>NC_140176.1:79141507-79211470 GCF_963971535.1 Notolepis coatsorum | reverse complement strand
AATCTGCATTGACTCTCACAGCTAAAGCCATTCACAAATAGCAAAACACACAAGCACACACACATGCAAGAAAGCATGTGTGCACACAGTCGAGCACACACACACACACACACACACACACACACACACACACACACACACGCACACACACACACACACACACACACACACTGGATTGACTGTTCTGCAAGCTGTGAGAGAGTTTTCCTTGCTCTAATTGAGAGCTTGGGGCTGCTCATTCTAGACTCATAAACATAGGTATGGCTGACATACATAAACACACACACACACCTTTTTATTACCATAGGCTAGAATTAACTAAATTCCATTGACTACATTTATTCCCTAGCCCCTAACCCTGACCTTAACCCATATGATTACATGCCTAAGCTTAACCTTAACCCAAACCCTAAAGCCCTAAAAGGTAGCCCTGAAGAGGGAACCTAACCTGGCCGTGTGTATAATATGTGTACCAATATGTACTGTACAACCAGCTCTAAAGACTGGTGCTGACATTTTGCTTACATGGATTCATTGACTACAATGCTTTGATGTGTGCAACGTTGTATCTGTCCTTGCATTGCACAGCAGCACCGTTCACATAAAGAAAAGTTATCAAGCTCGTCTTCTGAAGTAAGTACAACATCACTAATACCTCCGTCTGGCACCTTGCGACACTTTACAATGTAACTAAGTACATTAGTTTGGGGATTCTAATTATACTCCTTATTCTCACAGCACTTTTATAGGTGAACGTGTTTTGGGTTATTGAAGTTTTCTCACGATTCCATTTTAGAATTCTAGATTATGTTGTGTAATCTTCACTATAGAATGTTAATTTCTCACAATTCTCAGACACGAGGCCACACGCCTGAAAGCAGAAAGCTGAGAGAAGAGTGTCGAAGAATCAAATATTTCTGCTTCCCATTCGTAACTCTGTGGAGCAGAAGAAACGCACCTCAGAGCAGAAGGGTTTGTGGTCCGGGGGGTTGATTGCAATGTGCTGTGCGTAATTACGCGTGCGTGTGTGTCGTGCGTGTGTGTGCGTGCGTGCGTGTGTGTGTGTGTCAGGGTTATTATAGTATTATATGTTTAGTTTCAGTTAGTTTCCAGGGTGGGTTAGTGTATAATTTATATTACTTACTGTACAAATGTTTAGTCCAGCATGTATTCGTTTTAATTTGTTTTGATGGGGGGGGGGGGGGGGGTATTTGTCTGGGGGGGGAATTTAAGAAGTTCGGAAGGAATTGTGTAATAATAATACAAACACATCACTTTGTGAAGGCAAATTAATCACAGTCAAGTAGACATCCCAGTCTCACCATGCTTGCCATCATGATGACACATTTGAGCAAATTAAATTGACAAAGACTAAAACGAAAAACATTTTCTATATTCTGTGTATTATTTTAGTTCGTTTTGTAAGTACACAATAATATCGTTTCAGTTCGTTGTATGTCAGTCACCGAACATGTTTTTGTTCTGACGCGACATTCAGTGTATATAGTGTAGTAGAGACAGCAGGTGGGTGAAACTTTCCCTGCCGCACGGGACAGCAGCTTGGCACGGCACGGTCATCCACTACTTACCCTGTTATTCCTGTCCGTCTCCTTGACCTGGTCCGGTCTCACGCCCTGCTTGATCATGATACGGACGATGGCCGCGTTGTTGCGGCAGCAGGCCTGGAAGAGCGTCAACGGCTCGATGCTGTCCGGCGGCGACGGCGTGCGCTCCGAGTCCGCGAACAACGCGTCGTCAGCAGGCGGATAGAACGAGTCGTCCGAGACGACGCTCCCCGTGTCGACGAAATCCTCGAAGTCGATTTCCTCGAAATCATCCTCATCGTCGTCCTCGTCTTCATCCTCCTCATCCTCCTCGTCCTCCTCCTCTTCGCAGGACCCCAGGTAGTCGTCGTCCGAGGTGGAGGAGGAGGGGTGGACCTGGACGATGCTCCCCCCGGATTTCAGCTTCTTAGCTCGGACCGACGAGGATGACCCCCCTCCTCCGTCCCGGTCGTCCGTGATCAGCACCATCTAAACCCCCCACGCCTAGGTCACTGTCCTCGGGGGAGGAGGAGGAGAAGACGTGCCCGGTCCTCGGAGCTTGGGCATGGAACGCCCCAGTGCGCCCCAGTGCCACACACAGCCAGAGACAAACTTGTAACATAAAAGCACAATCCAGTGCCACACAGCCAGAGACAAACTTGTAACATAAAAGCGCAATCCAGTGCCAGTGCCACACAGCCAGAGACAAACTTTGTTTGTTCTATTCAAACCATCTGACGAGAATCCCGTGCCTCACTGAAGGGAATAGCAGCATAATTAATATCCGAATTGGTGAGCCTGTAATATCCTTAGCATGTCCCAAGTCAGAAGAACGCCGTACAACATCTCCCCGGAGTTGCTGACAGATTGTTCACCCGAAACAAAAACAAGAAAATGTACTTACTTACTTCCCGTGTGAAGTAAGATTATAACGCGTCAAACTTCTCCAGTTGAAGTTCCCTTTCCAACTATATTATACAGTAATCCAAAACAGAGGGGTTGTACTGAATTGCGTGTTCCGCCTGTTGCGGAGTAGAGAGCAGCGCAGCTAGAGTGAAAAGTAAAAGTGTGGCACATTATACTGTAAACAGACGTACTGTACCCGGCCGTCCCGCGCCGGGCGGAGAGAGGAGCCTGTGGTCGCCTAATCCGATTATATGGGTGTATCTCTCTCTCTCTCTCTCTCTCTCTCTCTCTCTCTCTCTCTCTCTCTCTCTCTCTCTCTCTCTCTCGCTCTCTCTCTCTCTCTCTCTCTCTCTCTCTCTCTCTCTCTCTCTCTCTCTCTCTCTCTCTCTCTCTCTCTCTCCCTCTTCTCATTATCACCCCCTCTCCCCAGATTAATTCGACTCATGTCTGATAATGTCAGAAATAATGGTATAAAAAGTTAAATGTTCTATCTGATATGTGTTATACTAGGATACATTTCCCTGTTGAATATAAAGCAATCATGCCTAATCCGTATTTTTATTTATTAATAATTGTTTAGAGTGTAGTAGTAGTAGTATAGTAGTAGTAACAGCAGTTGTAGTAGTATAGTAGTAGTAGCAGAGGTGTGGACTCGAGTCACTACTGTAGTAGGCTATAGTAACAGCAGTTGTAGTAGTAGTAGTAGTAGTAGTAGCAGCAGACATTAGGTTCTCTGTTTAATAATAATAAATAATAATAATAATAGATTACATTTATATAGCACACTTTAAACTCGGTGAGCTCTCAAGGTGCTTAAAAAATATACATCTGTCTGTATATACCTGCATATAATCCTTATTACATATCTGTAGATACTATATCCATATCTATACAGTATATCCCTTATTAGTTATACCGCTGGCCAGTATGACTTACTACCATAGTATTATGTATCACTGTACATAATAATACTATTAACATTGTATACATCTGATTAGCACTATTACTCAGTAGTACTCGTTTATATATTTTATATTAGGTTTAATCACCTGTAAATTATATATTGCTGTTGCACTTTACCGTTACATTTGCATTACATGCATTACATGCATTTTTTTTCATTATACTGTACTTGTACTGTATAATGACAATACATTTTAATCGAATCTAATGTTAAAATGTCTCTTCTGCAAGCATCCATTTGATCATTTTGGACAGCTCATGCAAACAAACAAACAGAAATACGAGTTGTGTTGACACTATATATGTTCCTCTCCCCCGGCTCCATGATACCATTCGTTATGGATTCATAGCCACAAAGAGAATTGTATTCATAGAGAGGAAAGATTATCTTATTTCTATATATATGATATATGTATATAGAATATACCGGGACCATCGACTATGGTCCCCGACAGAGAGACAATAGATGTCAACATAACAGGAGCGACAGGAACAAGCTCCGTGAGAGTTAGAGCAGCTGATCTGGATAAGATAATAGCAAACAAATCCACCGTCACCGTCACTGCACCTATATCACCAATTGAAACAAGCAGTACAACCACACCACCCGATTTCAACACACTGACTAACCTGATGAAAGAACAGATTACACACATCGAGGCGCTCAAAGCACACGTCGATGAGCTCAAAGCACACGTCGAAGATAAATTCGATCGCATCGATGCTAAATTGGAGGAAGTCAAGAAAGCGGTCGCTGCACAGTCCGAGCGAATCACGTCAGTGGAGAATTCGGTGACAGATATTACACTGGCAGTCAAAGTGATCGAAAACACCATCGACAAGGGCATGACAGAGATGGCAATTGAGATAGAAATTGTGAAAGAAGCATGCCGGAGGGAAATACAAGAGGTTAAAAATGAATCGATGGAGAGGCTACTCGAATCCCAACGCTACCACAGGCGAAATAACATCCGCATTGTAGGGCTTGATGAAGCAGTAAATTGCGAAGACGCCAACTTTCCAACAGTGCTATCAGCGATTTTGGGTAACAACCCTCCAAACAAAGTGCCGAAAGTGGACCAAGTTTACAGAATCGGTCCTCGGGAGCAAAGAAACAAAGGGCCAAGAGTCATCATTGTTACTCTGCGGAAGACATCAATAAGAGATGACATCATCAAAATTGCTCGCATCCAACGTGGGAATCTGAAATATGGTGATAATTCAATATTTATCTACGAAGATCTAAGCAAAGACGCCATCGCTCGACGTCTACCATACAAGGAGGTGATGCAAAAATTGTTCAAATCTGGTCACAAGCCAAGGCTAGCATACCCGGCGCTGTTATCGATCGTGGGCAGTGACGGCCGCAGGTTTGGATTATACACACCTAAAGATGCTGAGGATTATTTGAATCGTCATGGAGCAGATCCCCCAAGGCAGGACGACAATGTCTGAAAACAGATAAGCCTCTTTCTCAGTGTATATCAGTATTAGAATGACTTTATTGTGTTCATCAAGGTAGCAGACGATATGCAGGCCGTCTATAACAATGCGTGCTGTGTATAATACGATCCGTAATACATTATAATTTCAGACTCTGGTCTCCGGGGAGACAAATACATATCATTGCAAAAAGATCAATCTGGAATATTCTGGGTTTATCGCTCGAATGCCCTGGGTCTCTTAGATCATTCTGGAACATAACAACAGTCTATTGGCACTAGTATATTCTACAACCTTCTAGAATATAATGCACCATGACAACGAAGGCCTACAACTCTAACATTAAACATCCGGTGTGTATATACATAGCAGATAATCAATTGAATGAAGTTCAATCAGTCCTTAATAATACTTTAAAAATCAACCACACCTAAACGTATGAACACTACAAGGTTATTCTAACAATTTAAGTAATCACTCCACTGATGAAGTGACTGGCACATTGAAGCTCTAAAAGGCTCTGCTTTTCTATTTTATCTAATCAGTTAATTCGGTTCTAGTGGCTTCTCCACGTTGATTATTATTCTATCTCTCATTCCTTATCTATATCTTTCTTTTCTTTTTTTTTTCTCTCTTATTATTCTATTTTTTATCTCTATCTTTTAACTTACATTGTTCTTTTCCATTGTTCTTCACATTAAGGTGTCAATATTTCTCTACAATCTTTTCCTTTTTCCTGACTTTCCTACATGTTAGTAGAGGGTTCAAATGAATATGTCGATGAAAGTTTATTCTCTTTTTTTATTTTTTGTCATTTATCACAATATTTCATTACAGTAAGGGAAGGTGCAAGACCAAAAGCGACATTCTATTGCATTAGAATGAAAATGTTAGATCCTATGGCAATTAGCATAGGAAGATTAGGATTACAATGCTCAGTTTGGGCAATCCGGTGGACTAAGGGAGAGAGTCATTCGCGGAGGATGTGTTTTTGGAACACAGGCCTGTACGACTCTCTGGGCGAGGGGAAAATAGGGGATTTTTATTTGTATATATATATGTTTTTAAGCTCGGCTCTCAACGGGACCTCATTAATTGGATGTACATCTATTGTAGCTTCGCACTCCAGAAGCATTACCAAAAACTACACAAAAACATGCATAGATTATGGCTAGTTTGAATATAATGGTATGGAACACCGGTGGGATAAACAAACAACACAAACGCAAAAGCGTGCTCACACTGATGAAAAAAGAACATGTGGACGTGGCTCTATTAAGCGAAACGCACATTTTAGAGGAAGACATAAATACGTTAGCGGATAACATATACCATAATATTAGTCACTCTTCTTTTGGTACGAGAACTAGAGGTGTAGCCATAGTCGTCAGACGTAAATTAAATATCGAATTGAAAGGGGTATGGTCGAATGCTGAGGGGCGTATAACTATAGCTAGGATTATACACAATAACAGGAAAATTGCGTTGGCAGCGGTATATGCCCCAAATTTGTACGAAGTAGGTTTCTTCACTTCACTAACCGGAGAAATGTTAAACCATCCCGAGTACTCATATATAATAGGTGCGGATTTTAATGCCATTTGGAATCCAAGGATGGACAAATCTTACCTTGCCTTTTCCAGCGAACAAAAAAATTCATCTAAAGCATTAAAAGATTGGTCAAAGTCTACAGGGGTAATTGATTTATGGCGTTCACTTAATCCCATGACCCGTAAGTACTCCTGTCGTTCGGCGAGACACAACACATTATCCAGAATTTATTACGTCTTTGCATCCCCGAGAATATTTGATAAATATGAAGTGGAAATGATACCCAATGCGCTATCAGATCACTGTTACTTAATCCTGAAAGCAACATTTGGTACACTATCTTCCCGGGCCCCAAGATGGCGTTTTAATACTATGCTGCTTAACAACAAGGAATTCATTACACAAATTAAAGAAGCTCTCACAGTATTCCTACGGGATAATGCAAACGCGGAGCAAGACCCCAGAATATTATGGATGTCGGTAAAGGGTATGATCAAGGATTTCACGGATAGATTTTCCTCCATATTGCGCAAAAATCAATGCACAAAACTGTCTGAAATGGAAACGCTTTACTCAACGCTTTTTAATTCTTTAAAATACAACAACTCTACTAGACTAGAAAACCAAGTTAACATTCTAAAGACAGAGATCAAAGCAATATACAGACAAAAATCGGAAATGCAAATACGCAGCACAAGACAACAGCAGTATTTCCAAGGTTCTAAACCTAGTCACCTATTAGCCATGCGATTAAGAATTAATGCAAAATTTGCAGATATAACTGCCATTAGAAAATAACAAGTACTTGTAACAGACCCCAAAATAATAAACGATACATTCAAAGAATTCTACTCCAACTTGTATAATTCAGAAACAACCTTTGATCAAAACAAATTAGACACATATCTTAATCAAATTACTCTCCCTAAACTTTCGGAGGACGACGCTAAACAGTTAGAAGCACCGATCACATTAGAAGAACTCAAGAAGGCCATATCCGGAATGAAAAACGGTAAGGCTCCGGGAAAAGACGGTATCCCATCAGAAATGTACCTTTCTTGCTGGGACATATTTGGACCCTTATTACTAAATATGATCTTATACTCAGTCAAGGAGGGGAGCTTCCATAAACACCACAATATCGCACTCATTTCAGTCCTTCTCAAGAAAGACAAAGACCCCACTGAGTGCGGTAGTTACCGACCTTTAAGCCTCCTCAGAACCGATGTCAAACTGTACTCTAAGATATTAGCCATCAGATTGCAAAAGCATATGACGTCTTTAGTTCATCTGGACCAAACTGGCTTCATAAGAGGTCGCCTGATCAATGATAACATAAGGCGAATACTGCACGTACTAGATGCAGACAAAGAGGACACCACACCTAAGGCGATGCTATCCCTGGATGCTATGAAAGCATTTGACAGGCTGGAATGGTCGTTTCTATGGGCAGTATTAGAAAGGATGGGGTTAGGAAAAGGATTCATTGATATGATTAAAGTACTATACAAGGACCCATCGGCCATGATTACAACAGGCACATTCATCTCCGAAATCTTTCCGGTATCACGCTCAGCCAGACAGGGTTGGCCTCTTAGTCCCGGACTATTCGATCTATCATTAGAGCCTTTAGCACAATATATAAGACAATCCCAATCCATAGAACCAATCGTAATCAAGGGCACACAACATAAAATTAGTTTATATGCGGACGACGTAATATTGTTCATGCAAAGCCCCAACACCACATTGCCGCATCTACTCAAGTTGATAGAGAACTTTGGTGATTTATCGGGATTTAAAATAAATTGGCCGAAGTCGGCTTTCCTTCCTCTTAACATCCATGAAAAAAAAGACACAACCCTCCCAGGCGCGATACCCATGGTTAAACATTTTAGATGCTTGGGTGTGGAAATATTTCCCACCATAAGACAAACGGTGAAGCACAATTACACAAAAATACAGAACAAAATCAAAGACGACCTGGACAGGTGGGCAAAACTTAAAAACTCAGTACAGGCAAGGGTATCAATAGTTAAGATGGATGTATTACCAAGAATCAATTTCATCAGCTCAATGCTACCGTTACCTCCTCCAGAGGGCTACTGGAAAAGATTACAATCCTCCACATACAAATTTATTTGGAATAACAAACCACCTCGCATAAAAAGATCCACCGCACAGAGAAATAAAGCAGACGGTGGCATGGCAGTTCCAGATTTTTTACAATATTTTAAGGCTTTCACATTAAGACCATTGAAAATATGGTTTGATCCCCAGGCTTTGGTATCTTGGAGAGAATTGGAAGAAAACATAGTAGCCCCACAGAGACTGAAAGACATAGCACACACTAAACTTTCAATCAAGCATTGTGAGTGGGAATTTGGCCCCATAATTACCCATGCAATCAGAACATGGCGGGAAACACAAAAGAAATATCCTAACCCTCGGGGGCGGCTAGGTGGTGTAGTGGGCAAGGCACTCGCCACCAGTGTGGAGACGCTAGGATTCGCATGTTCGAATCCAGCTCTCCACATTGTTTTCAGTTTAGCTGGTCGTCCGCAGTAATACACATTGGCCGTATTACGGGGAGGGAAACTGAAGGGTGGGGATCGGGCGTTGTGAACAAGCGACTCCTACAAGTCGGTTGGTGCGCCTGCGCAGTAGAATCAGGAAGTGTCGGGGGCAGCGTGAGCCTCCCACGCGTTACTCCTCGACACTGAGAGATCGAGCTGCGCAGGTGAAAAGATGCGACTGCTGTTACCTCAAGTACCGGAGGGGACTTGTGCTATGTATGACTTAGTCCACATTGCAGCCGGCTTGTGGGAGGCAAGAAACAGCGTTCGTGACAGGGGAGGGTTGAATTGGATGATACGAAATTGGGATGGGAGAAAAATATAGAAAAATGGGAGAAAAAGTGGATAAAAAAAAAGAAATATCCTAACCCTCAAGAATGGCATAATCACACTCCCATATTCAATAACAATGCACTCTTAATGGGAAAACGCCCTATAAGATTCCCTATATGGGAAGAGCAAGGCATACACTCATTAGGGGATATTTTTTATAACCAGGGCTTCTGTAGTTATGGCGAAATATGCACAAAGTTTAACCTCACCGAGTCCACATGGCTTTTTTACATACAGTTACGACTATGTCTGAGGTCTCACGGTGTTCCATTACTCATACCAATTGAACACCACAGATACCACAAATTTTTCTATGAAAGAGAAACATTGGGAGGTTTTGTATCAGGTTTTTATTATCAATTACTAACGTCCTCGTATGAAACCCTTCAACTAGACACTGTCTGGAGGAGGGATATACCAGACCTGGAAAATGACTTTGATTGGCAAGGAGCCTGGGCAAATGTCCGACTTACATCAAGGAACCCGGATCATCAACAAATCAATCTGAACTATATTCACAGGACATACTTGACTCCTATAAGACTGTGCAGAATGGGGCTTAAACAAGACTCCAAATGCTCCCAATGTACAAATGGGGACGAAGGAACATTTATGCACATGTATTGGGACTGCCCACCAGTTAAGGCATTCTGGAAAGATGTGTCCCAACAATTATCAAAACTCGTATCTTGGAATATACCTGTACACCCCTCGGTATTACTATTGAATGATGTTTTTGAGTTTGCAGTGAATCCACAGCTAAAGAGATTGGTTTTATCGGGTATCACAGTAGCTAAAAAGCTGATCGCATCACGCTGGTTTCAACCGGAAAAAATGTGCCGGAAAGTTTGGTTTCTTACATATCTCGATGTGATATATCAAGAAATATCTACAGCAAGAATTCTGGGTCTCAATGAATCCAAAATGTCAATGTGGGTAGAAGTGGTGGAGAGAATAAAAGCTAGCTTATAATGGTAGTGTCTGGTTAGGAGTGAGGGATAATGGAGGTACTATCCAAGGGGGGGTCTGGGAGGGGGGGGTTCGAGCTGGAGCATAATGTGTGTAGGGTTTTAGAAAATAGGTATTAGGGGTATATTCTATACTAACATTTATATAATTGTAATTTCGCTGGATATACACTGTATACGGTTAAAATGTTATTATAGACTATTTTTGTTTTATCTTGTTTCTGTACTTGCATGTAATTTTAACCACCTTGACTGAAAGTTTCATTATGCATTATGTGTTGAGTACTGACTTTTAATAATTTTTGTTTTGCAATAATAAATAAAATATATAAAAAAAAAAAATGATATATGTGTCATAATCACGGCGAGAGCCTTCTTCACCCCTCCTCCTTCCACACCATCACGGCGAGAGCCTTCCTCACCCCTCGTCCTTCCGTACCCTTATATGGGCAGCATCTGGCCCCTGCGTTCCCACGCTGCCGGAGGGAGATCAATCAACACGGCTGTGAGGGATTCCCTCATCATCAGACCCCTACTTCAGCCCACGGATCCTGCTAACCCTCGTCACAGTGTTAACCTAACAACCTAGGTACGACGACGAACCCTAGCCTTGCTACTCTGTCCTTGTTGAATACCGTGTCCTAATCTTGTTCTCTCTGTGCCCAGGACCACCGCTCCCGAGACACCACCCACCTGGACGCTCCTGTGCTGCACGAGGAGTGCACCTGCTCACATCTATTTGCACATTCCTGTTGTCATACCTGTCTGCTTGGTGCCTACAATTAAAACCCACCCAAAAAACTCCATTCTCTCTTCTCCTGTGTTCTGCTATTGGGCTCCGCCACTGCTGCCCTAACAGAACATCACAGAATTCCGGAGAATGGAGAGAGTTCCAGAGAGAGTTCAAGACCGTCGTCAAGGCCACTCTGACAACACGCAACTCCTCAATGATGAGGCTGTTTCTTTCAGCAACGGTATTCTTGGCTCTGAGAACAACATGTTTAATGTGATCAGCTGCTTTGAAACACTTTAAGGTTGGTTTGTTTTCAACTAGTGTGGTGTTTTCAGCTATAGCACATATAGGAATGACTTCAGTGCACCATTTTTTCTCCAAATGTAAAAAATATATAATAAACAATAAACAAAAGAATGAAATTAATCCATGTTGGCCCACTCTTGTATTTTATTTTTTTATTATTTTTTAAACAAACATATAAACAAACATGACAACACACGATAAGATATACAAGCATTAATTGTCAGGGCACATCCAATGAGTTCACATTTTAGTTAGTTGTCTTATATAAGATATACCCCTAATACCTGTTATCTAAAAAAAAACTACACACATATGCTCAGCTCGAACCCCCCCCTCCCGGACCCCACCTTGAGAAGTACCTCCACTATCCCTCGCACCTAACCAGACACTACCATTATAAGCTAGCTTTTATTCTCTCCACCACTTCTAACCACATTGACATTTTGGATTCATTGAGACCCAGAATTCTTGCTGTAGATATTTCATGGTAAATTACATCGAGATATGTAAGAAACCAAACTTTACGGCACATTTTTTCCGGTTGAAACCAGCGTGATGCGATCAGCTTTTTGGCTACTGTGATACCCGATAAAACCAATCTCTTTAGCTGTGGATTCACTGCAAACTCAAAAACATCATTCAATAGTAATACCGAGGGGTGGTATATTCCAAGATACGAGTTTTGATATTTGTTGGGTCACATCTTTCGTATTTCTTTATCACTACAAAAACCCTGTTTGTTAAAAACATCCCCTAATGAGTGTATGCCTTGCTCTTCCCATATAGTGAATCTTATAGGTCGTTTTCCAATTAAGAGTGCATTGTTATTGAATAAGGGAGTATGATTGTGCCATTTTTGTGGGTTAGGATTTTTTTTTTGTGATTCACGCCATATCCGGATCGCATGAGTAATTATGGGGCCAAATTTTCGTTCACAGTGCTTGATTGGTAGTTTAGTGTATGCTATGTCCTTCAGTCTATGTGGGGCTACTATGTTTTCTTCTATTTTTCTCCAGGATGCTAATGCTTGGGAGTCAAAATGTTGGCCCACTCTTGAAGAGTTTCATTTGTAGATATTTGCAGATAAAATAAGATATTTGGAACTTTCATAATCCATTGTAAATCAGAATATAGGTCAAAATACCATGGGAATGGGAAGCTTCTTGAAACTAATAATTGCCACAAAAAAGAAGGTGCTTTTTGGTGGAGGGTATGAATATTTATTGAAGGAATGGGGGGGGGGGCACAAGGCACTCGACTTATAGTGGAAAAAAAGATAAAATGCCTTTATTTCATTGGCGAGTTCTTAAATACAGAACATGGTTAAAAGGTTAACTCTGATGTGTTTCGGCATCTAGCCTTCTTCAGGGTGCTACAGCCAGCTGAGTGGTGAAGCTACTTAAAGAAAGAAAAGACAAAGAGTCAAACTGGTGTAGTCATTTAGTATCATCATTAGCCAGCCATGTTTGTGTACAACTAGCCCTTTAAAATAATCTACTGGGGTCAATAGTCCTGTTGATGTACAATTAGCATCACTGTGCCTCACTGCATCACTGAGCACAGGGTGACAGTATAGCCTGGCGAAATCTTCCTGGACACTTTACACTTTACATTTTCACACTTATTACTGTACATTCTACTGTATATTTCTGTATATTTTTGGCTGGATAGTTGTATATTTAAGATTTTAGAATGTATATACATACCAGAATGTATATCCCGGACAGTATTTTATTCTTTATTCTATTTTATTCTTATTTTAGTCCTATTGACTACCTAAATGTTTATTGTTGTTCAATGTGAGCGATCTGTAGTGCCGAATTTCCCTCTGGATTATTAAAGGATTTTTATTCTATTCTTTTTTGATCCACTTTTTCTCCCATTTTCTATTTTTCTCCCATCCCAATTTTCATATCGTCCAATTCAACCCTCCCCTGTCTTTGAACGTTGTTTCTTGCCTCCCACAAGCCGGCTGCAATGTGGACTAAGTCATACATAGCACGAGTCCCCTCCGATACTCGAGGTAACAGCCGTCGCATCTTTTCACCTGCGCGGCTCGACCTTTCAGCGTCGGGGGTCTGGGCTTTGGAGGGGCCCCGCCCCCGTCGCTTCTTGATTCTACTGCGCAGGCGCACCAACCGACCTGTAGGAGTCGCTGTCCACAACGCCCAATCCCCACCCTTCAGTTTCCCTCCCCGTAATACGGCCAATGTGTATTACTGTGGACGACCAGCTAAACTGAAAGCAATGTGGAGAGCGGGGCTCGAACAGGAGGCATCCTGTTCGAGCCTAGTCTCCAGCATTCGTTGCTAGCGCCTTGCCCACTGCACCACGTAGCCGCCCTTCTATTCTATTCTATTCTATTATCCCTTTAGGATAATCTACTGGGGTCAACAGTCCTGTTGGTGTACAATTAGCCCTTTAAGATAATCTACTGTGAACATCCTGATTTAGTATATATACATATATATCTACTGTATATACTGATAGATACCATTTAAAAACTCAACATCACCTGTAGTTTATCATTTAAGACCTTGTATCAAAATAAAAACCTGTCCCAATTCTTGTTCCTTATTTCTGGTGGTGAGCCAATGAGCAACAGCATAGGGGAGAACGGGGATAGTTGTCACACTTTTTACTCTAGTGTGAATTGCTCATCATCAAAACATCTTCCAATAGTCATTCCTACATTAAATTGAAGCTTAAGATGTTGGCTTGAAATGTGTATCCCCCTCATTTTCCAACGTATTGTAACAAAGAATTAATCACCTATCAAAGACACTCATGGGGATGGTTGTCACACACTATGGGGTTGGTTGTCACCATGTGTTTTAATGGGGGAAATCTTAAAAAGAAGACAAGAAGGCAGAACTAAATTTGAAAGTTTAATTGCATTGACAAGTTGACAAAGAAATACATAACTTAATGCATCTTAACATGAACATAAACAGGAAACACATATTTAGGCCATCCTATATAACAAAATAAGAACACAATAAATCGGCCTAACAATAATAGCCTACACAACATGTGACAACCAACCCCAAAGAAAATGTGACGACCAACCCCAACTGGAATGTCTTGATAGCATCAAGGCTAACAGCCATCTAAAAACTAGTTAGCTAGCTAACAACAATCTAAACTATACACTTTTATATACCTTCACACTTTTTAAGGGTAATAATTGTTTCATTATAAACCAATTGTGTAAAAGCCTAGAAGAAAAATACTGAGGAGCGGAATATTTACAAATGGACATGAAAAACACAAAAAGTCCTCTCACCTCAAGTGCAGCTGTTTCACTCCAAATATGACAATGTAGGTGTAGGTGAACTCTGACCCCAATTCTGGACATTTAAATACCTAAATATGGGAGACAGGACCCTCTGGTGGTGAAATATAATGAATGTGACAACCTACCCGTGTGACAACGTCCCCCGTTCTCCCCTACAGGTCACATCACACATATAAGAACCTAAATATCCTGTCAAACGTCAAAAGTCCACTTTACGTTAGTGTCGTAAAACCAGGGCCGCCTCAGGGGGTGTGCGAGCAGTGCGGTCGCACAGTGCCTCGCGGGAAGGGGGGCCTCGCAAAATAAAAAATAAAAAAAAATAAAAAAATAAAAAAATTTGTTTATATTTTTTTTTATTTTTATTTTTTTTTATTTTTTATTTTTTTTGCGAGGCCCCCCTTCCCGCGAGGCCCTTTTTCATCACATACCTAAAATCTAGTTTTGCTTATATGCTTATATATTTCACATTAGACACGTTTGTAGAATGTGTCTGACTTGTTCCTGGGTCTGCACCTGGGTCACTATTGGAGCTCTGGGTCTCTGCAGCAGACATACTATTGGTTTCAACGAAGGGAGTGGTTACTTACATCATGTGTAGTACGCCGCCGGAAACTTAAACGAAGAAGAAGAAGAAGAGTCAGCTGCGTTTGACTATTTCGCGCATGCAGCTTTTGACTATTATGCTTAGTTATGCCAGCCAAGGTCGGTCATTATCAGTCGGTCAGTCACCAAGGAACGTTGACGAAAGGCCTCTCGCTGGCGGGACAAATGGCCGGAGCCTTGTCATGATGCAGTCGGGATATAGCCATGATGATGTCGGCTAGTAGCTAGCTTAGCTAAAGGCTAACTAGCGTTAGCTAACCTAGAGATGCAGCCAAGATGAAGAGGATGGTCGTTTGGCAGATGAACTTCGTCAACTCCACGCGGTTGTCTCCATCCTCTTGGACGTTTGGTGAGTTTTTAACCTATTCTATTAACTCTATTATATTCCCGCCGTGGACATCTCTCTCTCTCTCTCTCTCTCTCTCTCTGGAGCTAAACTGGCCGACTAGCTGTTGTAGTACTTGTATGTAGCCGCATAGCTTGCTTCTGCGTTAGCTAATGGTTAGCGATAGCCTGGTTGAGCTAACTGCTGGGAACGTTCGTTTGATGCTATCAGTTAGCCTTGAGTTAGCTGTTAGCTTGTGCTACGACCATTGACATTAGCCGTGAAAATAGCAGGGGGTTCTGGCACTCTGACTACGACATCATCTTTGACAGAAGATGTAGTCGGGCCTGCACCATGACAAGGCTCTGGCCATAGCTTATTTTTGTCCCGACAGCGAGAGGCCTTTCGTCAACGTGGAGACCTGTGTTGCGGCCTTTCGCCCTGCGTTCCTTGGTGCAGGTAAGATTAATGAAAATGTCATGACCAGTGATGCCACAGATTACTTGTAAAAGTAATCTGATTACTGATTACTCCTTTAAAAAGTAATCTAAGTTACTTTACTGATTACTTGATTATCAGAGTAACTTAGTTACTTTGAAAGTAACTAGGTTACGAAGTCGTCGTCGTTCCCCCAACAGTTTTTTTTAAACGCTTTATTGAAAGTGCATAAATTGTTTTTAACTTGTTTCTCTGCACATAACGTAAATTGTTAAACTAGTGCTTCAGCTTCTGTACAATCAAGTATGGTAAAGCAACAGTCTATGATGCTCACAGCATTAGAGCAGCCAGCCAGTGGTTTTACAAAACCAGTGTATCACATATAACAAATGCAGGCTGAACTATTCAATTATATCAACTGTAACTATTAAATTGTTTTTATAAATGTCTCTCTATAAACATACAATCAGTCTCTCTTTAACATGTAAATTAACTGTAAATCTGGCAAATAAGAGCTTTTGCTCTGCCACCATCAACCCTCCTGTACCTAGTCGAAGCGTCGGCTAGTGTTGTGATTCCAGATGCTTTCAATGCAATTGGATGTGCTGTTTTTAGCGGTAGACAGTATTTTGTTTCCTCCGCCGTGAAGTAGTGACTGAGGCTACGTTTAGACGAGCGTTTTGGGGTGGAATTCTGAACAGAAACGGCAAAAGTCATCTTGCGGTTTCACTTTTAATTTTGCCAAGCGTTTTGGGGTGGAATTCTCCGACGACGGAGCCCTGCTGTCACACGATTGGCGCATATGTCACATGACGTGCTGTGAAGACCCGCCCTACTCTGCCTCTGATTCGCAGACTGTGGATGGGGAATGTGATTGGACCAAAGCAGAGTCACTCAGAGACAGAGGGACCAGTCACGCCGCGGGACACATTCTTGTATTTAACCCTTTCACTGCCACACCACGTCACTCCCAAAAGAAAAACAGCTCAAAATGTATTTTTGACTGTCGAAAACGAAATAAAATACTGCATTCCGCCTGCATTATGAATTTATGATGAGATAGTAACGAAATAGTAATGCACAGCCACTTGGACAAGAAACTGCAATCAGATTACTGGCTTTTAAAGATTAACGCGTTAGATTACTATTTTCGGGGAAAAGTAATCAGATTACAATAACGCGTTACTTAGTAACGCGTTACTGGCATCACTGGTCATGACATTACCCCACTCTTCCTTCCTTCCCCTCCCGAATGTTTTGTTAATAACGATGTTTTTTTCCAGGCAAAACATATGTTACTTCACAACATTTGGAGATACGACATGTGCTGTGTGTGAATTCATTGTCTTGGTCGTTTGTGTATCTTGGGTAGCGTTGGGCCGTTGGCCAAAGCTGTGTGTGGCCTGGTGTCAGTAGCCTACCTGGCTAGCCTTTAGCTGTCGGCCATTGGCTCCTTGCTGCTTTGATTTCTCTGGTATAGACCCTCTTCTCTTTGGATTTAAGTGTTGATCTTTGTCCTTTTGGATCTATGTATATTCATGTTGCCTTTGTGAAGTTATCTTTTCCTTCTGTTTTGTTCTTTCATTAAAAGTTGAATATCCTTTAGGGGGTCATCTTTGCTTATCTCTCTCATACATGCTCTCTCTCTAACACACATGCTCTCTCTCTCTCTCTCTCTCTCTCTCTCTCTCTCTCTCTTTCTAACACACACAGTCTGCCTATGGCGGCCTTTCTCGATGGCTAGGCTGTGCTCGCTGAGTCTGTACCTAGTCAAGGATCTTCAGTCACAGTGCTCAGGTATTCTGCCTGTTTGCTCTGTTTAGGGCCAAATAGCATTTCAATTTCTTTCCAATGTGTCTCTCTCTCTGTACACTGTATATTGACTGTAGAACGGGAGCTCTCTCTTGCTCTCTCTCTTGCTATATGTTGACTGTATCATGCCCAGCCTCGGGCAGCGCTATTATTTACGAATATGTTGACTGTATGAAAAAAAAGAAAAAAAAAATATATATATATATATTTTTTTTCTTTTCTTTTTTTTTCCTTTTTTTTTACCTTTTGGGGGGGGGGGGGGGGGGCCTCGCGTTTAAATCTCGCACAGGGCCTCGCATTTCTCCCAGGCTGCCCTGCGTAAAACAGGTTACTTAAAAAGGCACATTGCATCACATATAAATACATTCTATGACAGCTAGAGCTACTCATTTGTTTTTTATGTCTGGATCTCAGGGCCTTTATAGTCTGTGAGTAATAAATCCTGTAAATTCCTGATGAGATCACTTGGGTGTTTTCTACAGCGGCGGGGAGAGTGTTCTGAAGTGACAAGGCACCATATAAAACACATGCTGGGTACATACTTCTACCACTGTCTTTGACCAAGGTACTTGATTGATTGATTGATTGATTGATTGATTGATTGATTGATTGATTGATTGATTGATTGATTGAAATTTTTTTTAACAGATGATGCAGACCAGAGAAAGACTTTCGTCTTGTTTACATCAGGGTCCGCCATTTTCAATTCATCATAACATATATGACATACATGACATACAGATAGACAGTACTGCTACATCTATATATTTATGACATACCAGATTTACAAATACAGTACTGTTTGTGATACAAAAATAGTCTAAAAAAGAGAGTATATACATTTGACGATATATACATATACTGGCATTATAACTACTGCCCTCCCCCCAAAACAAAACAAAACAAAAATATGTTTTCCTTGTTGTTAACAGAACTCACTTTAGGGCGACAATAATGTGGTCAAGAGGCATGGTTTCTATCTTGTGCCTGAACTGGCGTGGCTTCTTTTATTCACATATAAGCAGCAGTTGTACAACTCTTCTCTCTTTGAGATACATTGGAGAAGAGAACGAAAGGGTTGGGCACCTTTCCTTTTATAGTTGCCCTAAGGTAGAATACCTGGGTGGCTACGCCCAGAGCGCCCTCCAGTGGGGACAGATATATATGCACCAAGGCAATCACTGGTGGAGACAATTGTCTACACAGGTAAACAGTTACTAGTGTAAACAGTCATATGGACAGTTAGACAGTTACTAACAATCCTATACAGAGTATCTTAGTATACTGGCTGACTTCTTGGAAAAACATTTTAACAAAGGAAATAATATATATAAACTCAAAAGCATCCATAGGGTATGACATTCAATACCTTCACATTAAACATGACCCTTGCAAATCACATCAGTTTTAATTTGAAAACAGGTTCCCTCATAGTATCTATTACTCTGCTGTCCATTGGACAGTAAACCGGTGTCATTCTTTCTTATCTGATGGCATACCTGATGAGATGATATTATTCATAATGACATGTTTACATCTATATTGACACCTCAGGTTCCTAGTAATCACAATGGTCCCCTGGTTGTCCTTATAAACAACAATCTCCATATATACACAATGTTCATCATTTTAAACGGTTTAGACAGAACGCCCATTCTTCAAAAACACCATATTTGGTAGAGAGGATATATTTCAATTACCTACTGCATCTTGAACAATGCATTCATAACCTTATCTTCATCACTTCGAGCAGTTGCTCTAGATAAACACATTTTCATTGTCATAGCTAGAGATATATACTCAGCCTCACAGGCTGATAGTATCCCTGTAGGCTCTAAGCCTTTAAGCCTTTGCTGTCTTTTCTGAAAAATCGCTGTCCGTCTGCAGCACCTCTGGGATAACGAAAAACATATTTTTGATGTAGTTCAATGATTCTCTGTGGGATCAACAAAAAGAATACTATGACATTCTTATTCACTACAGAACATAGGTCAGGGCGAGTACAGGTTGTCCAACAGAATGAAGTTAACCACAGTTTATCTATACATTTCTTACTTCAGTCAAAACATCTCAGGACCTTCTCCCACATATCTCTTCTGGGATATTTTTACACAGTTGACAGACTGTTCGAAGTCCATACATATAAAATGGTTTAACCTGCCTAGATCTTTCTTTTGTGGTCTGGAGCGATGATCAAATCCTCCACTTCTGTATTTTAACATTGTAAACCACCCACCTTTGTACTTAAACATGGGGTTAAACATATGATCCATTTCAGCATTTTAAACCTGGTAACTCATCCACCTCTGTACTTAAACATGGGACCAAATATATGGCTCAATTCTTCAGCATTCAATCAATTTCCTATGAACCATACTTTGTATTTACCGTGGTTTTCAATACCTTCCTGGCTCCGCTCCGCTCTGTTGACGTATTCGGTCACAGTTTCGGTGATCCCCTTCCTCAGGCCCGTTAGTGCTGTGTAGAGGGCCACGACTCTGGGTCTTCCTCGCCCGATGAAATGCTCTCTCAGTACCGCCAGGATTGTCTCCTTCAGCCCAGCACAGCATGCGCTCTTCCCAGAGTTCGTAGTTCTCTGCTTTTCCAGTGAATGTCGGCCACTTGTCTCTTCTCTGGTTTTCCATCCTCTTCGTTAATGGTATGCTTAGCTTTTACTCTGGTCGGCCTAGCGACTAGCCACGCGGTGCTCCCGGCGCTATCCTAGCCTATAACTTCAGCTAAGCTTGATACAGTACCTCCACTATTTCGCCCCGGCGTTATCTGGGCCCATAACCTGTTAACAGAACTCACTTTAGGGCGACAATAATGTGGTCAGTGTTGGGAAAGTTCACTTTCTACATGAACTAGTTCAGTTCACAGTTCACAATTTTTTAAATGAACTAGTTCAGTTCATAGTTCATAATTAAAGATTTTGAACTAAAGTTTATGGTTTCAAAAATGAACCAATTTAGTTCTTTTTAGTTTTTTTTTTGTATAGATTTTTCACGTACAGTTACTTACATTACAAAAACACACATTGGAACAAGGGGGGGGGGGGGGGGGGTCCTCCAGTTTATCTCTATGCCATCATCCACACCATAAGCAAGCAAATACAAAACAAAAAGAAAAACAAGCTAAAAGGAAAGCAAACCAAGACAGGCACTGTACAGTATTGCACTTGCCTCTAGCCCATTCACATGTAGATATACATATATTTATTTTTTCCTATCCTAGGTCTGTCCATACAATGGGGCACTGGGCCTTTAGAAGGATCTGAGAAATTTCAGCAGGAAAATAGTCTAATAGTGGGGCCCACACCTCCTGAAAGGAGCGTTGTTGCCTCTATGCATTGCACAGTGTCTTTCATGGGGTAGCACACCGAAGATCTCTCTATACCACATTTGTAAAAATGGAGGCTTATCCTTAATCCAGTTTATCAGAATGCATTTCCGGGCTGAAAGTAGAAGTTTATCAAATAGTTTGAATTGTAAAGGGTTGTCACCCAACCGTTCTCAATTACGTTCATTTAGCGGATATACAGTACGTTAAGTTCACGTTCGCCCAAAATACGAACGCGTTCATGAACGATCGTTCATTGAACGCGTTCAGGTACATCACTGAATGTGGTCAAGAGGCATGGTTTCTATCTTGTGCCTGAACTGGCGTGGCTTCTTTTATTCACATATAAGCAGCAGTTGTACAACTCTTCTCTCTTTGAGAGACGTTGGAGAAGAGAACGAAAGGGGTGGGCACCTTTCCTTTTATAGTTGCCCTAAGGTAGAATACCTGGGTGGCTACGCCCAGAGCGCCCTCCAGTGGGGACAGATATATATGCACCAAGGCAATCACTGGTGGAGACAATTGTCTACACAGGTAAACAGTTACTAGTGTAAACAGTCATATGTACAGTTAGACAGTTACTAACAATCCTATACAGAGTCTCTTATCTCAACACTTGTGCTTGTACATTACACATTTAACCCTTTCACTACCACACTACCAAATGGTTAACCCTTTCACTACCACACTACAGACGGTTAACCCTTTCACTACCACACTATAGACGGTTAATCCTGGTAGTGAAAGGGTTAACCGTCTGTAGTGTGGTAGTGAAAGGTTAACCTTCTGTAGTGTGGTTGTGAAAGGGTTAAGGTTACTTTTATTTAGAGCGTCTTATTATCAGACTGTGGGCTCTCAGATTTGTCCTCAGTACTTGTCATGTTGGCTCCTTGCTATAGGTTGTTTAAACCAGTAAATGGTAAATGGAGTCTGGACTGCATTTATATAGCGACAACTTATACAACCTATGCCTCACATTCACCCATTCAGACACAGAAGGAAACCGTGCAAGGTGCCGGTTGCTCAAGGACACTTCGACATGCTGCCGGGAGGAGCCAAACCGGCATTTTTACATTTTCATTTTGTCATTTAGCCGATTACCAGGCGACCACTCTACCTCCTGAGCCATGAGCTCATCCTACTGTAGCTCTGGACAGGGTGTCTGCTAAATGTATAAAATGAAGGGTAAAACATTTCTAACTTTCTTGGAAATTCCAAAGCTGAAACTGTTTTTGGTTACATGCGGTTATGAAAACTGACACTCTCCTTGCCGTCGCCGTCTCTCTCTCTCTCTCTCTCTCTCTCTCTCTCTCTCTCTCTCTCTCTCTCTCTCTCTCTCTCTCTCTCTCTCTCCAGAAACACAGTGATGTTTAAACTGAAATGTCTTGCACCCTGTATGTATATGCATGTATGTATGTGTATGTATGTATGTATGTATGTATGTATGTATGTATGTATGTATGTATGTATGTATGTATGTATGTATGTATGTATGTATGTATGTATGTATGTATGTATGTATGTATGTATGTATGTATGTATGTATGTATATGTATTTGTTTGTTTGTTTATTTATTTACTGTACATATGCATTCATTCAGATTGTTCATTCATACATTTTCAGGCAGGACTGCTACAAATGATTACGTAAGTAATTGATTCATCCAACAATTATTTGATCTATTAATGTGTGCATGAACTCAATGGACGCCAAGGGGGCGCTGTAACAGAGCTGAAACAGAACTGAAACAGAGCTGAAACAGAACTGAAACAGAGCTGAAACAGAACTGAAACAGAGCTGAAACAGAACTGAAACAGAGCTGAAACAGAACTGAAACAGAGCTGAAACAGAACTGAAACAGAGCTGAAACAGAACTAAAGCAGAGCTGTAACAGAACTAAAGCAGAGCTGAAACAGAGCTGAAACAGAGCTGTAACAGAGCTGAAACAGAGCTGAAACAGAACTAAAGCAGAGCTGAAACAGAGCTGAAACAGAGCTGAAACAGAGCTGAAACAGAGCTGAAACAGAACTAAAGCAGAGCTGAAACAGAGCTGAAACAGAACTAAAGCAGAGCTGAAACAGAGCTGAAACAGAAGTAAAGCAGAGCTGAAACAGAACTAAAGCAGAGCTGAAACAGAACTAAAGCAGAGCTGAAACAGAGCTGAAACAGAAGTAAATCAGAGCTGTAACAGAACTAAAGCAGAGCTGAAACAGAGCTGAAACTGAACTAAAGCAGAGCTGAAACAGAGCTGAAACAGAGCTGAAACAGAGCTGAAACAGAGCTGAAACAGAAGTAAAGCAGAGCTGAAACAGAACTAAAGCAGAGCTGAAACAGATCTGAAACAGAGCTGAAACAGAGCTGAAACAGAGCTGAAACAGAAGTAAAGCAGAGCTGAAACAGAGCTGAAACAGAAGTAAAGCAGAGCTGAAACAGAAGTAAAGCAGAGCTGAAACAGAGCTGAAACAGAGCTGAAACAGAACTAAAGCAGAGTTGAAACAGAACTAAAGCAGAGCTGAAACAGAGCTGAAACAGAGCTGAAACAGAACTAAAGCAGAGCTGAAACAGAACTAAAGCAGAGCTGAAACAGAACTAAAGCAGAGCTGAAACAGAGCTGAAACAGAACTAAAGCAGAGCTGAAACAGAACTAAAGCAGAGCTGAAACAGAGCTGAAACAGAACTAAAGCAGAGCTGAAACAGAACTAAAGCAGAGCTGAAACAGAGCTGAAACAGAACTAAAGCAGAGCTGAAACAGAGCTGAAACAGAACTAAAGCAGAGCTGAAACAGAACTAAAGCAGAGCTGAAACAGAACTAAAGCAGAGCTGAAACAGAACTAAAGCAGAGCTGAAACCAAACTAAAGCAGAGCTGAAACAGAACTAAAGCAGAGCTGAAACAGAACTGAGACAGAACTAAGAGCTTCACTTTAACAGGGTATTTTTTTAACAATCTTAGTGCTTCTGAATCAAATGATTCTTCTTCTTTTGTATTACCGTGAGACTAGACACTTTGGAACAGTTAACTGCCACCAATAAAGGTTCAGGTTTACAAAGCATGTCTCATTAACCCGGGGGCAGAACTTGAGAACTGTTACAAATGTCTGACTCTTAACCACCAAACCAATTCACACTAGCACAGTGTGTATTATGACCGATCTGCACCTTTTGTCTACCGTATACTTATATTCATATCTTATATTCATATAAAAACTATATTATCTATATTTATTGTCTTCTTATTACTGCCTATACCCGTACCTCCCTCTCCCCCCGTGCTGCCATGACACCTGAATTTCCCCAAGGGGATCAATAAAGGTATATCTTATCTTACATTATTAGACAATCTCTCAGTGGAGAAAGTTCCAAAACAGCCAGGTGGGACCTCTGAAGGGCACTATAGCAGGAAACGGAAACATATTCACAAGCTAGCAGTGTGAATTCTAACTTCTTCTGTCTTTATTTACTCAGGGTAGGTCTGCTGAGCACCGAGGCTCTTTTTTCAGCAATGCCCTGCTTCACACTCGACACAGTCCCACACATTCACACCTGGCAGCTGCCCATACAACCACAGCCAGACACTGGACGCCACTGAGCAGCTCCACTGGAGCAGTTTGGGGTTAGCTAGGGTGACCATATTTTGATTTCCAAAAAAAGAGGTGATACTCAAAGTTTACTCAAATAGAACTTATTGTTATATTATATTTAAAGTATGCCTCTTCTTTATGGATAGAAAAGTATTATTTATATTATTTTATATATAACACAATAATATCTCTCTATAACCAAAGACACACCAAACCAAAGTTAATCCACAATCAACATGCTTTATTATGCCTAAAATTATCTCTCTTGGCAAATCCCAATGGCACAAGAATAACTTAAAAATCAATCTGTAACAAAATAATAGCTTGATTGATTGATTGAATTGATTGATTGATTGATTGATTGATTGATTGATTGATTGATTGATTGATTGATTGATTGATTGATTGATTGATTGAAAATTGTATTAACAGATTGCAGAATGGGTACAGTACAGTACAGCTCAATACACACAATTGTTAAGGGGATGCAGGCCAGAGAAAGACTTTCGTCTTGTTTACATCAGGGTCCCCCATTTTCAATTCATCATAACATATATGACAGCTCTCTTTTCAAGTCTTACTGGACAAAAATAAATAACAAAGAAATATGAAATAATGTTCTAAATAATACCTCTTCTGTACATTTGCATAACTTGCCATTAGTGAACATAACATATTTATTACCTATGTTTATCACATAAATCAAACCAAAAACATTTTGACATGGACATGTCTGGGCAAAAGAGGACGTTTGGTCACCCTAGGTTAGCGCTGGGAGAGCCTTATTCATTCACTTCCCCGCCCCGGATGATTCCAGCTGGTGATGGGGGATTGAACCAGCGACCCTCCGGTCACAAGCCTGCGTCTCTATCCTTTAGACCCCTGCTGGGCACCACTATAGACTATAGGTAGCAGACAGCTGTGTGTGTCCTAAAGCTCTGTCTATAGAGTTTAAAACAACCAGGGGTGTAAAAAGTATAGAATTATACTTAAGTGAAAGTATGGGTACCGTCTCAAAATCTTACTCAAGTCAAAGTCAGAGTATCTGGCTAAAAACACACTTGAGTAAAAGTAAAAAAGTTTCTACTTTTAAATGTACTTATGTACTAAAAAGTAAAATTAAAAACTTTTGTTCTGACTGTCTATTCTTCTGATAGCAGGTGTTTAATCAAAGATCCCCGCTTTCTAGTCTTGCACAAGGACCAATCAGCATGTGTAGCCGGTGTGATCTTAACTGCGTTGTGTATTTCGTTCGACCCCTGTTAAGGGATCGCCCTGAGTGGGAATTGAACCCCGGTCTCTCTGTACCGGGGCCGACAGCACAGACCACTGTACCAAGAGGTGAATCCACCTCTTGCTTCCGGGTCTGGATGCCTCTGGGGAGTGAGTTTAACTTGCAGTACCGCTTACTAACTGCGGTACCTCGGTTACACATGGGTATGGGCGGGTTAATTTTCCATTGATGGTGATTTGATTGGCTGTTTTTAAAGGGGAACTATTTTACTATTTCTTTCACTATTTGGGCACTTTTACACAATTCCTGTGAGTTTATGGAACACCTCTGTAATTTTCTATTTTTTTTTTATTCATTGTTTTGTATTTCTAATCAAGTCCTCAAAAACAGCATTTTTCTACCTCAAGATCTTAAGCCGTTTTGAGCCTGGGCACCAACCACAATGGTAAACCACTGCCTCGCCTGAACATTATCATGCAGCAGTGTCTCTCTGACATCACAAATCAGCACATTTTCAGATGACTCAGTTCAGTGAGGGTGAATATTGTGAGAGGAGAATTGGAAGAATGCGCCAATATGAGAATTAGAGACATAGATCATATTAATATAAGTCCACATAGCTAGGAAACAATGCTAAACACTGAAAAAGGCCATTTATAAGATAGTTCCCCTTTAAATAAAGTGCAGCCGCAGGATTAATAACGTTAACGTTAGTTCGGCCAGAGAAACAAATATACTAATTAAAATAGTTGGACCTGTGAGATTTGTACTTTGTACTTTGTAGGTCTGCATTTTAAATGTAAGGAGTAAAAAGTATGTTTTTTTTCTCTGAAATGTAATTGAGTAAAAGTACAAGTATACAAACGAAATAATACTAGAGTAAAGTACAAATCCCCAAAAACGGTACTTAAGTATTGTAACCAAGTACAATTACTCGAGTACTTTACACCCCTGAAAACAACTAACCCTAAACCTTCCTAGGCTATAGGTAGCAGACAACTGTGTTGCTGCCCACTCCGACCATAATCTGTACTGTTAGCCACTGAGCAGTTCCACTCAAGCAGTTGGGGGGTAAGTGCCTTGCTGGAGGGCACTTCAATAGTAGGTATTGAGGGAGGGGAGAACATTATTAATTCCCTTCAACCCAGATTTTTCCTGACACCTTGACAGTAGTTGTTTAGAGTGGGGGGGAGAGAGATGGACACTCATTCACATCTCCCATCGAGCTGTTCCCTGTCATTCCAGGGTTTCAATCTAACCTTCCATTCAACAAGCTCTCCTGGGTGAAATTCAGTCCAATGGGGTGACAACAAAAGAGGTCCTGGCTCCTGCCCCGGCCGTCTCTCTGCTGAGTGTGTCCGGCCTGTAAGTGGCATCCTGCTCCATGGCTCCTGCCCCGGCCGTCTCTCTGCTGAGTGTGTCCGGCCTGTAAGTGGCATCCTGCTCCATGGCTCCTGCCCGGCCGTCTCTGCTGAGTGTGTCCAGCCTGTGCCTTACCTCTCCCCCCGGCCCTATCTCTCGCGTGTTCATCGTATTTCCTAGAACGACCCTGGGTGGCAACCTGTTGGGACAATGACGATGCTATCTCCATGGATGTTGTCTATGCCTGTCCTGTGTCATAGACCTGTTCGTTGTGATGCCCTATGATCATCCTGGTTGAAAACCCATTGGACATCAGTGATGTAATCTCTATGGACACCGTTATGCCCTGTTGCCTCTGCTTACCTGTTACGCCTTCCTATGATTATTATTCCCTCATTGTATTTCTTTACCAAATAGTTTCCCATTTCAACATCTACTGCATGTCTGACCATCCTCTCGTTGAATTGCCCATCTAAGTGTAGAAGGGTGGATTATCCCTGCT
Source organism: Notolepis coatsorum (assembly GCF_963971535.1). Classification (NCBI taxonomy): domain Eukaryota; kingdom Metazoa; phylum Chordata; class Actinopteri; order Aulopiformes; family Paralepididae; genus Notolepis; species Notolepis coatsorum. The sequence goes on along the minus strand of NC_140176.1, from coordinate 79,183,654 downwards.
TGTGGGAGTGGTAGTACACAGACACTGGGTAGTAGGATACTATAGAATTGGACCTATATGTACCCCCGTCTTTGGCCCGGAACGTCGTTCTGGAGGGCTTGCAGCTGGAGTGGATGGGGCCCAGGATTTACTAACCTGGGGACTGGTACTCTGGTCTCCCTCGCCTTCCAAGGCGGTCAGCAGTAGCTCCCCACACACTTTCACTTCCCCCAGTACCTCCGACAGCCCTCCCACACCCAGTGACTGTCAGTTCAATAGTATTATTGGGCTTCCCTTTAAGCAGTACACTTCCTTGACCACCTGTATAGACCCTTCAAATGCTATTCTGTGAATGGGGTGTAAGGGTTAAATAATTATGCAGTCACAATATTTACCCAGGGGTTAGAATAGCAAATGGAAGAAACAGACACACAGACAATGCTCCCAATAAGGTCTACTTTATAGAAGCCTGGGCAGGTTATCAGTTACAGTTAACACTTTCCATTTATTCATACATGGCACCGGGTGCTCTCACTGTTAATGTAGGGGAAGCTATTCCCACCATAGGCACCGCATGCTCAATACATTAATAACACCCCGCTTGTACTAGGGGAACCCAGGCATAAAGTAGAGAAACATTGGGAATTCAAATAACCAAATAACAAAATAAAACCAAGTAAATGTGGGCCCACGTTACCAAAATAAAACCTACACTAAGCCGGCTTAAATTGTTTGGGGTACCCCCTTAGACACTGGTTGTTAGCGTTCACTTGAATGGACGTTGCTGTTGATACACGAGGTACCGTTAGTACTTAGCCAAGATGGCGGACCCACTCTTATCACCAGTCGTCCAGGTGACAAGATGGCGTTGGCGATCCCGCGAGCACAGCCAGCGGGCTGGGCGAACAGCATAGGCAGTGGTTAGCTGGAGGAGCGTGCTGTAATGGCGACCTCTGCTGGTGGGAAGAGGCGTCCTCTGTACCGTCGGGGAGACGTCCACTGCTGGCTGTTGCTTGCTGCTGTCGCGCGATCTAATACTGTTGCTACCCTAAACACAGCTAAGCTTCGGGTCTGGATGCACCCTCCTGCTATATCGGTTGTATTACTAACGCAACGTGGCTGGCTATACCACCGGTCTTCAGCACCGCGCGCCTGGTAGTCTACTGAAGTCAGACGGAGCCGTTAGCAGCATGCTAATACACCGCACACTTACTACTATAACCCGCTAACGATAGACGTTAGTCCCGTTAACTCTAGACGTTAGTCCTTCGGTTCTGTATTGCTTACTCACACACTATCGCTGGTACTTCTAGGATAACCCGTCAACTAGCAAGTACTTCTCATCACCCGTTGCTCGTTCCAACGGGGCTCTCCTAATAACTTCTCCAACGGGGCTCTTCCAGAGCACACGCCCGCTGTGACTGCGACTGTTCACGGTCAAGTCCACTGCCGAAGAGAGCTTCCTGGTACTCTCGCTCCCAGGTAACTCCCTCTTCCTCGTTGCTTCCCTCTCTCCTCCGCTCCACCTGCCACCACTGCCACTCCGCCCCCTGCTGGCAACCTCCACTGATCCCACTCCAGGACCGCTCCAGAAAGGGAAAAAGGGCTCCAATGTTTATTGTTAGTGATCCATACTGAAGCCGGAGAAGAGTAGCACCTCACCTCGTCGTTAGACTGGGCGAGCTATCCAAAGGAACACTGTTTATCACACGTTATACACACACAGGGAAAGTAACAGTTAGTTAGCACTTCTGAATACTTAGTAGAATATTCAGGCTGCTACATAAGGTTTCTTCCCTTTTTTTCCTATTGAGTTTTCTTCTGTGGGAGTTTATCCTTCTCTTCTCTGGGGATTAAACCACACAAGTGCACAAGGCCGCTGTTGACGAGATTTGGGCCAGAATTGATCAGTATGATGCAAGATGATAGAATAATAGGGTCTTGATTGGTTGGCTCCTTTAAAGCTGAGCTATATGCATCCCTGTGGCTCCGCAGGCTGAGGGATATCCTGTGTGCTTGTGACGTCATGGGTTTGAATTTGGTTCATGACCTTTGTCGGACATCATAGCCTACATCATCTGTCAGGCAGCGTAGCTACATGCAGCTCCAGGCTCATGGTTGGAAGATTGTTGATTCGAGCCCCGGTCAAGGCTGTTGTTGTAAAGTGGTGTTGTTGTCCAGCAGGGAGCACTCTGTCCTCTTAACTTGGCAGTAACAATGCCCCTGTCACGGTGATAGGGACACCATCCTTCAGATAAATTGGGTCTTTCAAGAACCCAGGGTGTCTAATGTAAAGAGTAAAGGGTTCCCTGACGGTTCTGGCCAAATTCCCAATCTGGTCTCTTACAGCAAGGCCACCTAATCATCCATCCCCTTATCAATCCTCATCTCCTGAGCCTTTCAGCCATTGTGTAGTGTGATGTGTGCCTGGTGTCAGTGAATGGCAGCCATTGAGCCTGTGTAGCCCAAGGTTGGGTGCTACACAGTGGTGGTGAAGGAGGCGATTTCCACCCTACATGGTAAAGCATTGAGTATCTAGAAAATTGCTATATAAATGCAATGATCATTTGTTAATTCTCTCAAAAAAATATCATGGTAGTTTGATGGTTTCAGTTTCACCATGGTACTGGCCTTTCATAAATAAGTGACCAAAAAGTCATGGTCACCATGGTATCACTTTTGTACTTAGATTATACTACCATAGTATAATCCAATTTAAACCATGATAACGATACCATGACACTTTTTTGGAAATACCATAATACCTTTTCGTAAGGGTTGCCTCTGTCTCTCTCAAACCTTGCATATGTCTTGTCCCTCTCCACTGTATACTGTGCGATAAAGTAGGATTACCAGTAAGTGACATAATACATATATTTAGTGGGTAATTTGTTCAGTTAAAAAGCATGATGCATGTAATTATTTGTGCTAACAAGACGGATTCCTCCTCTTCATCCCCCTTCCAAACTCCCCTGAGAATGACTGCAACACAAGTTTAAATGTAGAATCTGTAATGTTGTCAAACGACCTCTAGGTAAAAGAGATCCTCTTGGTATTGCGCTTTGTTTTTGTCTGATGTTTGGGTTGTATTTCAGTGCTATTGCTGGCCACACATCAGGCTCTACCAAGAGAGGTCTGGAGAAATGCACAGCATAATAAGTTACTAAACTCCAACCCACATTTATAATAAAACAGATGATACTTGTGCTCTATTGATACGGATAAGCACTCAATGAAGAAACCCACTCCCATTGCCAAAAGAAAGTCTAACATGCCTATAACATTCATATTTACATTTAGTCATTTAGCTGACGCTTTTATCCAAAGCGACTTACAAATTGTAAATAACAAGTCAGCAAGAGAGGAGGATTCGACCGGCAGGTGAAGTAGCTCCATTTTGCTTAGGTTCAGTTTGAGGTGATTTGTCGTCATCCAAGCGGAGATGTCGGACAGGCAAGCCAAGATCCAAGACTTGGATATCTGAGGGAGGAAAGGAGAGGAAGAGTTGAGTGTCATCAGCATAGCAGTGATATGACAAGGCATGAGACGTAATAATGAATCCTCTTACCCTTTGTTTACTTTGGCCCCCAGCTGACATTATTTCTCCTCAACCAAATCCACTGACTTAAATAAAATAAAATAAAATGTATTTGTATAGCCCGAGAACACATGGAATAGCCCCCATGGGCTGTACAAGTCTTCTTGTACAAGTCAAGAAGAAACATCACCCTAGATCAAAAACTAAAACCACAATAAAATCCAAATATGCGAAAAAAGCTATTCCTTTCAATGTTTCCTCGGACATCTCATTTACAGCCTTTCACAAACACCATCCACAAATCCCCTCTTAATCCTACTTCTACTGGACAAACCCTAACTTTCCATCCTCGCTGTTCAGTTTCTGCTGCCAAGTCTGCATATCTAAGCTTTTTCCTTTCATACATCTCCTCCACTGAATTCTCCCAGGGCACGGTCAATTCTATAAAATAAACTATAAACTAAAATAAAATACGAAAGCTACCTGCATCTCTCAATCCCCCAGATGGCCTGACTCATGCCTGCCTAAAAAACCTACAACCTCCACATTTCTCTCCCTCACTGACAAATTAAACGGCTGCACTTTCCACCCAATTACATCCTGAATTCACCTGTCCTCTTCTGCTTTCAATTCCTTCCACTAAGCTTGTCGCCATGTATACCGGCCTTGAGAAAGACTAGTATATGCCTCAAAGTTGCCGTCTCTAAAACACAGTGGACACAACGGGTCCCCATCTACCCACTGTTTTAGGTTCACATCAGACCAAAAAAAAATTAAACAAAGTGCAGTACAGAGCGGGGCTCTTTTGTCTAGAGGTCACTGTTTGATGGCATTACATGTTCTACCTTTAAGATGTTCCATTAGTGTTTGACACATGAACCAGTGAATGGCCTCAGTAATCCCTTCTCGCACAGATAGCTTGACGTGGTAAAACACTTAAAATTGTATACAGTATATTTTAATTAATGTTGTGCCTTCATGAGACCAATTAGGGTCAATTAAATGTGATGTCATTACAGGACCATATGCCCTAATCAAGGGTTCTTAAAACCTTTTTCAGCCCAGGAGAACACAAGTTGAGCGTTGCCATGGTTCCCAGGCTCATTAAAACGTATTCTTGTGATGTGGGGACCCGCCAGTAACAGGCTGTGGTTCTGACTCACAAAATACTGAATCACGTCAACTCAAACAAGGTCCTCCTGCTCCCCGCTGCCTTGAGAGCTTCTCACCGACCTGCATAAGGAGTAGGACATCTTCAAGTGAGAACTAAGAGCAGCTCTCTGTGAAGATTTGTCTACAATCAAATCAGAATTGCAAGCGGTGAAAACTCAACTTGCCACCGACAGAACGACCACGCAAGTATAATCGGATGCGCTTAATTAACACTCTTTTAAGCCTAAACCTGAAACAGTCCACCTGGGTATATAGTTGTTATTGCTGTGTAATTGTCAGAGAATGTGCTGTGAGTAATTGCTTTTCACCCTTTTTTCAGAACTTCTTCAGCTTTCAATGTCTGTTATTGTTTGAACTTACTGTATGTTTTGAGTGTGTATCAAACTGTTATTAGACAAGTGTTACGATTCCTGGAACGTTTCGTTGGCATGTCGGTGGTAGAGATGAGTAGAACCCAGAATGCAGACTTAACACAAGAAGGTAGTGGAGGATGAAATAGACGAAGCACGAGTCGTGGATGAAAGTAATAAGTTCTTTACTGAACGTGGAAAACAATACAAAACTGACTCACGGGGAATACGGAGAAACATAAGGTTGACAGCACACAGGACGAGGGTAACATAAGTAATGATCCAGCACAGGAGGGCAGGGCAGACAACACTAATATACACAGACTAATTGACACATGAGGGTGATTGGGAACAAGACACAGCTGTGTGGAAAAGACTGAAACAACCTGGGGTAACATACTGAAACATGACGAGACTAAATAACACATAGATACAGACACAGGGGAGAATTCACTAGACTAGACAATGGGGCACAACACAGACAACAGATACACAGACAACAGATAAGTGAGCATGACAGAGAACAAATTAATAAACATAGACAGGCACAAATGCAGTAGTGTATTGTTCATGAGTGGTGCTGAAAGTCCGATGACCGGTCCAGTAGGACCGGGGGGGTGACAGACAAGGAAAACTAAAATCGGAATGGGATTTTTACAGGTTTTTAGTGAAGTAGACTGCAATTGACCATCAATTTAGCTTAGCACATGTGAATGTTGAACATGGAACTATTATGCCACTGCAATAATTTTCTTTTAACCCTGGCCTTTTAGATTATGCTTTTTAGGCAAATTTTACTAACTTTTTTCTAGGCGGAATTTTTACCTTAGTGGTTGACCTTGAAGCAGGTAGAATTCTACTTGTGTTTAATTCCTCAATAACTCACACAGTTTGTGGATTACTAGTTAGTTTTCAGATAGCCCAGTAGGCCTACTTCTTAACACTTTAAGGATCTGGCAGCAATTTTTACGCCATTTTAAGTTTTGTTCTGCATCAACCTTGGCTCCAATATGTAAACATTATCTGTTCCCCCCTTCATTTATAGATTCAACTTTTTCTCAGTGGCACAGTAAAGGTATCAAGACATTTAAAGATCTATATGTGGACGGGGTGTTTTGTTGCTTCTCTCATTTGTCATCCTCTTTTGATCTCATCTTTATATATGATATTTTCAACTGAGACACTGTACATCTACCATTTCCCCCTCTTTTTCTTTACTCCCCCCCAAACAGCCATGGGCGGACCAGCTCACTTTGAATCCACACCAAAGAGCATCCATCTCAAGGATCTATGACACCCTCAACGGCAGTGGTTCAATCAAAGTCCTGCGCTCGTCTTAGCCTCATACAACTCAAAGTACTGCATAGAACTCACTTTTTCAAATCCAGACTTTCTGAGACATATATGGAGGTGGCGGATACATGTAGACACAGTAGATGTCAGAATACTCCGTGAATTGAGAAAAGAAAAAAAAATTATTCTGAATTTGAGCTGGGCCGTTAACGGCGTTAACGTGCTGCGTTAACGCAATACTAGTATCGCGCGATAATATAATTAACGCATTAATCTAAAAAAAGGAAAAAAATAATTTTTTTTTTTTTTTTTTTCGTTTTTTTATATATTTTTTTTACCTTTATTTACCCAGGGTAGGTTCGCTGAGCACAGATGCTCTTTTTCAGGAACACCCTGCTTCACATTCACACAGTTCCATTCACACCTGGGAGCTGCCCAGTACAACCACAGTTGACACCATTGGCCACTGAGCAACTCCATAGTTCAAGTTTGAAATGCTTCTTTCTGTTTTGCTCCTGAGAGTGTACTAGATACTGTACTGTACTGGTAATATTATTTATTTGTGTTAACCTCTGAATAAAACAACTTATTAAACACAAGTACATCTTATTGAACATTATTTTGATATTTCATTACCAATTATCATAGCAAAACAGCTTTTTCAAACAGTCTGTAATGCATTTTGGAAACGGGAGATGGGCTCATGGTGTAATGGGCCACCTGGCCTGAGAAACATAAGGAGGAAAGAAAAAGTAAGGACTTACTTCTGGTCATTATTTGGGTAGAGAACACACATATTTTGAATGCCTTCGGCAGTTTTTTTTAATTTTTTTTAGCCATTTTAATCTCCAGGATTGCAGATAGATTAATCTAGATTAAAAAAAATAATCTATGCCCACCTCTAGTATATATATACATATCTGTCTGAATATGCATATGCTTCTACAGTATATACCTACTTATACACCTGCACATACTGTATAGAAATGTCAACCTCTTGTTAACCTCTTGTTAACATTCTCCAAAACCATCACTAATGCCAAAGCTTCTTTCTTCCACCATAGGACCGAGGCCTCTGCCAAGAATCTTCGCAAACTGCATGCTACCATGTCCTCCCTCCTCACTCCCCCCCCCACCCCCCCCTCCCTCATCTTTCTCTGCCGAAGACTTTGCGATCTTCTTTGAGGAAAAAGTGAAGAACATCCGCAGCTCCTTCTCCCAACCCCCACCCATTCCAAATGCTGAATCGAGAACCTCATCCTTCACTCTGTCATCTTTCTCTCCCATTACAGAAGCAGAGACCCTGACACTGGTAACGTTGAACCGTCCGACTACTTGCCAGCTGGACCAGCTACCCTCCCCACTCCTCCAGACCATAGCACCAGACATCCTCCCATTCCTAACTGCAACCATCAACTCCTCACTCAACTCGGGGGTGGTCCCCACCTCCCTAAAACAAGCCAGAGTCACGCCGCTCATAAAAAAACCAACCCTGAACCCTACCGTCATAGGCAACTACCGTCCTGTCTCTCTTCTCTCCTTCCTTTCTAAAACACTTGAACGTGCTGTATCCAACCAACTTACTGCTTATCTCTTACATAATGACCTCCTAGACCCTAATCAGTCAGGCTTCAGGACTGGTCACTCCACAGAGACAGCCCTCATTGCGGTCACAGAGGCACTTCACTTAGCAAAAGCGAAAGGCCTCTCCTCTGTCCTGATTCTCCTAGATCTATCTGCAGCCTTCGACACAGTCAACCACCAGATCCTCCTTGCGGCCCTCGCAGGAATGGGAGTGGCTGGCTCTGCGCTGACATGGCTGTCATCATACCTCAATGACCGCTCCTACCAAGTGTCATGGAGAGGGACCCTGTCGGCCACCCGCCCCCTGCGGACGAGTGTCCCCCAGGGCTCGGTTTTAGGACCCCTTCTCTTCTCCCTCTACACTAAATCACTGGGTAACATTATCACGTCTCATGGCTTCTCCTACCATTGTTATGCCGACGATACTCAACTCTTCCTCTCCTTCCCTCCCTCAGATATCCACGTCTCTGAGCGGATCTCGGCCTGTCTGTCCGACATCTCAGCCTGGATGACGTCCAACCACCTCAAACTGAACCTAAGCAAAACAGAATTGCTCCACCTGCCGGCCAAATCCTCCCCCCTAACCGACCTTTCAATCACAGTCGAGAATGCAGCTGTGACTGCGTCCCCGACCGCCAAGAACCTTGGTGTTGTCCTCGACGACCAGTTGAACTTCTCTGCTCACATCGCAGCGACGACCAGAACCTGCCGATTCCTCCTGAGCAACGTCAGAAGGATCCGCCCCTTCCTGACAAAAGAAGCCACCCAACTCCTCGTCCAATCAACAGTCATCTCCCGCCTCGACTACTGCAATGCACTGCTCGCTGGCCTCCCGGCCACTGCCACTAAGCCTCTTCAACTCATTCAGAACGCAGCGGCCCGCCTGATCTCAAACCTACCGAAGTCGGCCCATGTCACCCCACTTCTTAGGGACCTGCACTGGCTCCCCATTGCTGCACGAATCCGCTTCAAGGCCCTCGACCTAGCATACCGTGCGGCAAAGGGAACCGCTCCCGCCTACCTCCGGTCAATGGTCTCTAACTACACACCCTCAAGACCCCTACGCTCTGCATCTTCTGGCCGCCTCAGACCTACTCCTATCCAAGCTCCGGGAGGGTCATCAAAGAGAAGTCGCCTATTCTCAGTCCTTGCCCCACAATGGTGGAATGAACTACCCACCCCAGTTAGGACAGCCGAATCACGTCCAATCTTTTGCCGTCGACTAAAGACGCACTTCTTCAACCATTATCTGAATTAAAAAAAAACAATAAAAAAAAAAATCTAACCCTAACTAACCGTACTGTCATGCACTTGTCCTAATAAACTAACCTACACTGTAGCACTCAACACTTTGATGAACATTGTTGCTCAGCTGATAGAGTTGTGCCCTTCCTGATGGCTTGTCGTACAGAACTTGTAAGTCGCTTTGGATAAAAGCGTCAGCTAAATGACTAAATGTAAATGTAAATGTATATGCTGTATATACCATATATATATATTAAGGCTGTCAAAGTTAACGCGTCATTAATGCGTTAACGCACAATTCTGTTAACGCCACTATTTTTTAAATATTTGTATTCATTATTCATCCAGGGACCTTGGTGTTACCATAGAGAATGAGTCTGAGATCGCCAAAGTGCAATACCGGCCGCATCCAGCTAGACGGCGGTATCGAGCACCCTTTGAAACCTTGTATCTTGGCCTGTGCAATGGTCAAATGTCACTGGGCTCACTTTTCTTTGTCGGGCCAGTCTAGCGGTCAGTCTAGAGGTTGCATTGAAGCGCGTCAAATATCCCCGATCCATATGTTGTGGTGGGTTATGTCGTGGATCAAATGGACATCGGATGTACCAGATGGCGATGAAACAATTGGAATATTATTTTTGGAATACTCCCGATCACAGGTAAGGACTATCTGATGTACATTTTTGCTTGATCGTGCAATGCTTTTATACCGATCGGGCTGATAAGCGTTTTTAGTGTTCAATACGAATGCCGTTACTGCCAATCAAATAATCAAAAACGACCCCCCCCCCCCCCTGTTACGTTCTGGTTACTGACTACGGTCGGGAACCACCCACCATTACTGTCATCTGTCACCTGACTACTGTCACTTGTTTTCCCTGTCATTTAGTGCTGTCACTTAGGGGTTGGCTTCTGATTGGCTGTCACAGGGGTGTGTGTGGAATGTTGGTATTTGGTGTCTATTTAACATTCCTTCCTTCTGCTTGTTATTCGTCAGGTTTTCACTATAGGCGTTCGGAGATAACGCGGGCGGTTCCAGCTCTGGACCACCACTAAGCTCCATTATCTTATTCCCTCTTACCTTTGCCCCTCGGCATAGTATCCTAGTATTACTCTTTGTGTTCTTTACTATTAAAGTCGAACCTGTTCAAGAGTATACCATCTCCGTCTCTGTGATTGCCTACAACAATTGGAACTCACCTACCTCCATCCTGACCCCCCCCCCCCATGTCATGCATGCATGATGAAACATAATACCTATGATATAGATTTGATTTGGGAATAATAGCGTGTACAGGCAAGAAACGGCAACGTTTATAGTAGAATTGACGTATAAGGCTACTCAGCCCTTCGGGAATTACTCCAGACCACGCTATAACCATACTTATATTCACCACGGTATAACGCGGGAACGTATGGATGAAGAAATAAATTCTTTTTCACATATTGAACGATAGATATTTTTTAAATATTTGTATTCATTATTCATCCAGGGACCTTGGTGTTACCATAGAGAATGAGTCTGAGATCTCCAAAGTGCAATACCGGCCGCATCCAGCTAGACGGCGGTATCGAGCACCCTTTGAAACCTTGTATCTTGGCCTGTGCAACGGTCAAATGTCACCGGGCTAACTTTTCTTTGTCGGGCCAGTCTAGCGGTCAGTCTAGCGGTCAGTCTAGGGGTTGCATTGAAGCGCATCAAATATCCCCGATCCATATGTTGTGGTGGGTTATGTCGTGGATCAAATGGACATCGGATGTACCAGATGGCGATCAAACAATTGGAATATTATTTTACCCCAGACCACGCTATAACCATACTTATATTCACCACAGTATAACACGGGAACGTATGGATGAAGAAATTAATTATTTTTCACATATTGAACGATAGATAGGTGATGTCAAATGGGCCATAGTATTGTATCCATATGCTATAATATAGAATATAGTTATAGCTCTACAAACAAGGTGACGCACTCCTATCTTTTAAAGCGTGGCAGTGCTAACCCTAACCCGACTAATTCCCGGCGGTCAATGAGTTAAAAAACAAGTTTTATATTTATTTATTTTTAAAGAATTTTATTTATTTTAATTTTTTTTTATTTATCTTTTTCCCCCTCCTTTTTCCTCCGATTTTCTCCCATCCCGTTATGCCAATTCCCAATCCCCTTCCTGGTCGCTGCGCACTTACCCCCCACAGTCGGTCTGGGAGAGTGGAGGCTATCACGTGCTTCCTCCGACACACGTCTAGCCAATCAACCGTTTTTTTTTTTTTTTTTTTTAACTTTCTTTTTTAGCGTTTATCGCTTTCCTGGTCAAGCATGACCGACAGTTGTAGGGTGAAACGGGAGAGAGAGCAGGGGGAGACATTCGGCAAATGACAGCGAGTCCGGGAATCGAACTCAACCAGATCCGTGACGCAGCACGGAGTTCCGCGACGCAGCGCGGTAACATGGTGTGCTACTGGAGCACCCAACCGCTTATTTTCACCTGGCAGCGCGGACTCTCACTGAGAGGGTGTAACGTGTGGAAGGATCACACTACCCCCCTTAGATCCTATCCGCGCTGAGCAGGCGCCCCGACCGAACTGTAGGAGTCGCTGTTTACAACGACCCGGACCCACCCCGCCAGCTTTCCCACCTTCTAATACAGCCAATTGTATTAGTGTGAACGGCCAGCCAAGCTGGTGACAACGCCGGAGCTGTGAGCTGGATTCGAACAAGTGAATCCAGCGTCTCCGGTGTTGGTGACGAACGCAATCTCCGCTACGCCACCTGACCGCCCCTTAAAGAATTTGTTTTATTGTTTGTTTATTAAAAAAAATATCCTGGGCGCTCCAGTAGCACACCACATAGCGCGCTGAGTCGCGAAGCGGTCGCCCCGGGTTCGTTTCCCAGACTCGGTGGCCATATGCCACATGTCTTCCCCTCTTCTCCTCCCGTTTCACCCTCTCTCCTCTGTTGGTCCTGCATTGGCAAAAGGTCCTGCGTGGCCAGAAAAAGCTGAAAATACTATAAATAAAAGTTTTTAAAAAATTCAAAATTGTACAGAACCGTTTGAGAAAAAAATAATATTCTTTTTGGTGGGTCCAAAATGTGGAATGCACCTGATTGGATAAATTACATGCTGGTGCTCCTGTGCTAATCTAGTGGCTGAACGTTATCTATAGCACTAACCCTGTCTTTATGGGTGTTCTAGCAGCGGTGGTGTTGGATTGTGCACTTGGTCTGTGTGTGTGTGTGTGTGTGTGTGTGTGTGTGTGTGTGTGTGTGTGTGTGTGTGTGTGTGTGTGTGTGTGTGTGTGTGTGTGTCTGTGTGTCTGTGTGTGTGTGTGTGTGTGTGTGTGTGTGTGTGTGTGTGTGTGTGTGTGTGTGTGTGTGTGTGTGTGTGTGTGTGTGTGTGTGTGTGTGTGTGTGTGTGTGTGTGCGTGCGTGCGTGCGTGCGTGCGTGCGTGCGTGCGTGCGTGCGTGCGTGCGTGCGTGCGTGCGTGCGTGCGTGTGAGGGGGGGGGGTCTCATTGAATTGACCTCCTGAGGTGTCTTGTGAGGGTTTCCCCTTATCTTCATTGAGGGTTAAGTCAGGGGGTATTGTTGTTACATTGTGGGCTTGAAAAGACTGTTGAGACATGGAATGTGATTTTGGGCTACAAATAAACTTGGCTTGACTTTACTCTCGGTGACACCATGTCAGGATGGATGAACACAGTCAGGATGTCGTAGCTGATATTGGAGTCACCGCGGTGATTAATGCCATTAGTTGTCTGACATCTGTTATGGAAAACTCTGCGGAACAACAATCCCAGTGTGTATACGCTCCATTATTATAATATTCCCTCATTCACCACCTGTAGCAACCCGCAGTCCCTCACGGCTGTTCATCGACACGGCGACAGCCTGTTGATGTGCCGGGAGCTAGCCTGGGTAAGCTCTCTTCCACTAGAGTAGAGTAGCTCTCAATCTTTTTCTTAACACTCATCCTAACCCTAAAACCAGTATATTAATAACCTTCATCCTAACCCTAAAAACCAGTATATTCTTATTAACCATCATCCTAAAACCAGTATATTTTTAATCCTCATCCTGAAACTAGTATTTTCTTAACCCTCACCCTAAAACCAGTATATTCGTAACCCTCATCCTAACCCTATTATTCTTAACCCTCATCCTAACCCTATTATTCTTAACCCTCATCCTAACCCTAAAGCCAGTATATTCTTAACCCTCATCCTGAAACCAGTATATTCGTAACCCTCATCCTAACCCTAAAACCAGTATATTCATAACCCTGATCCTAACTCTAAAACCAGTATACAATATTAACCCTGACCCTCAACCCAGTATATTACATAGGGACAGTGTGGGAATATATAAGACCTACATGTGTTTGCTGATGTCTTGACTGTTTCATGTTTCTTTCTGCAGCATCTGGACAACATATTGTCAGCCTTCATGGGAGAAGAGTTGTTGTGAAGTTGTTATATAACAGTAAAGTTATCAGGGAGAGAGGACCTGTTGGATCCATATCCCCCTCTCTGTTAGGAACATCACATGTTGAGGCACGTGCACACATAGAGCCCAAAGTGGGGTCGAGCACCTGCCCTTTTGTGCCTCATAAAAAAGTTCCCTTTTTATGCCCATTTCTTTTTTCTTTTTAAGTGTAAGTCAGTGATAAAAGTGTCTTTCAAGGATAAGTGAACTCCTGCACTGATTATTATAGTTCAATATTCAATATTTGATCACCAAAACCCCTCAAAAAACATAAAAAGGGCCCAAAAAAGGGCCCCCAAAAATCGGCTTCACACGCACACAGGCCCAGTGCCCTTTTCAGCCTTTGAGCACCTGCCCCTCTAAAGTCCTGTGCCCTTTTCAGCCTTTGAGCACCTGCCCCTCTAAAGTCCTGTGCCCTTTTCAGCCTTTGAGCACCTGCCCCTCTAAAGTCCTGTGCACGTCCCTGCATGTTGTCATGTTGTCATCATCACTTTCCTTCATTTAGCATTTGCTGTACTATATGTATGCCTGTGTGCGTGTGTCGTGTCTTGTGTGTGCATGTGTCTATAAGCATGGAGGCAGGACAACAACATGGCCTTGCAGCCAGAGACTCAGACAAGCAGGAGCATGTTCTCCCTCCAGACTCCCTCCTCTCTGTGACGCCCAGTCATTCATGCGTTTTCCCTCTAAACCACAAACGGCCGACACCTCGACGCTCCACAACTCACCTCTCTTCTCCCCCAGCATTCCTTCAGCTGGACCCACACACAACCATCTCCCTGTGAACCCCCCCTATGGACAAACACTGATCTGTGTATGTGTGTACTTAACTATACAGTGAGAACTGACTCAACAAACCACCTTCAATGTGAGGATCGAGTTTTATTGCGTTAAGAGTTATGGTTAGGGTTAGAATTAGAGTTAAGGGTTAAAGGAACACACCAACATTATGGGAAATGTGCTCACCATCTTCTCCAGAGTCAGACAAGAAGATAGATACCAATTTCCTCCTGTATGTACAGTAGAAAGCTATCTGGCTGCAAGCTAGCCTAGCTTAGCACAAATGAATGGAATATATCTTTTTGTCTGACTCTGCAGAATGAATGAATGAATTTATTTAAACAGATGTTAAAAATACACACAGGATTTAAAACCCAATTGGGCCACAACCATCACATGCATTGCATTGTTTGAGGAATTATCACACAATAAAGTCAGACTTATTTCCATTGTGGTCCTCGTCTGTCACAGCAATAGTCGGCACACGTAGGTCTCAGCAAGGTGCAGAGAACACATTAAAACAACATTTCATTCCAATAAACACTTGAGATAAATAATAAAACACACAACATAAACTGCTTCAGTTTTTTTTTATCCACTTTTTCTCCTTATTTTCAATTGTTCTCCCATCCCAATTTCGTGTTTCCAATTCTCCCCTCCCCTGTCTTGAACGTTGCTCGACTATGCCCCCCACTGGTCGGTTGTAGGGAGGATAGAAGCCTTGCATCACGTGTCCCCTCCGGTACACGAGGAGGCAGCCTGTCACATCTTTTCACCTGCCAGTGCGGACTATGAGTGGCGAGGTGTAACGCATGGGAGGCTCACACTACCCCTGCTACTTCCTGTCTCTGCTGTGCAGGCGTCCCCCAACCGACCTGTAGGAGTCGCTGTCCACAACGTCCAAATCCCCACTCATCAACTTCCACCCTCTAACTCTGCCAATGAGTTAGTATGACGGCTGGCCCAAGCTGGAGGCAATGCTGACACCAGGATTCGATACCGGAGTCTCTTGTGTTGGTCAATCAGTTAATCAGCCAGAATAGAGGACATTGGTTATTATTCAGAGACTAAACCTTTACATAGAGGGACAGAGGGAACTCAGGCTGCTTGCTTAATGAGGAGAATTCAATAGCGCTGAATTGGAGTGCCAATTAACTAATTTTAATCATCCTTAATTAAGTTCCCTTTCTGGTGTGTGGGTGTGTGTATGTGTGTGTTTGTACACATTTACTGTAAGAAACCGTAATCTTCTTTAAAAAAAAGAAAAAAAGTAATTGAATTCATATGCACCAATAACGTTCGACCAGTCATTATAAATAGGTATCTTTACTGTACATCTTAACATTTAAGCTCTTAAGCCCGACGGGTCCGGTACCGGTCCCAGAATTACATCATGTCATAAATCAATCTGTCTAGACTGTATGACATAATGTTGCGTTTTTTTTCTCCAAATGTATCCAAGAGTAAACATCCTAACCGTGTCACAACAGCAGTCATAGTGTATATTTTGAGCAATACGTTTGTTTACCAATAGGTTAAAGTGTTATTAGTGAGCTTTTCGTTTTTTGAAATGTGTTAATATTCTCGCGGAAATCCGTCGCCGAATGATGATAATTTGTAGTCATATGAGCACGCCATCCAGAGCTCTCAATGAAAAACTAAAAAGTACCCAGCAAATTTTTCGAAAACGTTTTCGAAAAACTACAGTACCCAGCTAATTCTAGCTTCCTGCAAGCAAATTACTTGTGTATGAATTCTTTTTATTTCTCTTATTTCTCGGGATTCTATACCACCAAACTGAACGTTATTGACATTGATTGGAGCGCAGTTAGTGTGTCTACCTTACATTTAGCAACCATCTGTGTTGAAATCTGATCCAAAATGGTGGAGCCAAATCCATTCTAAGAATCGAACTGTACATACAGTAGATTTCATTCTTCCTTCTCGGTGCACGCCTCGTGATACTAAATCCAAATTGAACTCTGCCATTTGAAAGACAAGATTTGGCCCGATCCATAGATGTGCGAGTTGGCTATAATAAGGTAATTTATATGCCTTGAGAGAAAACGGTGCTTTTTCAATGTATGTGATGTATAGATTGGGGAGAGATGACCACAGCTAAAAACGGTGGTAATGAAATGTGCATGGTTCGCTTTAGAAAACGGTGATAGAAGAAGAGGCAGTAGCCATCACTGCAGAAGGTTTAGCAGCCAGCCGAATGTTTACATTCCTTGTAAGAACATAGATAACAGAGTGTAGGCCCAGAGCAGGAGGAGAGGGGTGACCTCTTTAATGCAACAGTGGATGAAACGTTTAATGGTGTGAAAGGTTAGCAGTCGTCATGACAGCACGTCGCATGACAACCAGGAGAGGGGCGGGGGGCCGTCGTTGCTACGACGAAGACCTATAAGTCGAACGGTGTTTCCGGGTAGGGCAGACTAAAATCTGACTGAGACTAAGAGGGAGGAAACCAGAAGAGACTCTCTCCTCTCATTGAGAGAGAGGGGGGGGGGGGGGGGGAGAATGGCACATCACCAGTAGCTTCGGCTACCACGAGGATGGTCTTAGGCTAACGACTAGGCCTGACCACTATTGGACTGAATAACAAAAGGACAATCTGAACACACCGAGAGATCATTAGAATAGACTCTTCAAGGACGATACAATTTGATAACATCTGATAACATGAGGTTCTGTTTATAGCAATAAAACAACGCTTCTCCTCATAAGGTATCTCACAGTGTCGAAGTGTCGAATTCTTACGGAAGTGGAGAAGTATTATGGTTTATGGATTGCACTAACGGGGGGGAGATAAGGATCTTATCTACCAGTATCGGAGACGTCAGGACCATTAAAAGTACACAACGCAGAGGAATTGGATGGAGGGCCAAACAGACGAAGACGTGATACTGGCCAGTTTGATCAGAATCTTACAGTTGATGCCGTTGGGACCCGGATTTGCAAGAGATTAAAACAACGGGAACAGTTGGTTGTTGTTGGTTGTTGATGACAGCCGGATTTGCAAGAGATAAGAACAACGGATAAAGACTTTTTCAATAATGGGGCGACAGTGGACAACAGTCATCAATGTGTGGGAGAATCATGATCGAAGCAAGGCCGGCCAGCCCTGGGAGAGAGCGGCGAGTCGAGCGGTCAGGAGGCGAACCAGCGCTGTAGGGGAAACAGCGCTCCGATCAAAAATGTGAGTTCACTGTGCACACGGTTGTTTTGATCTTCTAAGCCAAATAAAAACGAACAGATAGTGAATCCGTAAACGTAAACATTTCTAGTTTGACACAGAGAGAGAATGCCAGCTGTAATAATATGAGCAGAGAGCCATGGTGAAAATCGAGGGTGTTATCTACAGAGAATGAAAAGCAAATGAGGCAGGCTGCACAGTTTTGGTTTAAGGAGGGTAAATGCGAGATGAGGAAAGGTGGGGGGGGGGCGCTTGAATCAGATCGAAAAATTGTTATGGCGGGACTGTTTTCATAACAGAAGGAAAGTCGAAAGGAGATTGTACCAGTGTGTATTATGTCCGATCAGGCAAGAGTATTAGTCTGAGAAAGCGTCCCCTGATAATGGATAGGAAAGAGAGGAAAAACAGCGGTGTTTTTAGGCCTTGGAAGGAAGGGCAGCGGCCGTTTGTTGAGAGAGTAGCCATTTGCACCGAGTCAAAATGGCCGCAGAGCCACGAGGGGTTTAGAATCAGGAAGTGACACGTCACCTACAATCCTCTAGACTGAGTTTTGGCCGCCATCTAGGGGGGCAGTGGGATAATACAGGCAAATGGAGGAGTAGGTCGCCACCTAGTGGCGGAGGGGGGGGGGGGGGGTAGTGCTGGGGAGTTTCCATTACCCATAGGGGAATATTTAGAGTTTAATTCAATTAAGGAGTTTAATTGCGGAGGGGGGGGTAGTGCTGGGGAGTTTCCATTACCCATAGGCGAATATGTAGAGTTTAAGTTAATTAAGGAGTTTAATTTTTTCAAAATTACCAACTGCTTGTGTGTATACACGGTGGTGTATGTGAAACTTTGTAAAGGAACTCAAAGTGTGGTATATAGAGCGACGTGACAGCTCCAGGGCGGCGTAGACAGCCCCGTGTGTAGTATAGAGCGACGTGGACAGCTCCAGGGCGACGGTAGACAGCCCCGTGTGTAGTATAGAGCGACGTGGACAGCTCCAGGGCGACGGTAGACAGCCCCGTAGGGTATAGAGCGACGTGACAGCTCCAGGGCGACGGACAGCCCCGTAGGGTATAGAGCAACGTACAGCTCCAGGGCGACGTGGACAGCCCCGTAGGGTATAGGGCGACGGACAGCTCTGTTGTATGTTAGATGATAGTACGAGTACGTATGTGAGTTAGGGGCAGGGAACCAACCTGCTCTGTTGTATGTTAGAGCGATGCTCGGTTGTATGTTATTATCATAATAATAATATTGATATACAGGTTAATTGAATAGTTTATTATTGAATGGGTTAAATAAGAATTGCAGAGAGAGATGAGATGCGGTTTATTAAATAAGTTTAATTATGAAATAAGAGGGAGTTCGATCTCCAGTGGGGCCTTCTCACACCTAATAAATAGGCAGAGTCTTGAGGGGACACGTCACCAGAAAGAACTGGCGCGCGCTGGGGGTCAACCGTGGGACAAACGTAGAGCGCCGAGTGGGTATCGTTTAGCTGCTGGTGTCACGCCGGAAGACAACAAAACAGGGAACAGCCCTGTAGGATTAGATATGGGTGTTGAGAAGGTGGGGGACTAATAGAGAACAAATAGCGCCATGGGCTGTAGGACACTCACACCGTCCAACAGTCTGAAAGGGCGTGGCCATGGCAGGGGCTTGCAGAGGAAAAAAATATATAGAGAACGAGCTGCAGGCCCCAAAGCCACGGTAGACTAATAGAAAACACAGGGTCGAGTGTACAGAAAAACTGCCGGTGTTGTGTTTCTGCTTTCAAGGGGGGAATGACACCGACAGCGATGGAGATGACCAGGAGACAGACTGGAGGAGGAGGAAGCCGCAGGGGCCAGGCACAGCAGCCTGGTACACAGATGATCCACGACGAGAGGGAGGAGACGGCGGCGGTGGAGATGAGCCTCAACCAAGATGACCGACAGGGCGGAGATGACCGACAGGGCGGAGATGACCGACGAGGCGGAGTCCAGCGGTCGCAGGCGGTGTTGCCCAGGGGAGAACGAGGCAGACATCGGAGGGGCCTTCACGGCGGAGATGCTGTTTAGAGAGCGTTTTGAAACAACAGAGCACGGGCGGTGAATCATGAACAAACAGGGACTTCCTTTCAGAGTCAATCAGGAGATCGAGAGACGAGACAACAGCGAGAAGTCCTGTGTTCATTGATTAGGAGTATGAGATATAAATGGAGGATTCATATATAAGATATATGTATAGAAGGATATATATATATATATAGAAGGTAGATATAACTGAGAACAGTAGAACAACAGGATATAATTATTGGGAGCAGACAGGGGGGCTCCAATGGTTATGAGTCGTTGGATGTTGTTGGTTTTGGTGGTCGGTTTCGGTTCCCTTTGTGCACGAAGGGGGGCGCAAACAGACATCAGGCAGCAGGATCACTGGGTTGACCGTGGGCCGTCTTCGTTTCTTGTGCACGAGAGACGAGGTTGGTTTGCTTCAACCACAGGCTATTTTTGGCATAATTAATTGAAAAACCAAATAATGATTTATGATTCTGAATGGGTGATAAGAATCAAGGGGGGATTGAGAGAAAACGGTGCTTTTTCAATGTATGTGATGTATAGATTGGGGAGAGATGACCACAGCTAAAAACGGTGGTAATGAAATGTGCATGGTTCGCTTTAGAAAACGGTGATAGAAGAAGAGGCAGTAGCCATCACTGCAGAAGGTTTAGCAGCCAGCCGAATGTTTACATTCCTTGTAAGAACATAGATAACAGAGTGTAGGCCCAGAGCAGGAGGAGAGGGGTGACCTCTTTAATGCAACAGTGGATGAAACGTTTAATGGTGTGAAAGGTTAGCAGTCGTCATGACAGCACGTCGCATGACAACCAGGAGAGGGGCGGGGGGCCGTCGTTGCTACGACGAAGACCTATAAGTCGAACGGTGTTTCCGGGTAGGGCAGACTAAAATCTGACTGAGACTAAGAGGGAAGAAACCAGAAGAGACTCTCTCCTCTCATTGAGAGAGAGGGGGGGGGGGGGGGAGAATGGCACATCACCAGTAGCTTCGGCTACCACGAGGATGGTCTTAGGCTAACGACTAGGCCTGACCACTATTGGACTGAATAACAAAAGGACAATCTGAACACACCGAGAGATCATTAGAATAGACTCTTCAAGGACGATACAATTTGATAACATCTGATAACATGAGGTTCTGTTTATAGCAATAAAACAACGCTTCTCCTCATAAGGTATCTCACAGTGTCGAAGTGTCGAATTCTTACGGAAGTGGAGAAGTATTATGGTTTATGGATTGCACTAACGGGGGGGAGATAAGGATCTTATCTACCAGTATCGGAGACGTCAGGACCATTAAAAGTACACAACGCAGAGGAATTGGATGGAGGGCCAAACAGACGAAGACGTGATACTGGCCAGTTTGATCAGAATCTTACAGCCTCATATTCTATATTCTATAATAATATTTCAAATTGCATGTATCCGGATGGCAGAATTCAGTACTGTATCTACAAAACCTTCTGTTTAATCATCTTCCCTTTATTCATTTCCTTCGAATTTGTGTACACGTGATCTCAGGAAGGTGCTGAACGAACTCAGTGGCAGTTTTTCATGTCTGGTCATTTTTAGCATGGTGTTATTCACTGTCAAATAAAAAGAAAGAAAAATCATAATTTATATTCTCCTTTGTTTCATCACAATGTACTCAAGCCTAGTAACAAACACAATCTTTCTGACACTGGGAATACATTCACTGAGGTCCATACATGTCCCCAGATACCAAGAACATGCAAATGGACCTTGTAGAAGTGGAGCAATCTTCCATTTACTTAGGTATGTATTTTAGGCAGATTTTCAGAAAAAAGGGCTTGGGCCTGTTGTTCATAATAAGGTTGCTATAATTTTCAGATGCAGATTCAGATTCAGAGTTTTATTTGCCACATGGAATCAATACAATCAGAGTTTCTTCATACACAATCATAAATATCATACCATGGACAAAAGGAGCAGGAAGAAGAATAAATCTTATTGTTGTGAAGGGCCAGATTAAACCGAATATATATATTTATTTATATATATATATTTAATTGTATTTGTATATTCTCTAATATTCCCTGATATCCCTTGTATATTCCTTGTACAATATGCATTGAATATCCATTCTAGCCTACTGAACATCCCATAATAGTCTCCATTCTACTATTGGTCGAGACCTTGGTGCCAGGCTGCCATACCCCTCAGACCCAGTTCAAACGTACCGCTCGACATGTACGAACAAGTCCTAGTTCCGCGTAGGAATTTGGCTACCGCACCACTAATGGGACTATTTGTTCATAGTGCGTATATATACTGCGCTACTAAAGTAGGACTTTCTTTTCAGTCCAGTTTCTTACCCTCCAATAGAGTCACAGATGTAAAGCCTCCCCGCGATGCCACGTGTGGGAGTAAGGCCAAGTTCGGCCTACCATCGGTATTGAGACATCGTGTATATTAATATTTGAATAGTCATATTTGGCACTATATCGTCGAGTTGGACGTAGTCTATTAAGCTAATAATAGTCTGTTAATATATAGTGCTTTGTGCGGTGAGAATACTACCGTAGTCAGTACCCCATCGTTTCGGGCAGAGAACTGGCTGCTTACCCAGGGTGGTTGACCCTATGTGAAGCTGCACCCGAGGAGCCCCAGAGCCGACGAGCGAGTGGACCTGTATACCGGATTATTCTACCGACGACAGCCCGCCTTCCCAGGCACGGATTATGCTTTGGATACTTTGATTATTCTATGGATAAAGACCCCCGACACTACCGTGTGTTGGAACCCCCCCCCCTGGAGAGGACGCAAGGTGAGGAGACGCTCTGCAAGACGAGGTCTCTCCACATCTCTCCCCCGTGGACCGGAGAGAGCTGGCCCACAAAGAGTCCACCTGCTTTCATCTGTGGTCCAAGGATCGCCGGCGCATTGAACGGCACTACAGTGGGTTCACCTGGGATACCCTTGGCCGGACGAGGCAGCTGGATTCTACCCCCCCCCCCCCTCCTACTCCTGTCGGCTTACAAGCGACCGGATTAACCCCCTCTAGTGTATCCAGCCTATAATCATTAAAGTATCATTGCTGTTATTCCTTAACTATTCCAGGTCGTATATTTACCACCTGCGCCTTCAGAGATTGGACATTATCTATTGATATACCGACGAATACTCCTTGCCATAAAAGTGCATACTATTTCAATTCATAAATGTAATTAAGTGATTAAGTGTTTATTCTACACACCATCGCTGTGTAGGAAATAAAGACCTGCTTCTAATTCGTACATTTGTGTTGGATCCGTTTCATCTACGTGAGAGTGTTCATGATAATATATTTATGCCGTGTACTGGGTGGCCGAATATTAAGTACAAAGGTAGTGGTAGTAAGTATCATATCTAGTAATACAGTCAGGGAATTGTACCCCTCAGTTACAATTGGTCCTTCGAGCCGGATGGTAATTAGTGTAATATTAATATAGTGTTATTAATATTGAAATGGCCTATGATGAACACTCCACGAAACGATCCTCCTAACCAACGCCCGCAGCGCGAACGACGGCTCCCTCAGTACTTAGAGGCTTACGCTGTCAGTCAACAACCTAGTCTTCTACTAACAGTAAACGCGGTAAAACTAGAAAGTAAAAGTATGTCTAACCCCAACGCCCAGACTACCCCGACCATAGAGGCCCCTACGGGCTCTAATGTAACTGACCAAGTTCACGGTGGGGACCAGTGGGAACCAGACATGACTTCACACCCCGCCAGTACTGAAGAAGTAGTCCCCGATGAGTCCCGGGAGGAATACAACGCTACCGAGAGAGAACTCGGCACGGAAGAAGACGGGGAGAGCACCGTGGAGATAGAGCTCCAAGGCTCCGCAAGGAATACCCCGAGGGAAGGCTCCCCTATACAACCGCCTTCTCCCAGCGAGGCAGAGAGGACCCTACAGCAGGCATTCCTTGTCAGCCCGAAAGCCTCTACTGAACGCGATAGACTCCAGGGTGAACGCGATCGATTGCAGCTACAGCAACGGAGCGAAGAAGAGCACATACGCCTGGAAATAAGACGCATTCAGATGGAAGAGAATGTGGCCCGAGACCGAGCAGACAGCCAGCGAGCAGCTGCTGGTGCTCTACGGGACGCAGAGCGCGACAGACAGCAAGCGCAACTAATAGAACAGCTGATCAGACGGACAACACCCTCTCCCTCCGCCAGAGGCTCCAGGAACTCGTCTAGACACACCTCCAGGGCGGCATCCCCTAGCCGAGTAAACAACCCTGAACTTGACCAACAGACGAGGTCTATACCCCCCACAGACCACCTCCCCCCACCGGTCCAAGCGAGACCTAGCAACCGGGAAGGAGCAGCATATCCTGTGGAGAGGCTAAACCAGAGACTACAAGCACTGGATGACCTAACTGAAGACGAAGAGGAAGAGGAGGAGAACCGCGCCCGAAGACAGCACAGTACTCTACCGGACCAGGAGGTCCGGTACAGCCCAGGCTATACCCCCGCGGAGCTGCGCTACAGACCCCCGACTCTATACACGGGTGAGCACGACGCACGACCCGCACCGAGGAACAGCACCTGGACAAGCGGGCCATGGTACACTGCCGGTACCAGCCCATACCAAGGAGCGGGAGGAGACTCGCCTAGGAGGCCTCCCCCCCAACGCTCGCCGATGTATCCACAGTCAGCGTCATACATTGGCACGCCTATGGTACCCGACTTCACCCAAGAGAACCGGGCCCAGTATACAGAACTCTGCATGTGTCTGGAGACCATGTTGGTGGATGTATTGGATGAACGCCACAAATACGCCATCCTACTGCAGCACTTAAAGGTGCCCCGCGCACATAATATAGCGCTCGCCTACGCGACTTCCACCACCCCATACACAGCAGCGCTGGTAGCATTGGACCAGAGGTATGGGCGCATATGGGATTACGTGATCCAGGAGATCCGACACATCGACCGCTTACCCCCAGCAATAGACAATCGAGCACTGGACGACCTGTCCATCAGAGTGCAGTCCCTGGTAGGGATGTTGGGAGCGCAAAGAGAGAAGGGGAAGTATGAACTTTACGCCAACTCAAATGTGGAAAGGATCCTGGAGAAGCTGCCGCCCGCTCGTCAGGAGCGCTTTAGGCGGCAGAGGGACCACAGAGACCCGAATGGCCCCGAACCGAACCTCCTCGATCTAGCAGACTTCCTGGCGAGAGAAGTCAGCAGCCTACGGCTAGATACATTCGGACGGAGCACCCCTGGCTCCAGAGAAGGAACCAGACGACTAAATGATGGAAGAAGATCGGTGACTGTGATGCACCAATCGGAGTCAGTACCGAGCAGCAGGAGCCACAGTACCCCCTCCAGAACGGAGAAGTGGAAGATAGTGTGCCCCTACTGTGAGAAAGAACACTGGCTAGCGCAATGTGACTCCTTCCCCAAGCTGAACGCGGAGGAAGCAGGTCAATGGATAAAGTCCAACAAGCGCTGTTTTCGCTGTGCGCGCTCACACATGGCAGCCGAATGCCGCTTAAAGAAAAGGTGCACCAAGTGCGATGGAGCCCATCTGGACATACTTCACGACAGTAACAGACGGCGCCCTTCACCTGCACCATCCAGCCGCAAAGCGAGCGTCATGTACATCGATCCCGCCAGCAGCAGTGGAGCCCGAGTACTCCTAAAAGTAGTGCGTGTGACACTAAGCCACCAGAATAAAGTCCTGGACACTTACGCCGTCCTCGATGACGGGTCAGAGAAGACCCTGCTGCTCGCCTCCGCTGCGGCCCAGCTAGGGCTGCGGGGAAGCGAAACCCAAATGACAATTCGGACAATAAGACGAGATTTGAAGACGATAAAGGGCGAGAATGTCTCATTCTCTATCGCAGCAAGCGGCCAGCCTGAGCGACGGTACCAGATTGCAGACGCTTTCACCAGCCAAGAAATAGGACTGTCGCGGTATACATACCCCGTCGCCAAGCTGATGGAGAAATATGCACATCTGCGCAAGTTACCGATCCCGCTCATAGACAATGCTATGCCGACCCTGTTGATAGGCTCCGACCATGCAGACCTCATTGTCCCGATAGACCGGGTTCATACCGGACCCCGAGGCTGTCCTGCAGCAGTCGAGACCCGTTTGGGATGGACTCTCCAAGGCCCGCTCGCCAAATCTCTCAACCGAAGTACAGCCACTAGATGTCTCCACTCCCGAGTCACAGAGGGAGAAACCGCACTCCTGCAACACGTAGAGCGGCTATGGAGCTTGGAACAAATGCCCTTTAAGAATGGAAAGAAAGACATTCGCTCTAAAGATGACATTTACGCCATTCACCTCCTCGAGACAGGGACCAAGAGAGTCCCGGTCAACGGCGTGTTGAGATACGCCACGCCACTCCTGCGGCGAGAAGGAATGCCTACTTTCCACGCCAAGACAGACGCCATAGAACGGTACCTGCTGAACACGGAGCGGCGCTTAGCCAAGAACCCCGCCCAAGAGAGTGTATACCGCGCTGAGATTGAGAAGCTCATCACAGCGGGACACGTCACAAAGATGGACATTAAAGAGGCTGACCAGACCACTGAATCGTGGTACGTGCCCCACCACAAGGTCCATCACAACGGTAAAGACCGCATAGTATTTAACTGCAGCTACCAGATCGGATCCCAAAATCTGAATAAAGAGTTACTGCCCGGTCCCACACTCGGCCCCTCCCTACTCGGCGTTCTACTCCGCTTCCGCCAGGAAAAGGTGGCCATCAGCGGGGACATTAAAGGAATGTTCCTGCAGGTGAGATTAGTAGAGGCGGACAAGCCCCTGTTACGGTTCCTATGGAGAGAGAAGCCAGGAGATGAGCACCCAGCCATCTACCAATGGGAAGTCCTCCCCTTCGGAACGACGTGCAGCCCCTGCTGTGCGACATTTGCACTACAGAAACATGTAGCAGAGGACCCAGCAGCGGACGAAGAGGTCCGACACAGCGTAAAGAACAGCTTCTACGTAGACAACTGTCTACAAAGCCTTTCAACCCAGGAAGAAGCCGAGGCTCTCCTGATTAAACTCCGCGCCTCATTGATCAAAGGCGGCTTTGATCTCAGGCAGTGGGCCAGCAGCGATCCGCAAGTACTGCGCAGCCTCTCCTCCGAGGACAAGGCAGCCAGCAGCGAGACCTGGATGGCTACAATCCCGGGAGAAGCCCAGGAGATGACCCTGGGATTGGTGTGGCGATTCAAAACAGATTCGCTTCACTACAGACACAAGCCCCTGACTACGGAGCAGGGAAGGCCGGCGGCGGCGCCGACCACCAGACGGAGTGTGTACACAACACTCGCCCGACAATATGACCCGCTAGGATGTATTCTACCGTACACCACCAGGGCAAAAATGATTGTACGAGCATTGTGGGACAAGGACCAGGGCTGGGACGACCCCATTCCCGCACACCTTGCATCCACCTGGAGAGAGTGGGAGATGGAGCTCCACTCACTCCCAGGCGTTAATATGCGCCGAAGCTACTTCCCACCCACGGTGAGGCCAGAGACATGTAAAATGGACTTACACGTCTTCAGTGACGCCTCAGAGGTCGCATACGGATCAGTAGCCTACTTGCGGGCCCAAGACCAGGGGGGAGAGATCTACACAGCATTTGTCCTCGCCCGCTCGAGAATAGCCCCACGCAAGCAACAATCTATCCCACGTCTAGAGCTCTGCGCAGCCCTAGCCGGAGCGCACCTAGCCACGCTCATCCAACGTGAGCTCACCATACCGGTGTCTAGAACAATCCTGTGGTCAGATTCCACGACGGTACTCGCCTGGATCAAATCGGACTCATGCAAGTACAAAGTCTTCGTGGGAGTCAGAGTCACCGAGATTCAAGACTTAACCGAAGAGTTAACCGGAGAAACAGAGTGGCGCTACGTTGATACAAAACAGAACCCAGCTGACGTCATCACCCGGGGGATGCCCCTGGATGACCTCACCCGTCGCAATGTCTACAGTGACGGCCCCGCATTCCTAAGACTCCCGGAAGGACAGTGGCCCATGCCTATCCCGAGGGAAGCAAGTCCAGAGGAGGTGGAAATTAAGAAGTCTGTGTTCTGTGGATTGAGCACCGTAGCCTCCATCGACCCTAACATAAACGATTGCACGTCCATAGAGAGTGCACAACAAAGAACATTCCTGCGGTACCACCCGGAGTGCAAGTCCCCCGCTGATATGTCAGCAGCTAACTACGAGGAAGCAGAATTGCTTCTACTGCAGCGAGCCCAGAGAGACTCGTTCCCCGATGAATTGGCCTGTCTACAGGGAGGAAAGCCCGTCCCATCCGACAGCAGATTAATTCACCTGGCCCCCGAGAGCGACGCTCACACCCTCATCAGAGTGGGTGGTCGCCTACGCAGAGCCCCCAATCTACCGGATGACATTAAATACCCGATCGTATTGAACAGCCGACACAAGGTCACAGAGCTGATTATAAAGAAATACGATGAGGATGTACATCACGCAGGAGCAGAAAGAGTCTTCGCGGAAATCAGACGTCGTTACTGGATCCTACAAGGAAGAGAGGCGGTACGACGCTTCCAACGAACATGTCTAGACTGCCGCAAGTGGCGCGCGCAGCCCAGCATACCAAGGATGGCTGACCTTCCTCCATGTCGCCTCCGAATCGGTGACAAGCCATTCCACTCAACGGGTATGGACTGCTTTGGCCCGCTGCACATAAAGAAAGGAAGAGGAACCGAGAAGCGGTGGGGTATTGTATTCAAATGCATGACCACCAGAGCGATACACATCGAGCTTCTCCCGACCATGAGCACAGACTCATTCCTTTTTTTTTTTTTTTTTTTTTTTTATTATTGCAAAACAAAACTTATTAAAAGTCAGTACTCAACACACAATGTATAATGAAACTTTCAGTAAAGGTGGTTAAAATATATGCAAGTACAGAAACAGGATAAAACTAAAATAGTCAATAATAACATTTTAACCGTATACAGTGTATATCCAGCGAAGTTACAATTATATAAATGTTAGTATATAATATACCCCTAATACCTATTTTCTAAAACCCTACACACATATGCTCCAGCTCAAACCCCCCCCTCCCGGACCCCCTCTTGGATAGTACCTCCATTATCCCTCACTCCTAACCAGACATCACCATTATAGGCTAGCTTTTATTCTCTCCACCACTTCTAACCACATTGACATTTTGGATTCATTGAGCCCCAGAATTCTTGCTGTAGATATTTCTTGATATCATTTCTAGACTCATTCCTTATGGCCTTCCGTAGATTCATATCACGGAAAGGAAGACCGTCTACCCTATTGTCCGATCATGGGACAAACTTTAAAGGCGGCGAAAGAGAGCTGAGAGAGAGCTTCCAAGCTATGGGCCCAGAACTTAAGACCCACCTCGCTCCAGCACAGGTTGATTTCCAATTCAACCCCCCAAACGCACCCCACTTCGGTGGCACTTGGGAACGAGAAGTGCGCTCCATAAAGACAGCCCTGTACGCAGTACTTGGGGCCCAGACTGTGGCGGAAGAAGTCCTAATGACAGTCCTCACGGAGATTGAGGGAGTACTTAACTCGAAGCCCCTCGGATATGTCTCCAGTGATGTGGCGGATATCGACCCAGTTACCCCCAACACACTCCTGATGGGGCGGCTAGATCCCACATTACCCCAGACAATGTACCGGCCTGAAGAAGCGAACGGCCGACGAATGTGGAGGTACAGCCAAGTATTAGCCGACAAGTTTTGGAACAGTTTCCTACTGCACTACCTACCGTCTCTACAGACCCGCCAGAAGTGGGTAAAGGAGAGAGACAATTTGACAGAAGGAACAGTCGTCATGATTATTGATCAATCACTGCCCAGAGCTATGTGGCTGGCCGGCCGCGTAAGCAAAGTGATCACCGGTGCCGACGGCAAGGTCCGAGCAGCTGAAGTGCTCGTCCAGGGTCGCACTTACACCCGTCCCGTGGCAAGGCTCATAGAACTGCCTCGACTCCCAGACACAATCGATGATGACCATGACCCTACAACCCTATGACTTTGTGAAGTTGACTGACCCCTACAGCAAACCCTTATGTGTAAATAGACAACGCGATTAATCTGTCTCCGTTTAACTGATTAGGTCTGGGACCTATTCAGGGGGTGGCTGTTGTGAAGGGCCAGATTAAACTGAATATATATATTTATTTATATATATATATTTAATTGTATTTGTATATTCTCTAATATTCCCTGATATCCCTTGTATATTCCTTGTACAATATGCATTGAATATCCATTCTAGCCTACTGAACATCCCATAATAGTCTCCATTCTACTATTGGTCGAGACCTTGGTGCCAGGCTGCCATACCCCTCAGACCCAGTTCAAACGTACCGCTCGACATGTACGAACAAGTCCTAGTTCCGCGTAGGAATTTGGCTACCGCACCACTAATGGGACTATTTGTTCATAGTGCGTATATATACTGCGCTACTAAAGTAGGACTTTCTTTTCAGTCCAGTTTCTTACCCTCCAATAGAGTCACAGACGTAAAGCCTCCCCGCGATGCCACGTGTGGGAGTAAGGCCAAGTTCGGCCTACCATCGGTATTGAGACATCGTGTATATTAATATTTGAATAGTCATATTTGGCACTATATCGTCGAGTTGGACGTAGTCTATTAAGCTAATAATAGTCTGTTAATATATAGTGCTTCGTGCGGTGAGAATACTACCGTAGTCAGTACCCCATCGTTTCGGGCAGAGAACTGGCTGCTTACCCAGGGTGGTTGACCCTATGTGAAGCTGCACCCGAGGAGCCCCAGAGCCGACGAGCGAGTGGACCTGTATACCGGATTATTCTACCGACGACAGCCCGCCTTCCCAGGCACGGATTATGCTTTGGATACTTTGATTATTCTATGGATAAAGACCCCCGACACTACCGTGTGTTGGAACCCCCCCCCCTGGAGAGGACGCAAGGTGAGGAGACGCTCTGCAAGACGAGGTCTCTCCACATCTCTCCCCCGTGGACCGGAGAGAGCCGGCCCACAAAGAGTCCACCTGCTTTCATCTGTGGTCCAAGGATCGCCGGCGCATTGAACGGCACTACAGTGGGTTCACCTGGGATACCCTTGGCCGGACGAGGCAGCTGGATTCTACCCCCCCCCCCCCTCCTACTCCTGTCGGCTTACAAGCGACCGGATTAACCCCCTCTAGTGTATCCAGCCTATAATCATTAAAGTATCATTGCTGTTATTCCTTAACTATTCCAGGTCGTATATTTACCACCTGCGCCTTCAGAGATTGGACATTATCTATTGATATACCGACGAATACTCCTTGCCATAAAAGTGCATACTATTTCAATTCATAAATGTAATTAAGTGATTAAGTGTTTATTCTACACACCATCGCTGTGTAGGAAATAAAGACCTGCTTCTAATTCGTACATTTGTGTTGGATCCGTTTCATCTACGTGAGAGTGTTCATGATAATATATTTATGCCGTGTACTGGGTGGCCGAATATTAAGTACAAAGGTAGTGGTAGTAAGTATCATATCTAGTAATACAGTCAGGGAATTGTACCCCTCAGTTACACTTATAGTTACCTGCCCCTTATTCCTAAACTAAACAAGTATTTACTTGATGGTCGGCGTACAACATAATTTACACAAAATAATAATTTATACCATATACAAGAAACATTTTTAATAATAATAATAATAATAATAATAATAATAATAATAATAATAATAATAATAATAATAATAATAATAATAATAATAATAATAATAATAATAATAATAATAATAATAATAATAATAATAATAATAATAATAATAATAATAATAAAGAACAAAGAATAAATGAAAGAAAAAAAGAAAATATCTCACTATTCAGATCACATTTGACTTTCATACTGACAACATTTTTTTTTTATAATTCTTTTTGAATAATGGGGAAGGCGTGCTAGCATTATCACAAGGTTGAAAGTTTAAATCTCACACAGGGATTTCATAATACCTACTGGCACAGCAGAACCAAGATAGACTTCAGCTAAACTAACACACACACTGCATGTGCACACATATGCACACGAGCACACACACATTCATGCCCCCCACACCACACATATACACACACGCACGCACGTACACACACACAGACAGGTCTTCAGATGTGAAGGTCCTCCTCTATCTTCCCTGGGCCATGGAGGAGGCTGTGAAGTTCTGGTCCCCGGGAGGACCTTTGTCCAAGAAGTCCAGCGGCTTCACCATCCCTCCCTGCCGGTCCCTGCAACACATGACAAACATCATGACATTTACATTTACATTTAGTCATTTAGCTGACGCTTTTATCCAAAGTGACTTACAAGTTCTGTCATCAGGAAGGGCACAACTCTATCAGCTGAGTAACAATGTTCATCAAACTTGTGTATGCTAAAGGAACATCAATCTCAATGAAAACCACCAACTGCATGAAAGCACTTGTGACTCATCTTGTGACACATCCTGAAGATCAGGAGAAACAGTGTCCCACAACGTTTAATCAATACATACATGATTTGTTATCGTTTCATCCTGTTCCCATCTCGGGGAACTACGCAATTTTCACTCTGGGAGAAAGATGTATTGGTGTAGATTTAGGAATAAAAAGTTCTCCATTTAGAATCTACACGGTTTTGCGCAATTATAATTTTAACGCCGGGACTAGATCTTTCCTTGCGAACGGATACTTGGTCATCGTGTAGTTATATTTGATGTAATTGGTGCGAGTTCTGTCACGTGTCTTGCGCTTGACCAATAGCAGCCGCTTTGTTGCCGAGTTACAGACCACAACACGTGACGTTAGCATGCCACCAGGCTCAGGCTGCAGCAAAAAACTAAAAACTAGATTTACAAACATAAACATAAAGACAGAAAACACTCTCATCACAGAGAAGCTGGATGTGGCCAAATACTTAAACATTTTCTTTACAAACATAGCCACAACACTGGTTAATAAACGACCCTCCCACTCAGGGCATTTTGGGGTAGAACACATCATAGCCTACTACAAAAACCTAGGGGTCCGAAAAGACGACTTCTAACTTGAAATGGTACTCAAAAAACTGAGCGCCCTCCAACCTAACAAGGCCACTGGACTTGACAATATCCCCTCCAAATTCCTCAGACTCAGCAGCCGCCATCACCCCAGTCATCACACACATAATAAACCTCTCCATAAAACAGGGACACGTCCCCAAAGACTTAAAAATTGCGAGAGTGACCCCCCTGCACAAAAAGGCAGCAAATTAGACCCAGGCAACTACCGCCCTGTTTCTATTCTTACCTCCATCTCGAAAGTCATGGAACACGAACAGGTTGAAAAGTACCTCGCGGAAAAAAATCTAATCTACGAATTCCAATCTGGCTTCAAAACATCCCACTCCACTGACACATGGCTTCTCTATTTGAACGACCACATCAAACAAGAAGTGGACGCGGGCAAATACTGCGGCATGGTCATGCTGGACCTACAAAAGGCTTTCGACACTGTCAATCACTCCATTTTGATTGACAAGCTAAAAGCAATAGGTTTTGATAGTTTATCCGTGAGCTGGATGCAATCCTACCTGGAGGTAAACGGTACACTATCCCCCCCCTCCCAGTGAGCTGTGGTGTTCCACAAGGAAGCATACTAGGACCGTTACTGTTCCTAATTTATGCAAATGGCATGTCATCAGCTTGTGACTGCAACTTGTTCCTGTTCACGGACGACTCAGCCCTGCTGGTCTCTGACAAGAACAAGTTGCAGGTTGAAAAAGCCCTCAGCTCTGAACTCAGCAGAATCTGCACCTGGCTCGCCGATAACAAACTATCATTACACCTGGGTAAAACAGAGTCCATTCTCTTCGGATCAAACAACAAACTCAGCAAGACAAACGGCTTCTCTGTTACAGAGGGTGACAATATTGTCACAAGGAAAGATTAAATGACATACCTGGGTTCCATCCTAGAGGCAAATCTTTCCTGTGACAAAATGGCAACCAATGTAATAAAAAAAGGCAACCAACAAACTAGATTCTTGTACCGGATCTCCTCTCTGGTAAACAAGAATACCCTGAAGATTCTAACAGGAGCACTCATTCAAGGTTACTACGACTATGCTTGCACCTCATGGTACCAAAGCACCTCAAAGGCACTAAAAACAAGATTACAAACATCACAAAACAAACTGGTCAGACTACTGTTTGACCTTACTTCTAAAACTCACCTCACCCCTGCCCATTTTGACAACCTAGGATGGCTTAGAGAGTAGACGGCAGAGTACAGCAACTTGCAATGGGCCTGGTCTACAAGATACACTACACCACTAAGGTACCCATGTACATGTCGAAATACTTCCCAAAGGTCTGTGAATACCACGACCACAACACCAGAGGGAGTTCCACAAATCATCTTCAACACAGATTTGGCTCAAACAAGGGACTAAACACGTTTCGTAATTATGCCACAACAATGTGGAACGCCCTACCCACAGCCGTAAAAGAATGTGAATCCCTACCCACCTTCAAAACCGCTCTCAAAGAGCACCTACGGGAGGCCACAATTCGAAACTGGCCCCGGTAAATGTCCAGAGCCCCATCCCCCACTGTACAGTTTCATCCCCCTCAAATGTATATTCTCTTTTAGAAACTCTGTCTGTAAATAAACAGTACTGTATATTTGTATGTCGTGTATGTCATAAATGTTATGAATTGAAAATGGGGGACCCTGATGTAAACAAGACGAAAGTCTTTCTCTGGTCTGCATCCCTTTAACAATTGAGCCATACTGTATTGTACCCATTCTGCAATATGTTAATAAAATGTTCAATCAATCAATCAATCCAACCAGAGTGCAAATGTAACAGTAAAGTGCAATAGTAATATACAATGAACAGGATATTAAACTGGAGTATAAAATATATAATTTAGTACTACCGAGTGTAGTGCTAATCAGATGCATGTACAGATCTGTATCATTAGCCTAATATGTGATACAGGTATAGACTATAGACTAGAGACACTATAGTAGTACAGTAAGTCATACTGGCCAGCAGCATAACTAGTAAGAGCAGGTAAGGGATAAGTACAGATATATAGATATAGAATCTACAGATATGTAAAAAGGATTATAATGCAGGTATGTACAGACAGATGTGGATATATACGGTAAGAATAAATATATATACAGTATATACAGCATTATTGTACATGCTATCATACAGAGTTATATGAAGATGTATAAGTAGGTATATAGAGGAATTATATGCAGGTATATATTCAGACAATAAGATATATATATACGGTATATACAGCACTATTGTACATACAGTTATATGGGTAAACTTGTATGAGGTAGGTAGTTGTGATTATTATGATTACTATGATTACAGTCTAGGGCAGTTGTAGACAGTGAAAGCAGTAGGTAGGTATAAATCATCTATGCTTTATTAACTATGCTATTGGACACTTGAATCAAATAGTTGGTTATTTAATATTTGTAATGCTTTCAAGTTCAAGTTCAAGTTCTTTAATAGTTGTCATACAGAAGTACAGAATACTTTCATACAAAATGCTTCTTACTGTTACGCTCCAGAGACTGTGCTAGACAAGATAGTATCAAATAACATAATAACATAATATAGCATGAATTTAGAAGAAGAAAATGAGGTCACAGTGTTCGGTATAGACATATGTACAATGTTCTGAGTTACCATATAATATACAATACACAATACTATGCAGTGTACTAATGTACAGTACTATCTAGTGCAAAGCAGAAATGGGATGAGGTACAATTTTAGGTACAATTTACAGTAAGGTGTACGAGTTGTAGTGCAATCCTTCATCCATAAATATAAAGTGTGGGGAGTGGGTGCTACAGTGTGTTTGTTTAAAGTGGGTGTGTGCTATAAAGTGTGTGTAGTGGGTGCTACAGTGTGTTTGTTTAAAGTGAGTGTGTGCGTGTGGATGTGTGTGCTATGTGTGTTTGGTGGTTGTTGTTGTGTAGTGTTTATTCATTGTTCGTTTAGCAGCCTGATGGCCTGGGGATAGAAGCTACTTCTGAGTCTTTCTGTGCTCGCCTTGAGACTCCTGTATCGCTTGCCTGACGGCAGCAGTTCAAAGAGGCAGTTGTTCGGGTGGCTCGAGTCCTTAATAATTCTCTTAGCCTTCCCCTTGCAACGCTTGTAGTAAATGTTCTGGAGGGTGGGGAGCCCCCCTCCAATTGTGCGTTCGACTGAACGTGTCACTCTTTGTAGTCTGCTTTGGTCTTTTGCAGTGCTATTCCCAAACCAGGAGGTGATGTTGCCGGTCAAGATGCTCTCTATTGTACATGAGTAGAAGTTCTTAAGGATCTTCTGGCTGACTTGGAACTTCCTTAGGCGCCTGAGGAAGTAGAGGCGTTGTCGTGCCTTCTTCACCACACTGTTAATGTGTGTGGTCCATGTCAAGTCCTCGGATATGTAGGCTCCGAGGTACTTGAAGCTGTTGACTCTCTCAACCGGTGCCCCGTCGATGCTGAGGGGGCTGTAGTCCTTGACCCCCGACCTCCTGAAGTCCACAATCATCTCCTTTGTTTTGCTGACGTTCAGGG
This sequence comes from Notolepis coatsorum, assembly GCF_963971535.1. Classification (NCBI taxonomy): domain Eukaryota; kingdom Metazoa; phylum Chordata; class Actinopteri; order Aulopiformes; family Paralepididae; genus Notolepis; species Notolepis coatsorum. The sequence continues at coordinate 79,147,376 of NC_140176.1, read as the reverse complement.
AGAGGCTGTTTTCCTGGCACCATCCCGCCAGGACCTTGACCTCTTCCAGGTAGGCCCTCTCGTCGTTGGCAGAGATCAGGCCCACCACCACTGTGTCGTCAGCAAATTTGACGATTGTATTGCTACTCCGCTGAGCCACACAGTCGTGTGTGTACAGGGAGTAGAGGAGGGGACTCAGAACACAGCCCTGGGGGGCCCCTATGTTGAGGGTGATGGATGAGGAGGTGCAGTTGCCTGCTCTCACCACCTGGGGTCTGCCAGTCAGGAAGTCCAAGACCCACTGGCAGAGGTCATAGCCCAAGCCCAGGTCCCTGAGCTTGGCTATGAGTATGGAGGGGACTATGGAATTGAATGCTTTATGAACGGTAAACTTAGCTACAGCTCTGGTTTGCTGGCTATCCCCTCAGAAGTCAGATAATGTTAGCTATGCTAGTTTGTTTCATGTGAACACCATAGCTACATTAAAGCTTCCCCAACATTTACTTTTGACAAACAATTTCTGACATAATAGCGACAATGCTGACACACTTAAATCCTGACATCGAAATGTTTGTGCAATTGGTATTTAAATTTTTTAATAAGTGTCCAAATGTCCGATAGCATCAGTTAGCTTAGCTAACTAGCCTATGTTCGCGCCCTCGTGTCCGCATATCCTTTCGCGCTCTTTCTACTAACGTTAGCTATGTTTGAACTAACATTAACATCAATGTAATGTTGATTTTGAATGTCCGTATACTGTAATATCACAAAACTACATTTTCAGTCATTAACTATGCTATTGGACACTTTAATCAAATAGTTGGTTATTTAATATTTGTAATGCTTTCTGAACGGTAAACTTAGCTACAGCTCTGGTTTGCTGGCTATCCCCTCAGAAGTCAGATAACGTTAGCTATGCTAGTTTGTTTCGTGTGAACACCATAGCTACGTTAAATGTTAAGCAACGTTAATGCAATTGTATTTATTTACAGGCATGTCAGTCAGTGTCTGAGTGTTAACCCTAGGTCCCTACTCCCTAGCTAACATGAAACGAAAGGGAGACATTCAAAACTTCTTTACAAAGAAGCCATGCCAAAGCCAGTCCACGTCTGAGAGCACAGCTGAGGCCAGTCAAGGTCAAAGCAGCCATGCCCATGATCGTTCACTAGGTCAGAGCCGGTATCAAAGAGTCAATTATAGGTACAACTCCAATATCAGTGACAGGCCTAACATTCTCAGAGTAGCTTTAACATTTGTTTGCCAACATTTTTTGTTCACAATAATTTCATCTTTGATAATATATTGTTTATTGAATAGTAGCTAAAATGTATGACCATGCTATGATGGTGATTGGAAACTAGATACAGTAGGCGTGTTGTCAAGTACATTGTATTTGTGTAACAGCTACCTCCGGAGATGAGCCAGAGACCTCAGACAGCCAAAGTGATCCAGAGGGAACCACTGATCCCCTCCCACCCCCATCAAGCACATGTCATGCTCCTTCCTCAGGACCTGATGGTATGTCACTGTTTTCATATTGTGATTGAAATTTAGCTAAGCAATTCAAGGTTGAGAAAATGCCCTACAGTGAAACGCATTCTAGACATGGTAGTAGATGAAGTACACCAGTATTTCAATAACCATTTCAGACCTATTAAAATAAACTGACCCTTATGATTTAAATTAGACAAATATTAGGCCTTAAAATACATTCAATTGTCTTAAATATGAATTTATGAGGTTAATACATTTAAACATAAACATCTTATCTGATTTTATTTATTAATTAATAAATTTTTGTTAGAATTAGTTGAGTTCTTCTGCAGCATAATCAAACGTTTTGGTAGCTTATAAAACCCCAAGCCTACCTACAGTAATGCTTACCTCTACTACGCTGAACCTAATATACTTACCTTTATACCTTACCTGCTACACTTAGGCTATACTTATACTTATACTTTATATTTTTTATTATTCTTTTATTTTTACTTTATTTTTACTTTTTTATATGAAGAATAGTTCCTGGTCCCCCTTGGCCCTCTTAAAATCATAGAATCGCCCCTGATGATGGCATGTACAATAATGCTGAATATTACATTACATTAGATTTAATGTATATATATATATATATATATATATATATATATATATATATATATACATCTGTCTGTACATACCTGACCTGCATACAATCCTTTACATATCTGTAGATTATATATCTGTACATGTCCCTTAGTTACTCTTACTAGTTACGCTGGTGGCCAGTATGACTTACTACCATACCGTCTTTGTAGCTGTATCACTACTGTACATATTAATACTACAGATCTGTACATACATCTGATTAGCCCTACACTCAGTAGTACTAATTTATATAATTTATACCCAGTTTAATCACCTGCACATTGTATATCACTATTGTACTTTACTGTTACATTTCACTCTGGGTGGATGCCAAACTTCTGTTTGTTGTACTGTATATGTATGACAATACATTTGAATCTAATCAAATCTAATAACAAAATCTAATTTAAAGAAAACATTAAAGAAATATTCTGTCGAAACTGGTGTTATTTCTGTCGAGCGACAGTTGTCAGAAGTGTCGAGAGCCCTAAAATAAATCAGTCTTTATGGTTTATGCTATAAGCACTACTGACATTAAAAAGCTTCCCCTGCTAGACATCTCTGTTCAATAGTGCTTCTAGGGTTTATATCCCTCAAGAGACTCAATTCATTACTTGCCAGTTGAGTCTCAGAAAGAGAAAACAAAACGATGAAGAAATTCTCCATGTGGTAAATACACAGGTCACAACATGTTTACAGGAACGTTTTGGAGTTGTATTTGGAGTGTATTTCGTGACTGTTGGGAACTAGGCTACACTGGCACACCTACTTCCAGTGAATGACGCTAAGCTAGGCTAACGGCGCGGCTGTTCCCTAAGCCTAATGCATGCACAGAGAAGAAAAGGGTATGTATCTGCTTGTCTAACTCCAGGGTAGATGGCAAATAAGCAAATTTCCCAAAAAGTTGGCGTGTTCCTTTAATATTTGGCAATCTGTGAAAATAATTAAGACATGCAATTCAGAATTATTGCTGCATTTTCTTTCAAACTATTTTGGTCAGCGGCTGGGTGGCGCAGCGGACATTGCGCTTGTCACCAACGCAAGAGACACCGGGTTTGACTCCGGCTGTCGGCGTTGCCTCCGGCTTGGGCCAGCCGTCATACTAACTCAATTGGCAGAGTTAGCGGGTGAAAGTCGATGGGTGGTAATCTGGACGTTGTGGACAGCGACTCCTACAGGTCGGTTGGGGACGCCTGCACAGCAGAGACAGGAAATGCCGGGGGTAGTGTGAGCCTCCCACACGTTACCTCTCGCCGAATGAGAGTCCGCGCTGGCAGGTGAAAAGATGTGACAGGCTGCCTCCTCGTGTATCGGAGGGGACACGTGATACAAGGCTTCTATCCTCCCTAAAACCGGCCAGTGGGGGGCATATGCGAGCAACGTTCAAGACAGGGGAGGGAAGAATTGGCACAGTGGAATTGGGATGGGAGAAAAATAGAAAAAGAGGAGAAAAAAGTATATATAAAAAAACTATTTTGGTCAGAAGATCACCATTGTAAGGCATTTGGGGCGGAGCTACTTCAGGCTATGTGACATACAGGCCTGGAGCTCTGCATAGGAGTGTGGGGTCAAGAAGGCCATACTTAGCCCCTAAACATTTGAATAGTCAACTGGCATCGACTGCCTCACAACATTAGAGCCTGACCTGTAGAGAGCAGTGCCTACTGTACAATGTATACATTCAAACCACCCGGCTGCGACAGGCCCACTGCTGTAGTCAAGGTACTACAGTATCCTCTGCTGTTACATTGCTTAACCCTTTCACTGCCACACTACAGAAGGTTAACGCACGCACACACACACACACACACACACACACACACACACACACACACACACACACACACACACACACACACACACACACACACACACACACACACACACACACACACACACACACACACACACACACACACACACACACACACACACACACACACACACACACACACACACACACACACACACACACACACACACACACACACACACACACACACACACACACACACTCATGTATTCCTCCAGGCAGACACACAAACAAACAAATTAGTTTGCTAGTTTGAAACTATACCTCCTGCAGGTCCGCACACAAACACACCAACCACCCCTCCCACCTCTCCCACCACGCCATGACGTTATAGCGCCACCTACACTTTTTCCTGTAGGCTGCGGAGGAAGCGGTCTACGTCAGGAACGTCTCCATCCAGCAGGGCCAGGTAGCTGTACAGTGTGGAGAAGGTGGAGAAGGGGATCCTCGCCGGGCCACCCTCCTTGTCCTCGGTCAGGATCTCACAGGCCAACTTCAGAGCACTGTTGATGCACTGAGAACACCGCAGGAGCATAGAGACACACAGAGACACACACACACAGAGACACACACACAGAGAGACACACACAGACACACAGAGACATACAGAGAGACATACATAGAAACACACACACAGACACACAGAGACACACATAGACACACACAGAGAGACATACATAGACACAGAGACACACAGAGAGACACAGAGAGACACACAGAGAGACATACATAGAAACACACACACACACACAGACACACAGAGAGACACACATAGACACACACAGAGAGGCATACAGATAGACAGAGAGACAGACACACACAGAGAGACATACATAGACACACAGAGAGATACCACAGACACACACAGACATACAGATAGACAGAAACACACACACACACAGAGACATACAGAGAAACACGTATAGAAACAGACAGACAAACGCAGAAACACAGACACAGAAATGGACAGATAAACACAAACACACACACACACACACACACACACACACACAAAGAGACAGATGGAGATACACAGATAAACAGAGACAGACACACAGATAGACAGAGAGACACAGACACAGAGAGACACAGATATACATACAGATAGACAGAGACACAGGAATAGAAGTCGGTCCGAAACACACACACAAAGACATACAGACAAACACACACACACACACACACACACACACACACACACACACACACACACACACACAAGTAAGATTACGTCACACGCACGCACAGATAGAAGCAAGGATACACATTACACACTTGAAAGAAATGTGCATCATGGAGGTAGGGCGTGACTGCTCTCATGTGGTTAAACCAATGAACTGACTGCAGCAGTATGGTCTCCTTGCAACTTCAAATAAATCAAGTGCTCACATTTATTTTTAGTTTATCCATCCTAACTATTTAATTCAAATGTATTCAATAGCTCGTCATTCGGTGGTTGCTGTTATACAAAGCACCTCGGGAGGATACATATTTAATGTGGGGGCGGGGGGGGGGGGGGGATGCCTGTCTACCCTTACAAAAATATCACGGTAGATTGATGTAAATTTCACTTTTATCTTGGTAGGAACCATTGTATAAATAATTTACCATAATACTGCAATTTACTGTACTTAAATAATACCTAATCAAATTTAAACCATGACATTGATGGTGATATCATAGTAGTTTCCATAATTTCTGGGTTACTGTCATCAAGGTAGAGTGACCAAGAGATTATGGAAATACCATGATACTTTTTTGGTAATACTGTATAATTATCTTGTAAAGGAATTTTGTTACAAATTTGGAGCCCATATTTGGTTCAGATACAGCAAGGGTAAAAATGTGTCAATTGTTAGCAATGCATGTAAAAGCCAATGGGATACGAGGCATGTCTGACAATGTACACGTGGCAGCGGTGGCACCGTCCAAAACAGCTTTCAAACTGTCTCA
>NC_140176.1:78939409-79139409 GCF_963971535.1 Notolepis coatsorum | reverse complement strand
GGAGAGGAGAGGCATGAGGTCTCCATTGAGGTTAAGGTTAGGATTAGGTTTATAAACAACATTTTAAATGGAAATCATGACTGGATCCAGAATTGCTGACTGGCCAACATCACCGACTACAGCGTGGGAAAAGCAATGTCATGTCAGGTCATCATCAGCTGTGTCCTTGGTGTCACTTGCTGTTACAATACGGGAGCCCAGGTCTTTAGAAAATCAGGTCCAGAAAACTATGACAAAACCATCCCCCCGTTTCCTTGACAACGAGGGACCCAAGTTCTATCCATAACTATAAGTAATATGTACATGTATTCACAATGCCATGAATCCATAACTATTGAAGTATGTACATGCACAACGCCATTTATCCATTTTTGGAATAGAACTTATTCAGTATTTCAAAAATACAAATGCACCTTTAGCAGACATGTTGGAAATTACCTGTTTGTGGAGCACCTTGAGCAGACCTGGGGTCAGGCATGTTGGAAAGTACCTGTTTGTGGAGCACCTTGAGCAGACCTGGGGTCAGACATGTTGCAAAGTACCTGTTTGTGGAGCACTTTGAGCAGACCTGGGGTCAGACATTTTGGAAAGTACCTGTTTGTGGAGCACCTTGAGCAGACCTGGGGTCAGGCATGTTGGAAAGTACCTGTTTGTGGAGCACTTTGAGCAGACCTGGGGTCAGCCCGGTGTCAGTCTTCTGCGTGGCCACATTCATCTCCAGACGATCCTTGACAGGCAGAGGCTTTCCCTTGGCCAGCGCACTGAAATAGCTGGTAAAGAGCAGACAGACACACACACATAGATGCAAACACAGACATGCACGCACACACACACAGACACACAAACGCATACATGGATACAAGCGCACAAATAAACAATCTGTTAATTTTGAAGGTGGTAGATTTCACATCAAGGTAAAAAGGGTCTTACTAGTCTGTACATATGATTAAGTAGATGAACCTTGCCGCCAGGCCTCTAAGGACTATGGTAGACGTAGGCTACTTACGCAATAGACCACACCAGCATATCCTGTGGCTGTGTTCTGATGGCCGCCTTAGTGAACTGTTTGAGGATGTTGGGTAGGTCACTAGGGATGTGTATCTGCTGGGCACAGTACAGTACGTCTGGAGGAGGCATGGCTGCATGTACCTGTGGGAGCAGATCGTATCACAATGTCAATGGTGCAACACATATGGGTTTGGATATATTTTTGTGACATTGTGAAGGCCATTATATGCTGGCACCATTTGGAAGTAATGGGAACGGTTATAAACCACAGTTAGGATTCATGTTTTTTTTCATGATACAGGGTGTGTTACGTGTTCCTCGTTTTGTCTTTCACACCAGGCAAACTTTGGTCCTCATTCACTAACATTTCCGTAAATGTTCTTCGTAAATATCTTTGTAACAACACATTTTTTAGAAGATCCCGCCGGATTCATGAAAAAACAGCCAAAGAGTTCTCAGCTGCACTCCCCTGAATGAGGAATGCAGCCGATTCTTAAATGGAACGTGTGTTCTCGTACACCTGGATTTGCATACATAAATGCCCCGCCAGCTTATAACATTTACATTTACATTTAGTCATTTAGCTGACGCTTTTATCCAAAGCGAGCGACTTACAAGTTCTGTACGACAAGTCATCAGGAAGGGCACAACTCTTATCAGCTGAACAATGTACATCAAAGTGTTGAGTGCTACAGTGTAGGTTAGTTTATTAGGACAAGTGCATGACAGTAAGGTTAGTTAGGGTTAGATTTTTTGTTTCTTTTTTTTTAATTTCAGATAATGGTTGAAGAAGTGCGTCTTTAGTCGACGGCGAATGATTGGATGGGTTTCGGCTGTCCTAACTGAGGTGGGTAGTTCATTCCACCATTGTGGGGCAAGGACTGAGAAAAGGCAGGTTCTCCTTGATGACCCTCCCGGAGCTCGGATAGGAGTGGGTCTGAGACGGCCAGAAGATGCAGAGCGTAGGGGTCTTGAGGGTGTGTAGTTAGAGACCATTGACCGGAGGTAGGCGGGAGCGGTTCCCTTTGCCGCACGGTATGCCAGGTCGAGGGCCTTGAAGCGGATTCGTGCAACCACAGGACCGTGTGCACACAGATTCAACAGGCAGTGCGAAAGCAATGATCAAGATGAGATTAGATTCAATTCAAATGTATTGTTGTCATCATACAGCACAAGTACAGTACAACGAAAATAGGTTTGGCATCCAACCAGAGAGCAAATATAACAGTAAAGTGCAATAGTAATATACAAGTATACAGGTGATTAAACTGAGTATAAAATATATAAATGGGTGATCGCGCTTATCAGATGTATACAGAGTTGTAGTATTAATATTTACAGTGATACAGGTAAAGTCTGGTAGTAAGTCATACTGGCCAGCAGCGTTGACACGGACTTGGACTCGAGCATTGACTGCAAGGTGCAGACTCGGACTCGGACTTGTTAATTGATAAATACAGTTTTAAAAAATCTTTGTAATAGGCCCTAATCATTTGACATAAGATATTGATGGCTATATTAATACCGTAACATTATTTAATTTCGTGCAAGGGCAGACGCGTGTGTTCCACCTACTGTACATACGGATTCATGTTGATACCCTTGTGTTCAGTACTCAAGATGCCTAGAGACGCCCCGAAGCACATCCAATATGTGTGTGCGAGTGCAAATTTTGTTTGGCTATTGTGTCACAAAGTAAACAAACTCCCTTTGAAATGATGACTGCTGTGTCATTTATGTTTAATATGTAGACCTTTTTTATTTGTATGTCAGCTCATTGACTGCCAGAGTGGAGAGTGGACCAAGCCGGTCGTTTTGATACCACACCACACAACAAGTCATCAGGAAGGGTACAACTCTATCAGCTGAGTAACAATGTTCATCAAAGTGTTGCGTGTTACAGTGTAGGTTAGTTTATTAGGACAAGTGCATGACAGTAAGGTTAGTTGGGGTTAGATATTTATTTAATTTTTTAAAAAGTTTTCCCATTGTTTCAGATGATGGTTGAAGAAGTGCGTCTTTAGTCGACGGCGAAAGATTGGACGGGATATGGCTGTCCTAACTGGGGTGGGTAGTTCATTCCACCATTGTGGGGCAAGGACTGAGAATAGGCGGCTTCTCTTTGATGACTCAAAGAGGCCTACTCCTATCCAAGCTCCGGGAGGGTCATCAAAGAGAAGCCGCCAAGTCTCTACGACAAACGGTTCAAAAGATACACAAGGGGGCGTGGCCTAAGGGGGTGTGGCCTACGGATCGGGGGAGTGGTCAACATAGACCAATGAAAGAGGATATCCCTACTGAGTACAATGACACAACCCGCAAGTCTCTACGACAAACGGTTCAAAAGATACACAAAGGGGGCGTGGCCTAATGGTGTGTGGCCTAATGATCGGGGGAGTGGTCAACATGGACCAATGAAAGAAGATATCCCTACTGAGTACAATGACACAACCCACGACAAACGGTTAAAAAGATACACAAATGGGGCGTGGCCTAATGATCAAGGGGTAATCCCCGGAAGGGGGAGGAGCAGAACGATGGGGGCGTGGTCAACATAGACCAATGAAAGAGGATATCCCTACTGAGTACAATAACACAACCCGCAAGTCTCTACAACAAACGATTCAAAAGATACACAAAGGGGGCATCAAGGGTTAATGCCCTGAGAGGTCATTGCTAGGTCAGCAGTACTGAGTTGATTGACAGCTCCCTCTGAGTCATGCCACCTGCTAGCCCTTAATTGATTCGAATCCTAACTGACGCAGAGTGACACAGACTATGGACCCAATGTATTTCAATGAGGGCTGAGGCATCCTTCACTCTCACGATGATTAAAGCAAAACGATAAGAGATGAAGCTTAGTCATCTTAATATGAGCACTTGAAGGGTTATGTGAAGGGTTATCTGCGATATTGTGTAATTTTTGAACATCATTAACACTTTCAGTGCCGTTCACGTAGATCTATGGTTCTGTCGTCCGATCGTTGAGTGCCGGAAACGTAAATCTACGTTTCTGTCACGGAATTTTTTTTTATCATCTATATCCATTCATAATTCAGCGGGGCACCTTGTGCATACTGTTCTGAGTGTGTCTAAGCTGGCAGACGGTATTATACCGCCCTCTAACGCCTTCGGCCAGTAATGCACCCGGTTACAAACGGGTTCGTTTATTTTCTATACCCAGCTGCGGCGTGGGGGCGGGTCCTAAACACTCCGGCAAAACACACGCTTATAGGGATGGCTTGGACAACTGACCCCGCCCGCCCGTTGAAGAGCAATGCCCAATAACATCGGAGGCACGATCGCTGTGGATAACTGGAATGGCGATGAGATTATTGGATTCTTTTTTTTTCATTACTTCAGAGACCAGGTAAGGACACTATATGAAAGCTTGCGTTGATCTGATATTTATTTCTACTGCGATTGAAGCTATATGTGTTTATGTGTCTGGCTGTTCTGCCGTTGGGATGCAGGAGGGGGGGGGGGGGGGCACGCCGGTCTAAACCACATTGCATGCGTGCACCACAAAGAATAATAGTGATGATCTAGCGTTGATTTCAGGAAGATCCGATAATCAGGCGAAAAATGACAACGTGTTTATTGAATTACACAATAACGCTGTTTTCGTGTCTTTTCCCTGGAATTGCTCAGAAGCGGCCGGACTATGTTCATATTCAAAACGGTATCAAACGGAAATGTACGGATGAAAAAAGAATCTGTTTTTTGCACGTTGACCAGAAGTAGCTCAATGAGACTCGAGGGCGTTATTAGACCCATAGCGATACTATAAAATATAGGTTTAGTTCTACAAACTACAACTACGTTTACATGGGGTTAATGGGCGGCACGGAAGTGGTCACTTCCCGGAAAAGGCGTGGCACTCAATGTGTTAATTGTATATATTAATATATATTTTAAAACATTTTGTACCATTACTTTATGTATGTCTTTACTTATCTAAATTCCATTAACTCCATGTAAGCAACCCCAGGAACCCCATGTTATTGACTGTCATTCTCAGTTTAAATGTTTGAATTTTTGAATATGAATATATATTTAAAAACAGTTTGTACCATTACTCTATTTAATTATATCAATTCAGTTAACCCCATGTAAGTAACCCCATGTTATTAAAAATGTGTCATGCTCACAGTTCAAATGTTTGAATTAAGCATAACTTATTTGTGCCTCAATGCCTACATCTATAGTTGATTGGCTGCTAGTCTCTAGCATTCAGTCTTCAACCTTAACCCTTACACTGCCGCACTACCAAACGGTTAACCCTTTCACCGCGACAATACACAGAAGGTTAACCCTTTCACTGCCACACTACAGAAGGTTAACCCTTTACTATCACACTACCGTCTCTCCAGCTTCCTCCCTGGCCTCTGGCACCTCAACAGCATCCTCCACGGCCTCTAGCACCTCCATGGCCTCTAGCACCTCTCCAGCTTCCTCCCTGGCCTCTGGCACCTCAACAACATCCTCCATGGCCTCTAGCACCTCTCCAGCTTCCTCCACGGCCTCTAGCACCTCTCCAGCTTCCTCCATGGTCTCTGGCACCTCAGGCTTCAATCTATGTTGTTTAGTCTATCTGTTCAGTACTGTTCAGTACTGTTTCAAGATGCACAATGAGATCTTCTGAGAGAATTGTTGAATAGATACACAAATGTTCTAGAATGTTTGATTATGACATGACATCACAAATGTACTATTATGACATCATACTGTGACATCAAAAATGTTCTATAATGTTATATTATGACCTCATACTGTGACATCACAAATGTTCTAGAATGTTCTATTATGACATCATACTGTGACATCACACCGGAACATGTTTGAGTCCATTTGAATAATATAAATAATATGTTTGGTAAGGCTGTCCCCGAAGCCTGTTTTTGGGATTCAAACTTTGTCAGGGTTCTTCGAACGGACGTTCGAACCTTCGTTTTTAATAAAAAATTTAAATAAAATAAATAATTCACATTTTTTTTTATAATTTTTTTTTTATATATCCTCAAACTAAATCCTCAATTTGAATAAAGTGATTAATCTGATTAAACGAGTCTTTTTTCTTTTATTATTTTGTTAGTGATGTAATAAAAAATAACACTATAATAAAAAACGATAATATACGATTCGTAAACACTCTGATTAACCAAAACACTTAAAAGAAAACTGGATGAATTATTATAATAATATGTGGGTGGCACTTCTTTATCGTTGCTATTGTAGATAACTGTGGCAATTCTAGAGTTAATACATGTAAAGAATTTTATTCATTGATAACCCAAAAAAAACATTATTGAGGAGAGAATGTGTATATCTGTGTTTTAATTTTGTGTACACACTTATCCCGCCCATAATGGGAGTAGGTAAATTGTTTCTGCTTGGGGAGAAGTCTTGGTTTTGGGGAGAGTAATGCTTAGGGTTTCCAACCTGCTCTACTTCTAGAAACAAAACAGTGAACAAAATGTGTATCTTAGCAGCTTTAGGGGCTACAGGCGTGTAGTTCACCAGTTTGATAAGAATCTATTATTTGGAAAACAGAAAATACTCTGTTACACTATAACCACTTGTAGGGCTGGGCGATATGGCCAAAAATGATATCGCGATAACGATATCGATAACAATATCATATCACATGCGATATCGATAATTATCGATATTGTTATAAGTATTATTTTAAACAACAGATGTATGTTTATTTTGCAGCAATTCTTTGTCGTTGCCGCCATCTTTAGTGTTACATCCCCTCACACACTCCAGTTCTCAGGCTGCAGCTGGTTTGAAAGCGAAAGCTACACTCTAGTTAATTCAATCGCCATTCATTCCCTATGGACCGAGATTTCCCGTTTAAAGTCGATGTGTAGCCAAACGGTGAGGTGAGACCTTCCAAAAGACCTGAAAAAGAAAAAGGAAACGATGGAGCTTGATGCACAACTGGCAGCTACCAACGCAAGAATAGCAGTATTTCAATCCCCCAGTCACCAATCTCTTTCATTCACACAGTCCGATGGAATGGACTCCTACTACAGGAAAGGAACAAGGTTAAAGGAACCCTCAGTCACTCTCAATCCTCATGCAAAAGAATATACATCACTACCACAGCAACCGTCTATGCAACCACCAGAACTGCAGCAACCATCTGCACAGCAATCATATGTGCAACAACCATCACTATGGAAACCACAAGCTATGCAACAGCAACAAGCACCCATTCAACAACCACCACCCTGGCAAATACCACAAGCTATGCAACAGCAACAAGCACCCATTCAACAACCACCACCCTGGCAAATACCACAAGCTATGCAACAGCAACAAGCACTCATTCAACAACCACCACCCTGGCAAATACAACAACCTATGCACTCGGTGCAGCCAACACCCATTCAACCGCCCCCATTTTGGCAAAGACAACAATCTATGCTGTTACAGCCAACCCTCATTCAAACACAACCGCCATCTTTACAAAGACAACATGTGTCTTGGGATGGAGAACAGGACAATACAACTCACATGGACCCTCCTGTGCAGCTAACGACCCCAACTGTAATTTCACCCCAAAGCAATGAAACCTCAGTTGTATGTAACCTATTAAAAAGGCAAAATGAGATAACAGCAATGCTAGTGGAGCAGCAAACCACTCACTTACTGCCACCAAGAGAGATTCCATATTTTGATGGGGATCCTCTGCAGTACAGAACCTTTGTCAGAGCCTTTGTTCATTGTGTGGAGAAGAACACGAGAAACAGAGGTGATTGTTTGTACTTCTTGGAGAAGTACACCAGGGGTCAGCCTAAAGAGCTTGTGCGTAGCTGTCAACACATGGCTCCAGACAGAGGCTATGATATGGCTAAGTACCTACTTGAACAACACTTTGGAGATGAATATAAAATCACAGCAGCTTACATGGAGAAGATGCTCAACTGGCCGCTAGTGAAGGCTGAAGACATAAAATCTCTTCAAGCCTATGCTCTTTTCCTTCGGGAGTGCTGTAATGCTATGGAGAATGTCCAGTACATGAGGGAACTCGATATGCCAGCGAACATGAAAGTATTGATTTCAAAGCTTCCATACAAGCTCAGAGAGAATTGGAGAGTCTCTGTATGTTCGATAATGGAAAAACACCATCGCAGACCACAATTCATGGATATTGTCACATTCATTGAGCGCCAGGTAAAGATTGTCTCAGACCCAGTCTTCGGAGACATTCAAAATACACCACCAAATACAGGAAGTAGACCTATGAACATGAACAGAATGAAATCACAAATTAAACCCAAATTCAAAGGAGACAGTTTTGCAACCACAGTTACTACCATCGAAACCCCTGCAAAGCAAATAAATGCATCTGCTCACAACACCAACACTTGTGTATGTTGCTCTAAAAATCACACTCTGGATCAATGTCCTCAGATGGAGGAGAAGACACACAGGGACAAGATTACTTTTATAAGGCAAAAAGGAATCTGTTTTGGCTGCCTTCGCATTGGACATCTTAGCAGGAATTGCGAGAAGCGCTTGACTTGCAAGGTGTGCAGCCAAAACCATCCCAGTGTTCTTCATATTAATCAGAAGGAGAGAGCAAGCAACACAAACCAGCCAAAGAAACCTTCGGTGAGTAACGCACAGATCTCTTTGCAAACATGTGGACAAACAGGGGCCGGAAGCAGCAATGGGACTCTGTCAATCTTGCCTGTACAGGTGAAGTCCAGCAAGGGAGACAAAATCATCACAACATATGCATTTTTAGATCCAGGCAGCACTGACACATTTTGTTCAGAATCCCTAATGAGAAGGCTGAACCTTACAGGAAGGAAAACACAAATCAGCTTACATACCATGGGCCCAAAGGCATCTGTGTCCAGCTACATACTGACAGACTTGGAGATCTCCAGCCTCACTGGGAAACAGTTCTATGACCTGCCCAAGGTCTACACCCAGAAGAGGATGCCCGTAACCACGAGTAACATCATTAGCCAAGAGGAGTTGGCTAAGTGGCCATACTTAGATGGGGTTGCCCTTCCTCGGATTCAAGCTGATGTGGAGTTATTGATAGGTACCAATGCCTCCAAATTGCTTGAACCTTGGGAAATTGTGAATAGTCATGGCAATGGGCCATATGCCATTAAGACCCTATTGGGGTGGGTCGTTAATGGTCCCCTATCAGGCTACAGTGAGCAGCGGAGTGAGAATGTCAACCCCGCTGCTATTGTTAATAGGATCTCTATAACAAATCTGGAGGAGTTGCTGAACAATCAGTACAACCATGATTTTAATGAAAGGTCATCAGAAGACAAAGAGGAAATGTCGAGGGATGATATGAAGTTCATGGAAATCATGACTGATTCATGCAAACTGCAAGATGGACATTACACCTTGGAGCTTCCCTTTAAAAGGAAAGAAGTGTCTCTGCCAAACAATCAGTTTGTTGCTAGGCAACGCATCCTTGGACTGAAAAGGAAGTTTGGGAGAGATGAGAAGTTCCACCGAGAATACACCAACTTTCTCGACGACGTAATCAGTAAAGGATATGCTGAACGTGTTCCTGAACATCAAGTGGAACGGTGTGATGGAAAAGTGTGGTACATTCCACACCATGGAGTGTACCATCCCAGGAAGGGCAATCTGCGTGTCGTATTTGACTGTGGAGCAGAGTATAGAGGAAAATCTCTCAATAAGGAGCTTCTACAAGGCCCTTACCTCACCAGCACCTTGTTAGGAGTCCTCACACGTTTCCGGCAAGAACCTGTAGCCTTAATGACTGATGTTAAAGCGATGTTCCATCAAGTCAATGTGGCACAGAAAGACAGAGATTTTCTTCGGTTCTTGTGGTGGCCTGACGGCGACGTATCCCAAGAACTGGTAGAATATAGGATGACTGTGCATCTCTTTGGGGCAGTGTCTTCTCCTAGCTGTGCTTGTCATGCCCTCCGAAAGACAGCAGAAGATAACCACAACAGTTTCCCTGCTGAGGTACTTGACACGGTCAACAGCAACTTCTACATGGATGACTGTCTTAAGAGCTTGCCATCAGAAGAGGAGGCTGTTAAAATGGTCAAGGATTTGACAGATGTTTATCAAAAAGGAGGCTTCCATTTGACAAAATGGATTAGCAATAACCGTGGAGTGCTGCTATCCATTCCAGAGGAAGACCGATCCAAGAATTTGCTTGACTTGGATCTCGACAGAGACCAATTGCCAGTGGAGAGGGCCCTTGGACTTCATTGGTGTGTTGATACAGACACTTTTAAGTTCAAGTTGGCACTCAAAGAACAGCCTCATACTCGACGTGGGATTCTATCGATGGTCAGCTCAATCTATGATCCTTTAGGATTTCTTGCCCCACTCACACTTCCAGCCAAGCTCATACTGCAAGATATGTGTAGGAGGAACTATGGATGGGATGATCAAATTCACCCAATTCTCCAACAGCAGTGGACGAAGTGGTTGAGAGACCTGGAAAGAGTGATGGCATTCAAAGTTGAATGATGCCTCAAGCCGGCAGATTTTGGAGAAACCATTCGTGGTCAACTACATCACTTCTCTGATGCCAGCGAAAGTGGATATGGCACTGTGACCTATCTGAAGATATGGAACAACAGCAACAGGTGTCATGTCTCTTTTCTGTTAGGTAAAGCCAGAGTTTGCCCACTAAAGCAAGTCACCATTCCACGCGTGGAACTCACTGCAGCTGTTCTTGCTGTTCGTGTGGACACCATGCTCAGAGCCGAAATTCAGCTTTGCCTTGAGAAATCTTGTTTCTGGACTGACAGTACTTCAGTTTTAAAGTACATCAGAAATGAAGACAAGAGATTTCACACCTTTGTGGCAAATAGGATTTCTACCATCCGAAGAACATCTGAAGTCACGCAGTGGAGGTACATTCATACCACTCAGAACCCTGCTGACAAAGCCTCAAGGGGAGTTACGGTGGATGATTTGCTGACCAACAGAAGTTGGATTTAAGGCCCTGAGTTTCTTTGGAAACCAGAGGAAGAGTGGCCAGATAGTATCTTGGAGTACAACATTGCTGCTGATGACCCTGAGGTCAAAAAGGATCTCACCATCAACGCAGTAATTGTCGATGCACCAAGTGCCACACACCAACTGATCACCTACTTTTCTGACTGGAAAAGGTTGAAAAGGTCAGTTGCTTGGATCCTGAAATTACGAAAGACTCTATTGGAGATGAGTCGTAAAAGAAACCAACTGAGTCATGAAGATGCAGACAAAGTGGAACAGGAAATGCAACAAAGTAGAGCTGCATTGGGAAACCAGAACTTAACACCAGATGATCTTTCTACAGCTGAGTCTGCCATCATTCGCTTCACTCAACAGCAAAGGTTCCCTGATGAACTTGCTGTGTTGACATCTGGAAAGGGTGAAGTAAAGAAAGACAGTCCCATCTATAAACTGGACCTCATTCTGGAGGATGGCTTGCTTAGAGTTGGAGGGAGGTTGAGTAGGGCAGCAATGTCTGAGGAATCTAAACATCCTGTTATCCTCTCGAAAGACCTCCATGTATCGACTCTCATACTAAAGCACATCCACGAACAGATGGGTCATGGTGGGAGAAACCATGTTCTCTCCAGATTGCGCCGAAAATATTGGATCACTAGTGCCAATGCAGCAACAAGAAAGGTCCTGTCTGACTGTGTCTTCTGCAAACGCCATAGAGGAAAGTTGGGTGAGCAGAAGATGTCAGACTTGCCTCTAGAGCGAATCGTTGCTGATCTTCCTCCATTTACCAATGTTGGAGTTGATTATTTCGGCCCGATTGAGGTCAAGAGGGGACGTTCCTTTGAAAAGCGCTATGGAGTCATTTTCACCTGTATGGCATGTAGAGCAGTCCATTTGGAAGTCGCTTATTCATTGGATACGGACTCCTGTATAAATGCTCTACGCAGGTTTGTTTGTAGAAGAGGACCCATCTCTCATTTAAGATCGGACAATGGAACCAATTTTGTTGGTGCTAAAAGAGAGTTGAGGGAAGCTCTCGCTGCTTTAAACCACAGCAAAATACAATCAGCTTTTCTGGAAGAAGGAATTCAGTGGAGCTTCAACCCACCAACAGCTTCTCATCATGGAGATGCATGGGAGCGCATCATACGGATGATTCGACGAATACTAACATCAGTTCTACACCAGCAAACCTTGAATGACGAAGGATTTCATACAGTGCTGTGTGAAGTCGAAGCCATTCTTAATGATCGCCCCATAACTAAGTTGTCTGGAGATCCCAACAATCTGGAAGCTCTCACTCCCAATCACATTCTCACAATGAAAAGAATGCCAATATTGCCACCTGGATTGTTTGAGAAGTCCGACCTCTACCTCAAAAGGAGATGGAGACAAGTCCAATACATCTCAGACCTTTTTTGGAAACGCTGGCTGAGAGAATACTTACCTTTGCTACAGGAGCGGCAGAGGTGGAGTAAGGAGAGACGAAGTCTTGTCCCTGGAGACATTGTATTGATCGCAGACGCTACAGCTCCACGTGGTTCCTGGTTACTTGGAAGAGTCCTGGAGACCTATCCCGACAGGAAAGGACTGGTGCGTTCTGCACGAGTGAAGACAAAAACGAGCACACTGGATAGACCAGTAACTAAACTTTGCTTGCTTCAAGAAGCTGCAATTTAAAGCTTCTAATTCAAATAATTGTTTTTTGAGTTCTTTTTTATGAATATATTGGCTCCATTACGTAAATATTATTTTGAATTGTTCCTGGCCTCCTGCCATTCTCAATTAGGGGCCGGTGTGTTGGAGCCAAAAAGCCGTTCTGTTTATTTCATTTTATTTGTACTCACGGTGGCATTTTCAGTCACCATGGCAACCGCCACAGGGGTTGGTTACCCATTTATACTGATCAGTGGGTGACGAGCGGCAGGTGTGCAAGGGGATAGCCAAACAGTTTTTGACCGTGTTCGTGTTGATGTGCCGTATAGGTCGGCGTTCAGTGTAATTAGGAAAAGAGTTTTTTGTATTATATTATTTGGTTGATAATGGTCAATAAAAGGATTGGCATATCGAAAATGATACGAGCACTCTGGACATTGAATTCTTCAAGCACGCGTCTAACTCAAGCCAGCCCACTTGCCCCTCGCAGTAGGCTTATAGGTAAAGGAGTCTACAATTACAATAGGGTACCCACACTAACTAAAGCATTCCAGTAAACACAGCCTACATGGCAAGCATTTTTATAATATACAGTAAACACTATCTTTGTGGTATTTAGTCCGAGTAGCACTTGTCTCCATGCAGCTTCTTGCTATATACTGTGTATGGGGTTGAATATGATATAAAATACAATGCCAGTAAGAGTGTTGTTTAAAGAGGACAAATGTCTCAAATGTTCTGACTTGAAATTGTCTGAAAATAATCTTGGGGTCTGTGAAAAGGTAAAATATCTTGGACATTTGATTACAGAACAAATGACAGATGATGATGATATATATACAGGCAATGCCGCAGGATGTATGCACAAGCGAACACTCTCTCACGCAGGTTTAGTATGTGTACAGATGGAGTGAAAGTGTCTCTGTTCAGAGCATATTGTACACCACTTTATACTGCACACTTGTGGTCAAGCTACAAAAAAACAAGTTTGCAGAGACTTCAGGTAGCTTATGCCATGAGAATATTACTCAAAAGACTTAGATGGTGTAGTCAAGTGCAAGTGAAATGTTTGTGGCTGCAGGTGTCAATACCTTCCAAGCTGTTTTAAGAAATCTTATGTATAAATTCATCTGTTGACTAAATGACTCTGGAAATGAGATCATTCTGGTTTTAACGGACATTAGGCTCAGTGCCACACGTTACCACTCATCGATGTGGAGACATTGGCACAGCTGTCTATTTGTGGGACGTTGATGTGTATTTTAACTTTTAAGTAATGTTATTTTTGCCTGTTGTGTGTAATTTTATATAGGTTGTGTATGTTTTATTTGTTTTATCTGGACCATGAGTCTGTATTAAAGTTTGATTGATTGATTGATTGATTGATTGATTTGAACTTACTGCAAAATTATAACAACATTCTGTCTTCCACCCCTTGATTCTACTTGCTTTGACTGTTCAAATGAGATCAACCATCAAAATTTGATAAGGGGTTCCAGAGATATCACTGTGCAAAACACACCGGTCAATTTTGACAGGAAATGTTATGGGAAGGGTACGACAGAGTACAGCAACTTGCAATGGGCCTGGTCTACAAGATACACTACACGACCAAGGTTTTGATTGATTGATTGAAAAGTTGATTAACAGATTGCAGAATGGGTACAGTACAGTACAGCTCAATACATACAATTGTAGTATTGCAGACCAGATGCAGACCAGAGAAAGACTTTCGTCTTGTTTACATCAGGGTCCCCCATTTTCAATTCATCATAACATATATGACATACATGACATACAGATAGACAGTACTGCTACATCTATACATTTATGACATATCAGATTTGCAAATACAGTACTGTTTGTGATACAAAAGTGTCCAGAAAAAGAGTGTATTTGGCGTAGAAACTGTACATTGGAGGAGGTTGGGTGGGTGGGGTGGGGTTGGGTGGGTGAGGGCTGTACATTGGAGGTGGGGGGGGGGGGGGGTTGGGTAGGGGACACACACACATTTTACACTGTACATTGGAATACTGACAAAGCCTTACTTGGTCATTTACTGTACAACTAGGTTAGGACATTTGTAGGGGCCAGTTTCGAATTGCAGTCTCACGTAGGTGTTTTTTGAGAGTGTTTTTGAAAGTGGGTAGTGATTCACATTCCTTTACAGCTTTGGGTAGGGCGTTCCACATTGATGTGGCATAATTGCGAAACGTGTTTAGTCCCTTGTTTGAGCCGAATCTGGGTTTTACATGATTTGTGGAGCTCCCTCTGGTGTTGTGATCGTGGTATTCACTGACCTTTGGGAAGTATTTTGACATGTACATGGGTACCTTGGTCGCGTAGTGTATCTTGTAGACCAGGCCCATTGCAAGTTGCTGTACTCTGTCGTCTACTCTAAGCCATCCTAGGTTGTCAAAGTGGGCAGGGGTGAGGTGGGTTCTAGGAGTCAGGTCAAGTAGTAGTCTGACTAACTTGTTTTGAGATGTTTGTAATTAGTTTTTTAGTGCCTTTGAGGTGCTTTGGTACCATGAGGTGCAAGCATAGTCGTAGTACCCTTGAATGAGTGCTCCTGCTAGAGTCTTCAGGGTATTCTTGTTTACCAGAGAGGAGATCCGGTACAAGAATCGCGTTCGTTGGTTGACTTTTTTTTCTTACATTGGATGCCATTTTGTCACAGGAAAGATTAGCCTCTAGGATGGAACCCAGGTAGGTAATTTAAATCTTTCCTTGTGATAATATTGTCACCCACTGTAACCGAGAAGCCGTCGGTCTTGCTGAGTTTGTTATTTGAACCGAAGAGAATGGACTCTGTTTTGCCCATGTGTAATGATAGTTTGTTGTCGGCGAGCCATATGCAGATTTTGCCTAGTTCCGAGCTGAGGGCTTTTTCAACCTGTAACTTGTTCTTGTCAGAGACCAGCAGGGCTGAGTCGTCCGCAAACAGGAACAAGTTGCAGTCACAAGCTGACGCCATGTCATTTGCATAAATTAGGAATAGTTGCGGTCCTAGTATGCTTCCTTGTGGAACACCACAGCTCACTGTGAGGGGGGGGGGGGATAGTGTACCGTTTACCTCCACCATCTGTTCCCTCCCCTCCAGGTAGGATTGTATCCAGCTCACTGATAAACCATCAAAACCAATTGCTTTTAGCTTGTCAATCAGAATGGTGTGATTGACAGTGTCGAAGGCCTTTTGTAGGTCCAGCATGACCATGCCGCAGTATTTGCCCGCGTCCACCTCTTGTTTGATGTGGTCGTTCAAGTAGAGAAGGCATGTGTCAGTGGAGTGGGATGTTCTGAAGCCAGATTGGAATTCGTAGATTAGATTTTTTTTCCGTGAGGTACTTTTCGATCTGTTCGTATACAATTTTTTCCATGACTTTCGAGATGGATGTAAGGATAGAAACAGGGCGGTAGTTGCCCGGGTCTAATTTGCTGCCCTTTTTGTGCAGGGGTGTTACTCTCGCAATTTTGAAGTCCTTGGGGACGTGTCCCTGTTTTATGGAGAGGTTTATTATGTGTGTGATGACTGGGGTGATGGCTGCTGCTGAGTCTCTGAGGAATTTGGAGGGGATGTTGTCATGGCCAGTGGCCTTGTTTGGTTGGAGGGCGCTCAGTTTTTTGAGTACCTCATCTGTAGTTACCATTTCCAGTTTGAAGTCGTCTTTGTGGACGCCTAGGTTCTTGTAGTATGCTACTATGTGTTCTACCCCATACTGCCCTGAGTGGGAGGGTAGTGTGTTTACCAGTGTTGTGGCTATGTTTGTACATGTATGTCAAAATACTTCCCAAAGGTCAGTGAATACCATGATCACAACACCAGAAGGAGCTCCACAAATCATGTTAAACCCAGATTCGGCTCAAACAAGGGACTAAACAAGTTTCGCAATTATGCCACATCAATGTGGAACGCCCTACCCAAAGCTGTAAAGTAATGTGAATCATTACCCACTTTCAAAACCACTCTCAAAGAACACCTACGGCGGGAGACTGCTCGAAACTGGCCCCTGTAAATGTTCTAACCCAACCTCCTCCAATGTACAGGAAATGACCATGTATGGTTTTGTCAATATTCCAATGTATAGTTTTGCTTGTACAGTTGTACAGTGCCCCCCCCCCCCCCCACCTCCAATGTACAGCCCCCCCCCCCCCCCCCCCCTCAACCCCACCCCACCTACCCAACCTCCTCCAATGTACAGTTTCTACGTCAAATGTATACTCTCTTTTCTGGACTCTTTTTGTATCACAAACAGTACTGTATTTGCAAATCTGGTATGTCATAAATGTATAGATGTAGCAGTACTGTATGTCATAATATGTTATGATGAATTGAAAATGGGGGACCCTGATGTAAACAAGACGAAAGTCTTTCTCTGGTCTGCATCCCCTTAACAATTGTATGTATTGAGCTGTACTGTACCCATTCTGCAATCTGTTAATAAAGTTTTCAATCAATCAATCAATCAATCAATCAATCAAGGGGCGGGGGTTAACTTATGACCTAACCCAAGAAGGGTTAATAACACAGGCACGCACCAATCTCTACGTCCTGCTTTTCGGCGTACTTAAATACTGTTCTCAGCTAAGAACGAATCCCAGATAATAATTGTTTCACACAGCCCATTACACTAAGTTAGATTACTTGCTGTTTATGAAGATGCATTTGGCTAACGCTAACCTAGCTTAAAGTTTTAACTAGCTTGTAACATTTTACTAACCTTAACGTATTCAGATGCTCTGGCAGTTAACGACAGTCAACAAGAGGACAATACGTTGTGTAATTTCTATAATCACAATAATACAAAATAAACGTTACCTTTTACGGGTTCTTGAATATATCGTGGATGTTGCTGTCTTTATCTCTGCATAGCAACCCGTTTATAAACATAGCAACAAGTCACATGGCAGGTTAGTGTGGTCCTGTATTGATTGATTTACAACAGTACGGCTCAATACACATAATTGTTAAGGGGATGCAGACCAGAGAAAGACTTTCGTCTTGTTTACATCAGGGTCCACCATTTTCAATTCATTATAACATTTATGACATACAGATATACAGTAGTTTATTTACAGATTTATTTATTGTCAACACCACCATTCCTCCCAGATGTCGAGCTCCTCATTCCATTTACTTACATTAATTTTGGGGACCCAGTCTAATATCATACAGTACTTCTAGATACTTACATAGAGGTAAAACTGCTGAAACTTGACCGTAAATTATCCCTTTGGACAAATAAACGGGTTATTAACCAGAATCTCTGGACTGCATTCATATATCATTTTTATCCAAAGCGCTTTACAACTTATGCCTCACATTCACACACCGACAGCAGAGGCAACCATGCAAGGTGCCATCCTGTTCATCGGGAACAGTTAGTGTCTTGCTCAAGGACATTGACAAGTGAAGCTGGAATTGAACCGGTAACCTTCAGATTACCAGACAACCGCTCTACCTCCTGAGCCACTGTCACCCCTACAAGACGAGTTGATTGTGTTTTAAATCCTCATGGTTAGTTTAGGTACTTATACCCAAAAGACTGATGGTACAATTCCAAACTCAAGAGTTCCAGCTGTGCTGGACTATGGCTCCCATCTTATGCAGTGCCCTTGAGCAAGGCGCTGAATGCCCCAACAGCTCCAGGGCCCTGCATTGCATTTGCTTCTCCACTCTGCTCTCAAGATGATTTCCAGTTATCTTGTGCAAGTAAACAGACTAACTATTATTAACACAAACATACAATCACACAAAAACAGGTCAACCATCAACATGAGGATTTTATTATTAAACAGCTCTTTGAAAATACAGGTTTACAGATTGTGATTGATAGAAAAAAATTGCATGACGACCAGCATTTGGTAAGACAGACTGGTGGACGACTCAAAAAGCATTACCCCCCACCCCCCCGCTCAAAGTATGTTCACGGTTTACTCGGATAGACAAATAAAAAATAAAAAGTCATACTTAACAGTCCACAGTACACACACAATCCATGTCAGTTCATACTGTAACTTACACGCTGGTAAGTGCAAATGGTCCAGCACACATAACACACACACACAGAGTTGGGTACTAAGAAGTTGAACATACAAATCCCTGTCAGATTCAACTAACATTTAAGGGTAGCCACGTGGGACAAACAGCACAGCTTCTCCTCTCCTCCTTAGTTCCCTACATTTGTACACATCGCTGTTTTTGGGTGAAAACCTTGCATCTCCAAAAGGGCAAAAACAAAAGTTTTCAGGTCCACACCTGTGTATTTCTGGGGTTCTACAATGGGTTCTGCGTGGGCTCCATACCAGGCAGTAAGACACAACATAGAGAACCATGTCAACTTTCAAGTAAAAAAAAAATAAAGAAAATCCATGAAATTCACCATAACTGGAAAACGTTTTTTTTCTCTCACACAAACAGCAACAGGAGTATTAAAAAAAAAAAAAAAAAAAAAAAAAAAAAAAGCAATGATTAGACAATAACGAGGTTGGACGCTATGAAAACAACACAGGTTATATGGACATTTGTAATGGACTATCCCAATGTGGTCACCCCCCGAACTCCAACTCCCCCCTCCCCCAAAAACAATCTATTCCTCCACTTTGATACAAAAATAACCCACCATGGACACCTTCTTGTTCCTAGAAAACATCCTAGGATCAGACTTTACAACCCCAGCCAAACTATGTATTATAGTAAAAAGTAGTAAAATTTGTATTCCTGTGTTTTTGTTATTTTTCATACACACTATAGCTTTACCACAGAAATACTGTAGTGATTCAACATTATATTTCTATAGTGGAATATTATTGATATGTATAGTGAATTACTACAGTATTCGTATTCTGTACACACTAAAAGACATCACATACCATAGCAGCACTAGAATATAATAGGATATGGTTATTGCTATAGTGGTGTATTAGTTATTTCTATAGTAATTACTGTGTAGGAGAAAAACACAGGAATACTAGTTTTCCTATCATTCATTTTCATATGGGTTGGACAGATACCAAACCCTCCCCACCCCTCTACTCAGCATTCCCTTTGCCCTCTATGGCCCTATACCTGGACCAAACCTGGCCCTATACCTGGCCCAAACCTGGTCCTATACCTGGCCCAAACCTGGTCCTATACCTGGCCCAATACCTGGACCAAACCAGGCCCTATAACTGGACCAAACCTGGCCATGTACCACGTTACTACCTGACATTCAGTCACTTCTCTGGGATGGGTTGATTTTGTCAAGCTAGCGCAATGAAACCTAGAACAATAAAAAGAGGACGGGTCGGTGTCGTCATTGGAAACATTGGAAGACCGTATCCCAAGTTACCGCTACTTTCCAGGCGGGAGCAGGGAAACCATTGTCTAATGTTCCCATGAAGATGTGCACCTGCAAGAACATTTGGGCTATGACCTCATCCTCTTAAAAATTCAAAAAGAAAAAAGATTATAATAATAATAACTCAGGTCTGCTGACATTCCCACAAACATCTTAGTGCTAAAGGCGATGATACACAGGCAAGGATTTTTGCACCAATGTTATGGTCAAATTTGCCCAACAGTTACACCATGAAGAAACAGTATTTATTCTCCCTATAGAGTGCCATCTGATCCACACTGGCTTGGTTTCAGTCGACCATCCACGTCCCTGCAGAGAGCAACTCGGCCTTCAAAACGTGTTCATATACACCATGGCCTTAAAACCAGATTTCACTTTGGTAGAATATTCAACAGGTTTTAGGGCTGGATATTGAAATTCAATACTTTTATGGTACCCATCGAATTGAGTCAATACTACCCTCTGGAACTCACTCCCTCAAAACATCCGCAGTGCTACATCCCTGCACTCCTTCAAATCCCAACTCAAAACCCACCTTTTCACCAAATTTGTAAATGACTGCCTGATTTCCCCTTTTTTCTTTCGTTTTATTTCCTTCTTTCCTTTTGATTATTATTTTGTTGTTACGTTGTTCCCTGTCCCCCTCCCTTAGCTGTTAAGCGCCTTGGGTCTCCTGAAAGGCGCTATATAAATTTAAGATATTATTATTATTATATCAAGTATCAGGTCATTTGATCCCAAATTCTTCGATACCACAGCGTTTTTCTGATACTCGATAGTATTGAAGCAATTCGATCGACACCGTCATTCGATACCAAATTTCGCTACCTAAGTAGTTCATGTCATCAGTGTCAGTGAGCCAATAAGCATATTTGTTCCAAGATATAACATTCCTTCTGTTCAACCACGATCCAAAATCATCTAGAATGTAACAACGCCTCCGATTGGCTCACACGGCACACACGGACGCACATAACTTAGGCATTGGCACAGGTATCAAACGATACCCAGCCCTAGTAGGTTTAACATCCACACACTGACACTCCAGGATGTCTAGGAGGTGGTGCATGTAAATGTAATTTCTTATCGTCGTTTCCTCTGTCCTAAGGAGAAGAAATAAATAAGGCGTCCAACAGATATTCACAGGGTTGGGACATCCTCAACGGAAGATATCACTTCATCAACCTCCGTTAATCATGTCTCAATAAGGAGAGTAGAAACGGGGCACTGAGATGTATGTGTGCACTAAAAAGAAAACAAACTTAAAATGTTCTACCAAGGTGAACCATCGCTCTCATAGCACTCTATTCTACAAGCCAATGTTTTAACCCTTTCACTGCCGCACTACCAAACTGTCGACCCTTTCACTGCGACAATACAGAAGGTTACCCTTTCACTGCCACACTACAGAAGGTTAACCCTTTACTATCACACTACAGACGGTTAACCTTCTGTAGTGTGATAGTAAAAGGGTTAACCTTCTGTAGTGTGGTAGTGAAAGGGTAGATCACTCCAGTGCTAGTATGCTTTCGGGGAAGAAGAAACAGGTTCAGGTGAGGGTTCCGTCTCTATCTCTTCCCCCTCTTGTTGCCGACAGGGGGCTTCTTGAGCTGGAGCAGAGGTCCCGCCACGCCGAAGCCTGTGGCTGGAGGGTTAGACACGCCGAAGGTGAGGCCGGCTGAGGCATTAATGCCGGGGTTACTGAAGTTAAAGCCTGAAGTACTGCTACTGCCAAAACCTGGAGAGGAGAGAGAGGGGGGGGGGGGGGTGAAAGAGGACAACGAGTTGAAAGAGCACAGAAAATCCATATATAAAACATGTACATGTACATGTGTGTATGTCAGGGTTTCCACAGACATTGCAAAATGAAATTCAAGGACTTTTCCTATTCATTTTCAAGGATGTCACTCGAAGGATACAATTCACTTTTAAATGCTGTTTTTTAAGCAACTCCTTGGCCTGCTTGCCAGCTAGAGCAAGCTAGAGCATCACATGCGAAGAAATGAGGAAAAGCAGTTGGAGCACGCGAGACAGCGACACCTCAGGTTTGATTAAAACAGAAAAAAGGCGATTTCTTGATTCAGAACAATTTGATCATGGATGAACAAAACATTCAATGTGAATGGTTGATTTGAATTTCAAGGACTTTGTAAGCACCTGGTTAAAAAATGGGCTGTTTAAGGAATTCCAGGCCGTGATTTTATTATTATTTTTTTTTTAATCAAGCACTTCAAGGACCTTGTGCGAACCCTGGTATGTACCTGCACTCAGACTCCCTCCTGTGGGCTTACTGGCAGAGGAGAAACCAAATGAGGAGCCACCAGACACACCACCAAACCCTGCTACACCACCAAACCCTGCAGAGAGGGAGGGATGGGGAGAGAGCGAAAGCGAGAGCGAGACAGACAGAGAGAGGGGGGGTGAGACAGAGACAGAGAGAGAGAGTGAGAGAGAGAGAAAAAGCTCCAGAAAAATATATAGAAAGAGAGAGGTCCAGAGAGGGAGGGGAGATATATAGAAAGAGGTCCAGAGAAATATATAGAAAGAGAGAGAGGGGGCGAGAGAGGGGGGGGGTGTTAGCTTTGAACACACACACACCAAGGTTGTACTCAATTCACTTTCAATTAAATCAATGTAAAAATGTAGAGAATGAACTGCAATTCACTGGCTATTAATGAGAGGGAACCTTCATCCTCAGTTATTTATTAATAGGTTGGATATGACGATCTTCTCTCATGCAAAGGTGTTTAAATATTTGAGATTTTAAGAAAACAAACTTCCTGAATTGAAAGTGAATTGAGCACCCTGACACAGACACACACACACATCATTAATCTCAATCAGAAGTTTCTCAGTCTCATTGGTTTGTGGGTATTTCTCTATGTTGAATGGGTTATTTTCCTGAATAATGAGAAGAATATCTCTCACATCACCATAATATTCACCAATATGCTTGGAATTTGGGCTGGGAGTTTGGAGGGTTGCCGGCATCACACACACCGGAGGACAGCTGCTCACCGCCTCTGCTGAAGTGCCCTCGAGCAAAATTGTGAACCAACAAACTGACCCGATTAAACGCATATATGTGTGAGGGACTGTGCGTATCTGGGAGGGATGTGGAGATTAAATTGACAATAAAGTACTCGTCTACAACCCGGAGTGCTAAGCTTCAGTTCCAAAATTGGACGTGGTAAAAAACGGAACAGAGAAAGGTCGGTGTCAGAGAGGGGACTTCCTGTTAGTTCGACTTCCTTGAGCAAGGAGTTGACATCAACTTACTGGAACTGGAGTCTGAATCAAAGTAACACCATCTTGTTATCTTGCCGTCTTGCGCTATGTCTTCCTGAGAAAATCTCCTTATCTAAGGGTGGCTAAGTGGCACAGTGGGCAAGGCGCTCGCTACTAACTCAGGGGATATTGGGTTCGTCCTCACTGCAGCCGACCAGTGGGAGGCATAGTCTAGCAACGTTTGAGACAGGGGAGGGGAGAATTGAAGGGAGAATTGGCGAGGCGAAATTGGGATGGGAGAAAAATTGAAAAATAAGGAGAAAAAGTGGATAAAAAAAATCTCCTTATCTATAGCGCTACAGTCTACCAGCACAATTACCGTTTCATTACGATGGTGTTCCAACCCTGTATCCCACCGGCCGACTGACACTATAACACTTCCGGTCGGGGGTTTTCAAAATAAAATTTGTAAATTTGTGGCACGCACTTATTATCTTGAGAAGTTTTCGTTTTTACGGAAACCTTAAAACGAAACGAAAACAATCAGGCCTTGTCCAGACTAAAAAGATTGATCTTTTTCATTTTCGTTTCGTTTTAAGGTTTCCGTAAAAACGAAAACGTCTCAAGATAATAAGTGCGTGCCACAAATTTACAAAATAAAATGCCTTTCCTGTTTTAGCTCTGTTATAGTGTCTGTTGCTAGCAGCTTAACTTGTGTCGGCCGGTTCTGTGCTTTTCGAGAGGAGAGAAAGACCGCGGCTCACATGCAGCTCAAACTACCTGTTGGAATAAATTAATTGATTAATGTTTAACTTGTCCCTGTGTGTCAAGTCATTTCGACTAGCAAACGTTGTATTTAACATTACCTCAGGATACCACTGTCTATTGTATTTAGTTGGTTAGCTATTTAGCTAATATGGATAGCATTTTGAATAGCATCAATGCTAGCTGGCTGGCTACAGCTTTTATTTACTAAATTATGGAGGCTTTTAATCGTCAAGGTAAGAGAGGATTTGTCATAGCCAACTGAAGGCGTATGCTATGGAACAATATGTGCTTGGGTTTGCAGAAAAAGGCCAGCTATGTGACGCTAATTATTTAGCTAATATTGATAGCATAGCTTGCTGGCTACAGCTCAACACCATGCCATGGGGATACTATTTACTAAATTATGGAGGCTTTTTAATCATCAAGGTAAGAGTATTTGTCGACTTCCGGTATGAGAGCAGACGGGTAACACACGTGCGAAAGAGCTCCTGGTCAAATGAGTGAAAAAACGGATAAAAAAAAGACCCGAAAAGTAATTAAAAAGGAAAATGCTCACGAGAAGTAAGGAAGAGACAACGATTGTGAAGGAAATAGAAATGGAGAACATACGAGAAGGAGAGAATCCGAAGAAACAGAATCCCCGGAATGAAGCCAAGAAAAGCCAGGCGAAAGAAGGGGGAGGTACCGCTGAGGCAGACACGGTAATGCCAGGATGGGCCGTGAACATGCAGGCCGGGATACTGGAGAACATAACAGCGGCGATAAAACTGAACACGGACACGATAAGGAATGATATTGGGAAGCTACGGGAGGAATTGAGGAAGGAACAGGAGGACTTCAGAGGTGAAATGAATACAGAAATCAAAAGGGTGGAGGAGAAGATGGCGGAACAGAACAGAAACGTGACCGAGTTACAGACTAGGACGGCTCACGCGGAGGAATGGAACACGGAGATACACGAGGTATTAACATGTGTGATTCAGAAACAAGAACAGATGGAGACAAAGATGTCGGACATGGAGGGGAGGTCACGGAGAAATAACATCAGAATATGGGGACTGAAAGAAGGAGTCGAAGGGGAATCGGTGACCCTATATGTGGAAAAACTTATCAAAGAACAAATGAAGGAAACGGGACTCGAAAAAATGGAGATACAGAGGGCCCACAGGGCGTTGGCTCCGAGACCACAACCGGACAGACCTCCGAGGGCGGTGATTATTAACTTTCTGAGATTCGAGGTTAAGGAATTGGTACTCAGAACCGCGTGGACCAAGAAGATTGAAATCGAAGGGAAAAGACTATCATTTGATCACGACTACTCGACAGCTGTAGCGATAACACGCAGGTCCTACGCGGGACTGAAGAAAACCCTGAAAGAAAACGGAATGAGATTCCAGTCACCCATGACCTCGCTAAGGATTCACTGGGGGGAAGGAGCGGCGATGTACGCGACGGCACGAGAAGCGGAGCGAGAGATGAGACGGTGAGGGATGAGGATGGCGGAGGACGGAGAAGGAAGGAGGCGGGAGGAACAGACGCGGAGCCTGCAGCAGAGATTGGAAGGAGCCCGCAGGTGGATCAGAGTGGAAGACCGAAACCGGAGGGAGGAGAGAGGAGAAGGCGGAGGTGAAACGTGACGGAGCGAGGACGGAGACGGATGAGGAGGCCAGACGGAGAGGAGGCGGGAGGAGACGAACGGATGAGTACACGCACAAGAGATTGAAAAAACTATTCAAATAGAGACAAAGTATAGAAACTGAAATAACATATGCATAAGCACACATTCCCAGGTAGAGGCAGGATATAGAAATGAACGTAACGTATACATGGACACATAATACACAAGCTGATGGAGGAAATAAATGGAAATATAACTAGGTTTGATAGGCGAGACACAGACCATACTGAAACAGATACATAGAAACACGCTGTGAGTAACACAGTTGGGAGGGATTAAGGGGATAAATGAACATCACATAGAAAATAGAGGAGAGGAAAAGAAAATAAGGGGTACACGGGAGACACCGCACACGGATATGGGAGGAAGGAGGGACAATGAAACATATGAGTCACATGGAGAGGGAACAAGAAAAGAGGGTCTTTGATCAAAAGGAAGGACAGAGCGCTTTTGACCAGGAGCTCGAAAGCAAAAAAAAAAAACAGTAAGAAAGCTGGACAAATATGACAAGCGATTGGGGGCAAGGGTTTCAAACCCCCAAGCCGTCAGGAGGGGGCCCCTCGCTAGGAGGGCAATTACCCCTCACCCACCAGCAGGGGACAGGGGGGGACACAGGGACCCCCCGAACGCCTTGGGAGCACTTTATGTAAAGTTTATGTTTTTTATTTATGTTAATCATTATATGTATTCGGTGAAGAGAGCGGAGGCTCCAACCGGAGGGGGGAATGAGTGTGACATGGGGGGGACTGACAGACGAAAGAAGAATAAAGATGACAAGGGTTAAAGGTATAAAAATGATGTCGTTAAACGTTAATGGAATGAATAATGCGATAAAAAGGGGCAAAGTGATGTTGAAATGTAAAAAAAGTGAGATGGAAGTGATTTTTCTGCAGGAGACACATTTGGTAGCACAGGGTCATGAGAAACTGAAGAGATTTGGATATGAAAATGCATACTATAGTTCCTTTGAACAAAACCCGAGGAGAGGAGTAATCACGTTAATCAAAAACACAGTCAAATTTGAATTGATCAAGGAAGTAAGAGACAAGGAGGGAAGGTTTGTTTTGGTGAAGGGGAAAATGGAGGGCCAAATGGTTACGTTAGTAAATGTTTATGCACCCCCAGAGAGTGAGAGGGATTTATATGAGACCATTTTTGACATGATAGTGATGGAACTAGAAGGGATATTGATATGTACGGGAGATTTTAACGTAGTACTGAATCACGACCTAGACACCACGAGTACTAGAAAAGGACGGGCGCCCATCAGTAGATATATGAATATTCAGATGACGGAAATGGGAATTACAGACGTTTGGAGGGAGATGCACGCCATGGACAGGGAATACACACATTACTCACACCCACACGTGACGTATGGGAGAATAGACTACTTTTTGATGACGACGGGGGACAGTTACAGGGCACGGGAGAGCAGTATAGGAGTGGCGGACATATCGGATCACAGTGCCATATATCTGACAGTGGATCTAGAAGGGAGACGGAGGAACACGATTTGGAGACTAAATGTAGGAATATTAAATAACAAAGGGGTGGTGAGTCAGATCAAGGAGGAGATAGCCAGATATAAGGAAGAAAATGACAACGGGGCGGTAGACCCGAACATTCTATGGGACACACTGAAGGTAGTGATAAGGGGGAAATTGATGGAAAAAACAGCAATGCTGAAGAAGGCCAGAACGGAGACATATCACAATCTGATAGGGAAGCTAAAGAAGCTAGAGGGGAGACACCAGATATCAAAAGAACAGGAAACGCTCTGAGAAATCAAAGAAGTAAAGGCCAGGATAAATAGGGAATTATTGACGGAAATAGAAAAGAAAGCAAGGTTCATGAAACAAACGTACTATGAAGGGGGACCAAAAGCGACCAGACTGTTGGCTAGGAGAATTAGAACGCAACAGAAGTTGAACACGATACACACAATAAGGGATACAAAGACTAATGAAATATTGAGGGACCCAGCTGAAATAGAGAGGACATTTAGAGAATACTATGAGAAATTATACACAGCCAAAAGCAGCGGGAGAAGAGGAAATAGAAACATATCTGGAGAAGCTAGAGTTACCATCGATAGGGAAAGAACAGAATGAAGAGTTAAATAAAATAATTACGGAACAAGAACTGGAAGATGCAATTAGTAGAGCTAAAAACAACAAGTCTCCGGGGAGCGACGGATTCCCATCGGAATTCTACAAGACATTTAGAACTGAATTAGCACCCATGTTAGGGGCGGCGTTCAGACACACGATGGAAGAGGGGAAAATGCCCCCCCCTCGTGGAAGGAAGCCATAATCACCACGATACCGAAGGAAGGGAAGGATAGGGAATTATGTAGTAGTTTCAGACCTGTGTCCATACTCAACGTAGATTACAAGATGTATACATCGATAATATCAAAAAGATTTGAGACGTTTATGCCAGACATTATAGATGAAGATCAAACTGGATTTATTAAAGGGAGACAGACACAGGACAACGTGAGAAAGACATTACACATAGTAGAGGAGATACAAAAACAAGGGGGTAGCGCGGTACTGATTAGCCTAGATGCAGAAAAAGCGTTCGACAGTGTGAGCTGGACATTTTTATATAAAACATTGATGAGGTTCGGACTGAACGGGAGGGCGATGAAGATGATCAAGGCGCTATATCAAGAGCCGACAGCGAGGGTTAAGGTGAATGGCAGCTTGACGGATAGAATCAGATTAGAGAGGGCTACCAGACAGGGATGTTGTCTCTCACCGACGCTCTTCGCCGTTTTCATAGAACCACTGGCACAACTGATCAGGCAGACCGAGGACATCAAGGGAGTAAGGATAAAGGGAACGGAATATAAACTAGGCTTATTTGCAGACGACGTGATAGTATACATGAGGCAACCAGAAAAGAGCTTCCCGGCACTGATGGATCTACTGAAGGAATATGGTCACTACTCAGGATACAAACTAAACGTGACAAAGACACAGACCTTAGCATGGAACTACTCTCCAACGACGGAAATTAGAGAACAGTACGGGATAAGATGGGACATGGACAAGATTAAATACTTAGGGGTGGAGAAACTGTTTGAGGCGAATTATACACAGATAAATCAGAACATCAAGAGAGACCTAGAGAGATGGACAGTAATGCCCTTGGACTTCAATTCAAGAATAGAAGTCATTAAAATGAACATACTATCAAGGTTACTGTACCTATTCCAGTCACTACCGATACAAATACCACAGAATCAATTCAGGGAGTGGGACAGACTGATATCGAGGTTCATATGGGCGGGGAGAAGACCACGGGTCAGATATAAAACACTACAACTACCAAAGGAAGAGGGAGGGATGGCAGTACCCAGCCTACAAGATTATTACTATGCAGCACAACTGAGAGCAGTGACGTGCTGGTGTAACGACAGATATGAGGCAAGATGGAAAGACATTGAAAAAGAAGGGGAGGGATACAAGGTACAAGCTCTGGTGGGGGATAGGGAACTATTTAAAGAAAAAGAGGGACTATTAGATCCAATCACCAAATACACCTTGACCATATGGAACAGAGTAGTAAAAACACACAAATTGGAGAAGCAGTCAGGGGTCCTGAGATGGGTAGCACATGACAAGAGATTCAAACCAGGGAGGTTAGACCATGGATTCAGAAGGTGGGAGAGGGGGGGGGCAACAGCAATATGCAAAATGATAGAGAAGGGAGAAATGCAGACACTACAAAAATTAAAGGAGAAATTTGGACTAGAAAACAGGGACCACTAACAGATATCTACAGGTTAGAGACTACTACAACAAAGAAATAAGGGGGGCCAAAGACGAGGAACAGAATGGAATAATAAAGATGATAGTATGGGCATACGAAGGGGGGCAAGGAAGAGTAATATCAGCAATATACCGGGCTATAATGACCAGCAAGGGACACACAACCGATTACATAAGGGAGAAATGGGAGAGAGAACTAGAGATAGAAATAACAGGGAAGGAATGGGGGAACATATGCGAGGTACAACATTCAACAACAGGATCGAGAATATGGAAAGAATTTGGATGGAAAAACATAATCAGATTCTTTATAACCCCAGAGCTGAAGGGAAAATATGCACCAACACAAAAAGCATGCTGGAGGATGTGTGGGAAGGAGGGGGCAAATCACACGCACATATTCTGGGGATGTCAGAAGCTGAAGGGGTATTGGGAGGAGATAGGGGAAGCAATGATCAGAATATTAGGATACGGGATACCACAAACAGGACTGGTGCTTTACTTAGGAGACCTGACACACGAGGGAATACAAGGGGGGGACAAATATTTAATAAAGATAATGTTGATAGCGGCCAGAAAAGCAATAACGAGACTGTGGTATAAGGAAGACCCACCGACAATAGCAAAATGGGTAGGAATAGTGGAAGAAATACAGGATATGGAAAGGATAACACACATGCTGAGGTTACAGGAAGAGAAATTTGGGGAAAGATGGGGA
This sequence comes from Notolepis coatsorum, assembly GCF_963971535.1. NCBI lineage: Eukaryota > Metazoa > Chordata > Actinopteri > Aulopiformes > Paralepididae > Notolepis > Notolepis coatsorum. The sequence continues at coordinate 79,109,256 of NC_140176.1, read as the reverse complement.
AAGTGGGAGGATTATAAAAGGAACGAGAACGACATCACAGAGGAAGAACCAAATGCAACACAAGAGAGCGAAGGGTAAAGGAGGAAAGATGTTCAAGCAGGGTCTATGAACCCATGTCACACACCTGTACTTTAGTTAATATTATCTATTTTGTTTTTGGGATATTACAAGTGCTGAATGCTTTTATACCTTATTATTTATGTCTGTTTAACGGTGTGATATTAAATATTCAGGGATGATGTGGTTTGTGTATGGGTGAAACAAAAGGCAAAGTGAAAGTTAATAAACAAGAGAAAAAAAAAGAAAGGACGAAGGAGAAGGGAAGAAAGAAACTCAAGGAGGGTCTCTGGACCCAGATCACACATACAAACCTTAGTCAGCATCAGTGCATGTGAGCGGATCGGAGCGGGAGCGGCGCGGGGCGCGGAGCGGCCGGTTTTGACGTGAGCGAGGAGTGGGTTTTAAAATGAGTCGGCGCGACGTCCGGAGCGAGAGTTCTCCTCCGCTCCAATCCACTCCAGGCCGCTCACAGTGGTTTAACACTGATGTAATATATACATGCAGTACAATGCCAAAGCAACAGATGGCGATGTACAAACATGAAGGCCATTTTCAACCAATGAGAAGGGTGAACCTGTGATAGGCTGTTCGTTCAGGCTTTGTCACTGTAGAGACGCCCACACTCACTCTAGTTAGAAAAAGTATATCGACGCCATTGTTGTTGACGTTAGCTTACATGCTAACGTTAATGGCAGCGACCATAGCATTGTGGCTCGGCTAGCCTATCATCGCTTAATAGAGATAGTGAATGGATAAACAACGTTATTTAACATTGCAGAATGGCTACAATTACAATGCGGCTCAATACAAACAATTGTTAAGGGGCCCAGGGGGTGTAGACTGTTGTAGTTTGAGCTCATTTACACCATGCTCCAAAAAAAGAAGAAAAAAAACTGCCGAGCGATCTGGCGCGGGGAGCGCTCGATTCAAGGTGAGCGGGGAGCGAGCGGAGAGCGACTTGGGGGCGGGGTCAACATGAGTGATTAGCGGAGCGGACCAAGCTTTAAAGAGCGAAGAGCGGATTTCTCGGCCGCGCCGATCCGCTCACGTGGTCTGGTCAGCATTTATTGTCTTTGAGTAGGAATTACCTGTTTATGCCTGTTTAAGGGAGATACACAATCAGCCTTTGTATCAAATACCTAGAAAACAACAGTAGGGGAACCAGACAACTAACCATGTGATACCCATGTAAATATTTATGTGCACTGTTTTTTCTTTTGTTTTTATTGTGATACTAGTCTCTTCATTTTTTATTATTTATTTTTTGTAAGTGCTGTCTGTCTAAATAAATGTTAATAAAAAATTTAAGTTTAAAAAAAAAAAAAAAAAAGTATTTGTCATGATCAACTGAAGGCGTATGCTATGGAACAGTATGCTTGGCTACTACTTGGGTTTTCAGAAAAAGTACAGTTAGCTGTAAAAGCCGATCAAGCTCTGTAACACTGTTAAGGGAGATTTCAATCTGTTGTCGACGGTGGTTGGTGATGTTTGGCTGAGTTTGCATATGCGGGTAAGGGAGAGGTGGGCTATGAGTCATCGGTTCAGGAGAAGACGCGTATCGCTTGTAAAGATGGTGACGCAGTGGGGGGGGGGGGGGGTCTTCAGGCGTCTTCAGAATTGCGCACTCTGGAAGCTGGTATCAGAAAGTACCGTCTTCAGGCTGCCAGAACGCAGTTCCGTGTGGCAGAACGATGCAAACGATCAAATACTTTGCCTAAGACGACCAAAATCGTTTTAGTCTGGACATTAGGGATGGGTACCTTTCACATTTGAACCGATACCGGTACCCGTGAATCGATACCGGTACCCAACGGTACCTTTTTTCGGTACTTTAGTCTCAAGAAATGTAATTTACCTACCTCAGTCGTAAAAAAAAATCCAAACTTCAAATAACTACAATTTCGACAGTTTTCGGCTTGTCATTGCTCCGACTGCTTTGTTGTTGAATCAAGTCAAATCCTAGGTAAGCATATATTGTGCGTGTGAACGTTGACATGAAGAAAAAAGTTATATATAATAATAAAAAAAAAAAAAACGGTTTCTCACTTGATTCGATACTCGGTAGTACCGACGTGTTTCGGTTCGGTGCCTCAAAAGTACCGAATTCGGTACCCATCCCTACTGGACATGGCCTCAGCCTCTGTTCCATTAACCCTGTCCAGGAGTAGGGTGATCGCAGGCTCCGCTAGGTTAATAACAACACTCTAGAGATGCAGTGTAAATAGACCGGGGCCAGCTCTTAAACTAGCACCATTGGATAACCCTTGGCAAAGAATGTGAAGTGTGAAAATCATTACTTACTTACTCTCTCACTCTCTCACACATTCCTCCTGCTAGCTAACAGGATTTCCCCGAGAGCAGCACTGCCACCTCCACTAACACTTGACAAAGTAATAAATTTTTCTTCAATAACACCTCAGACTCCAACCTCCGGTGCTCAGACAAATTTGCTCTTGCTGAAAACTGGTTAAAGGGGAACTATCTTATAAATGGCCTTTTTGAGTGTTTAGCATTGTTTCCTAGCTATGTGAACTTATATTAATATGATCTATGTCTCAAAATTCTCATATTGGCGCATTCTTCCAATTCTCCTCTCACAATATTCACCCTCACTGAACTGAGTCGTTTGAAAATGTGCCTATATGTGATGTCATATAGTCACTGCTGCATGTTAATGTTCAGGGGAAGACGACGACCCGCAGTGGTTTAGGAGCCCAGGCTCAAAACAGCTCGAGATCTTGAGGTAGAAAAATGCTGTTTGAGGACTTGATTAGAAATACAAAACAATGAATAAAAAAAATATATATATTACAGAGGTGTTCCATAGACTCACAGGAATTGTGTAAAAGTGCCCAAATAGTGAAAGAAATAGTAAAATAGTTCCCCTTTAAGGTTACACTGTAAGGCACCCCCTTGAACACATCAATGACAGACGTCATAACATGGTCTAGTAATCAGCAAGAGCAGGCTTAAAGGGATAGTTGGAGGATGGCACCAAACTACTGTCCTGGGGGAAACTGAGCTACACTACATAGTATGACGGTTCAAAGACCACAAGAAACAAGCGCAAAGAACTTGAATAAAAAAAAAAAAAAGGACAGGACGGAAGGCAGCAACATGTGAGGTGAAGAAATAAGAGGGTGTGTTCATGTGAAATAAGAGAGGATGTGTTCATGTGAAATAGAAGAGGGTGTGTTCATGTGGAATAGAAGAGGATGTGTTCATGTGGAATAGAAGAGGATGTGTTCATGTGGAATAGAAGATGGTGTGTTCATGTGGAATAGTGTTCATGTGGAATAGAAGATGATGTGTTCATGTGGAATAGAAGAGGATGTGTTCATGTGGAATAGTGTTCATGTGGAATAGAAGATGGTGTGTTCATGTGGAATAGAAGGGGATGTGTTCATGTGGAATAGTGTTCATGTGGAATAGAAGAGGATGTGTTCATGTGGAATAGAAGGGGATGTGTTCATGTGGAATAAGAGAGGATGGGAAAGGGCAGATTATCGGTTTAGAAGAGAAACAGAGGCGGTACCTCTGTGGGTTGATGAGCACAAGCTCGTGCCCACTGCCGAGGCAAAGGGGTTTCCGAACCCTGCCCCCAAGGGCGCCTGGGTCCCTGAGGCAGAGAGAGAGACGGCACACTTTTACTCTTCACTCCTCCAATCCTCTGTGTGCATGCGAGTGCAGCATGTTTGTGAAAGACTGAGAGAATGGCTTTTCTTTTATTCCCTCGGTCCCTCCCCAACAGTATCGGGTGGAGACGATCATCGTTCCTCTTCAGTGCCACTCAGGGTACTGTGTGTGTGTGAATGTGTGTGTGTGTGAGAGAGAACGAGGGTGTGTATCGTTAACATTTTCAGAGCCGGCCGTGTTTTCCTTTTTACCCCCTTGAATGCCCAGCACCACTTCAATGTTAACGTTAATATCGCCTAATCTATGTTTTAAATTATGGCTATGTGTCTAATCTGCCCGTCGCATTATCAATGACCCATTTCCAGTCAACATTGTCGAAGCGGATTGTTTTTTTATCGGTTAATTTCCGTTTTATATCATTTTGAAAAGCCCTCGTTTTCACGGAAAAAATAAGAGATTCCATGATAATCGCCCTGTACTGGAATATTCTAGAACGTTGTCATTTTCTGCCTATTTATGAATCGTTTTCAAATAAACGCTAGATTATCGATAGTATATGTGTCAGCGTTTCCGTTAGCCGGTAATTACCGGTATTTGACTGGCAAAATCTGTTGAAGTCCGACAAATTTAATCTCTCCGGTCATAGTGTCCGGTGAAAATAGTTCCCTCTGGGCACAGTTTGATTATTTGAATTGTATTTGGATGGGCTGGAGTTGGGTGGCCTATGCGATGAACGAAACAATCATTGCGTTTGTTGTCGTTGCATCGCCAAGCAGCCGGTCTGGTAATGACGACGCTGTGTCAGTGAGAGCTTGCTGCTGGATTTGCGGAAGGCATGCAGCTGCAGACCCACAGAACCCACCAGCTTTGCTGGCACAGTGCGGTCCCCAGACCTGGAAAGCTGCTCTGCGGGTCTGCAGCTGGATGCTTCTTGCAAACTAACTGCGGCCGGCTCGCGCTGATATTGTTGGACCGGCTGCTTGGTGGAGCAACGATGAAACGAATGTAATGAATCGTTCGTCGCATGGGCTATTTAATTTTGGCCTGTTTTGGTACGGTTCGGGTGGTCAAGTTGTGCTTGGAGGGAGTTGTTTTCACCGGACATTATGACCAGCACCAAGTCGTTGGGAGGTGGAGATATACATCACGCAAACCCACGATAATGTTGCCGTCTCTCTGCCAAATTTCTCAGTTCTTCGCTTGATATAATTAATACAAATGTCCAATATAACGGAATTTGTTAGCTCATAAAAATGTGATTATAACAGACTGCTGTTTAGTGTCGGACCGACTGCCCACATACACGGTCTATTTTATTTCAAGTCAGCAGCAGCACGGAGTATCGAGGGACTTATTTTATTTGGAATATATTAATGACTGTATACGCAAAAGTAGTCTAGTTTTAAGTAATAATATTATAAATCTACATGACATTCTTTATATAGCCTGCCTATCAATTGTTTTAAAGCTCAATAAACTATGACCGGAATTAATCTCATTTGTCCGGTAGATTGAAATCTTGCAGGTCACGGAGACCGGCAACAATTTTTTCTAACGGAAACCCTGATATGTGTACGTGTGCACGCTGGTGCCGCGCGCTGAAAATCGATTCTCTCAGTTCCTGATTGCTTTTACAGTCAAACAGCCATATCACATTATAGGGAGAAAGCTTATATCTCCGTGAAAACGGGTCTGATTATCCTAATACTGGTAAAATAAGATTCCTTACCCGAGATCAGATGGTATCCAAATGGATTATTCCAATTCCTGATCGCCATTCCGAAAATCTATCCTTTTATTGATCCACCGCGTATACTGTAAAAACACATAATCCCCGCTGCTCTGAGGGTCCAGAATGAAGCTGATCGACTCCGGTCACATGCGTGAGAAGTAAAATGTGGAGTCCGGGTTTTTTTTTCTCATGCCTTTTCATTGAGTCCAATCCAAAAGGGTGAATTACCATCTGGGAGACGATAGGGGGCGCTTTTTTCACATCTGAGCGCCTGGAGTGGCTGATTTACCAACGGTAGACTCGGTTGATGAAATATGAATTCAGATCACAAATAAAAAAAAAAAACGAATATTCTCGTGATGGGCATTCAACTCGGGTTGGGCAATCAGTGTTAATGTGTGCGTGAGACAATCTGTTATGCATCTGCATCATCAAAACTTTTTCTGCTGTGAGTGTGGTTCTGAGCGTGTGCGTGCGGGTGTGAGGGAGAGAGAGGGAGAGAGGGAGAGAGAGAGAGAGAGAGAGAGAGAGAGAGAGAGAGAAGTAGAGAGAGAGAAGTAGAGACTAAATAAGGTTAAGCAGCGTGTTACTACCCGGCACTGCGTGTAAGCCGCTCTGGGTCATCATGCCATGTATTCCCCTTGCATTACGCTTGAGAACTAATCAGTGTATTCTTAACATGCTGGTTACTAGAAGTCCTTAGGGATGCACCAATACTGGAATGGGATATCGGTCAGATACCAGGCTAGAACAGGCTAGAATCGGTCAGGCTGTGGTTTCTATGTATCATCCGTTATGCTGCAGTGATACCACTCCTTCATTACCGATACCAACCCTGAGACCGGGCAGACACCCAACAGATTAATTTACTGAACACTGTCTGCAGTAGTGAGACTGAGATGAAAAGTCACCGTTATTAAATTATCTCCATCAATAGATCTAGCATTGCTTCCATGAGCCAGAAAAAGCAGCCAGTATCTGTATCAGTTAGGGGTGTAACTGTACGGTACTTGTATTTGTCCCGCGACGTCCCGGTTCGGTACATCCAGCAGGGTCATTACAAATTACAATAGGCTGAAAATGTTCAGCCCAATAATGTTAACCAATGGAAAGACACACACACACACAAAAAAAAGGACTAATGCACTATACTTTTCTTGGACTGATCATCTGAGCTCCTCTCCAGTCGAGCTGCTGCTGTGTTTAAATCCAAAATATTGATAAATCCTCTGCCATTGTTATGTAACATGTCATCTCTTCTCTAAAGTCTTCTTTCTCTGCTTCACGTGAAGTTAAATCTACTCTAGAAGTGAAACTTAAAAAGCATACACCGTGGGGGGTGGGGGCGGTGGGCAATACATATTTACTCAGTGGATGCCTGAACACAGAATGACAGGTATCACTGACCACCGCGGCAAGCCTATGTGGAACTAAGTATAACTTAATAGAAAATAATTAAATTTAATAATAATTATAAATATTTTTTTCCTGTTGTACCGAACTCGTACCAAACCGTGACCCGAAAACCGATTACACCCCTAGTATCAGTGCATCCCTATCCCTATTATTGTGAATAGACTGTATTGATTGGTCCTAATCAATGGAGTACTACCAGTAGTAACAACGGCATTAGATGCTGGTTCACTAGTAATATAATAGATGTCAAATCAGATGTTCATCAGTCGTTCTGTTACATTTACAGATTATGTCCATAAAAACAAAATATGTTGCTAGTTCTTTCACTCAGAAACCAGTCTTGTTTCCTTTTCACTGTTTTTTTCTTCCCTGCTTTCGTGTCGTAAAATTTGGACTAAGTTTTCCAATTATCCTACATGTTTTTCTTTTTCAAGAAAAAGTAAATTCTCAGTCAAAAAGAAACAAGGACAACGGTCTCTTCATTTAAAAATGGATTTATTGTCAATTTAATGCATGTCCACTTACATAAAACATAGACAGACAGTTTAGGACAGGAGCTGATTGGTGTTAATTGCTAAGTCACTATTGCATTTGACAGTTTTCTTTCTTTCTTCAAAAATATAATTTCAAGATTTCTGAGAGTGAATGAACTAGCATGTGCCAAAAAACAAATGCATCACACAAACAATACTTATTGAATATAGTTGGAGGCACACCATATAATATTAAATATACTGTATCAACAGGAATTGGTTACATAGGATTAAAGACACTCATAATGAACCAAACAAAACAAAACCAAAAACACTCCAGATTTAGATTAGAGACAAAATTGGCATCTACATAGCAAATAATCTCCTTCCTAAGAAGCACTCTGATCTTGTATCGACTATCGAGTCCTACAATCTACATTATTTTTCCTTGAGAGAGAGAGAGAGAGAGAGAGAGAGAGTGAGTGAGTGAGTGAGTGAGTGAGTGAGTGAGTGAGTGAGTGAGAGAGTGAGTGAGTGCGTGCGTGCGTGAGTGAGTGAGTGAGTGAGTGAGTGAGGGGTCTGCCAATTTGGTGAGATAAATTAGCTTGTTTCAATTCATTTCTTGTGTCAAGACAAAAATATATTCTAAATAATAATAAATAATAATCTGCATAAATAATGAACAGTGATCTGCCATATTTCATCTGCCATGTTTTGAGAGAGCATCTCCAAACAAGTTCAGTTGCATTGCAAACAAGCTAAATTATCCAACCCACGTTGGCAGATATTTCACAAATTTGAAGAAATAATCAAATATTTTAAAGGAAATACAAGATTAAAGTACTTGCTGAAGAAGGGATTTATTTCTGCAGTGTGTGGCTGCCATGCAGTGTAAACAGATTAAAAGGAAACCCAGTGATGTCACAATTGGCCAGGACAAAGGAAGGTCAATGGAAAAAGTCAACATTCAAGAAAATAAACCCATGTGGTAAAGTTTTGGCACCAATTCCACCGAAACCAACTAAGAATCAGCATGTAAACATCAGGATTCATACTATGAACCTGTTTCTATGTTTCTTTAATAAAAAGCCAGATTCCTGGTCGTAAACGGGTAGGTAAGTTGTCCTTCATGCCGTACAACAAGCCGTACCCTGGTCTGCACGATAACACACACAATTATAGGCCTTAGAAACTGCTAAAAAGGAGCTACTATAAAGTGATGCAGTAGGACATGAAGTGGTTAATAGATCTAGAGATGGACCAATCATACACGCCTTTTCAGAGATCCCACAGGCACCCTGCAACAGTAGTAACTTCTGCTATTGGATTCCAGTAATAAAGAAACACCAGAAAACGTCTTGTAACAAAAGGCGATGCATGCTGTGAGTATATAGATGGGGGGAAAAAAGTAAAAAAGATGAGTAGCAAGAAAGAGATGGGAGATTCAACACTGCGCTGAACCACCCATCATTCCAGACAAGAACCACTTGGAGACAGATGATCCAAGGCAACAGAGGAATTCTAGAGTAAATCGGACCTAAGAGAACATTTTAGAAAGAATAGGCCTGAAGGAACGTTCGTCAACATCACAGACAAAGTCGAGGTCTATAGATAAGGCATAGACTACAACAAAATCATCACGTTTAGTTGAAGTTGGGAAACTATGAGAACAGAACCGGTTTCTGGCCAAGTGCAGATCGCCGGTCCTTTGACCGCCCCTTGACCCCCATACTTTTTGCCAAGCCTCATCTCAACCTTGTCATGTAGAGACCTCGGCCAAAGGTCTGGGACTAACTCCACATTCTAGAATAATCAGCAAGATGTTCACAGTTCAGGAACGATTCAGAGAGATTCTCAAGCAAAACATTGCTACGTTTAGGAATGGTCCTAAAGTCCTCGACAGTTTATATGCCATGTAAGTAAATAAATGTAAGTATTTGTGACTGCGTGACTTTGGACTCCCATGATCACTGAAGATGCGCCTGGTGTTTTATTGTGCTGAACATCAAACAGACCTGATAAAAATTAAATTTCTCATAATTACTTGTTTGTTACAGGAGAAAGTTGTCCATTGTCAAGATCAAACTGGATATTAATCAAATCAGATAATTTTTGGTTAAAGTGACACTTTCATAGGATATAGCAGATAAACATTAGTAATAATAAGATAAACTTTGTTTAAAATTAACAGGAACAACCACACGGCTAAAATAGAGGTCTAAGACGCTTTTCAAGAGATCCAATAATTGTTCCAGAATTATGGATCGCTCAGGGCTCGAGGGTCCCAAAAGCATCATATAGAACTAAAACAAATCTTATCTCATCGACTCACAATGACACCAAGTTGATCTTAGCACTAAGAACATCTTATCCCATGTACTCAGAATGTCACCAAGTTTTTAGAGTGTTATGGGTAACTGGGCCCAGGAGTAGTTGGATTGTGGAACAAGGCAAAGAAAGGATCGTGAGATTATCTCTAGGCCAAGTTTATGGAATCCAACCTGTTAACAGCTGGGAATCCTAAGGCGTGTTTATCTATCGGCACCGCAAGCACCCGGAGCACACTCTGGAGTCTCTGGCAGGAACAAGAGCGCCTTAACCCTTTCACTGCCGCACTACCAAACGGTTAACCCTTTCACTGAGACAACACATAGAAGGTTAACCCTTTCACTGCCACACGACAGCAGGTTAACCCTTTCACTGTCACACTACAGAAGGTTAACCCTTTACTATCACACTACCGAAAAAAGCAGCAGTTTTGTTAATCTCAGAGCCCGGCTGCCTCACCAAAGAGGACTGCATTAGGAGAAATGCACATTTCTCTTTTTTTTGTGGCACAAATGCATCTCACTGGCCGCCCTCTGAAGGCAACAGTGGACATCAGCAGCAGCATGTTCATTAATCTGTAAAGTGGTGAGTAACGGGATGGACCTCTCAAACCCTGCCCTCTTTTCTTCATCTGTCCCCGAGGGGATTGGAGGATCAAGAAAAGAGGGGCGGGGTTTGAGAGAGGTCAATACCAACTATAGCCCTTCAGTGATGCAACTTCAAACAGATGAAAGGGATATGATATGGGCCCTTATGCTCATATAGAAACTGAGTTGACGTTGATCTTTTCTTGGCTGGTGTCACCGTTTTAACCCTTTCACTACCACTAACAAATGGTTAACCCCTTCACTGCGACAATACAGAAGGTTAACCCCTTCACTGCGACAATACAGAAGGTTAACCCTTTCACTGCCACACTACAGAAGGTTAACCCTTTCACTACCACACTACAGACGGTAACCTACGATTCAACGACTCTATACAATTTCATTTTTTTTTTGCTTTAGTCTGTAAATAGGCACACCGGGCAAATCACGGTCACTGGTAGATGACCGTGGCAAGTGGTGTTGTACCAATACATAAGCCTTTTTCTACTACAGAACCAAACAGGGGCTACCCAGGGCTTACCCCATTATCAAGGTCATTAAGTTGCTGTGGTCCATGTAAGGATGTGTCAGTCATGGAGTGTGATTAACACCAGCCACTATCCAAACGCTAAGTTGTTTGTGGTATATTATACAACAGGTAGGTCCGACCATGCATTGTGATTGGTCAAGAGCGTTCTAAGCCGTGAGTATATTCATGATACACTCATGGTTAAACCACCATGAATATACCACTGCGCTGGCTTTAGAATGTTGTAGAAAGTGCCATTCATCAAACGGAAACTGTCAACATGACCTACTCCGCGGACAAGGTTACGTTTGATTTAACGTACCCGTTAACTATAAACGAGTGGATAGATATAGAAGAGTCTAATGCAAGGGAAAGTCGGAAAAAGTTATCAGTGCCTCGGACAGTTTCGGGAGTTCAATGCCCAGGCCGTCGTATGTTTGAAACATTCTCAGAAATGTAGAACAGACCCTCATTTCTTTGTTTTTTTTGCTTCAAACATGTTGGTTTCATCATCTCACAATATAAGATGATATGTAGGCACGCAGGCAGCCATGCACACAAGCACACACACCAGGGTTTCCGTTATCTAGAATTTGAAGTCCGACATATTTAAATATATTGTTTTTAAGCTCAATAAACAGATAATATTTGATCGTAATATCTCCCATTTGTCCGGCACTTTTGAAATCTTCCAGGACACGTGGACCGGCACCAATCTTTACTAACGGAAACTCTGACACACAAACACCCACACAATATACCCACAGCATCCTGCCAACTCTGCTATGTCCCAATTCTTGTTGTATAATTATGTCCCTGTTGGTCTTTTCATGGTAGGAATTACTTGTGAATAAATCCAGTCATAATTTTACTGCAACCAAAGTCGAAAAAATTCAGTGCATTTCACATTCAGTTTGTAAAGCAAGATTCTGGGATTCTAGAAATACACGGCACTGCCCACTCTAGCCTTGCAGTCTGAAACATCAATGCATCCCTAGGATCCACCTGAGGCCACACCCACCACAGGCCACACTGACCCTGTCCATGAATAGTGTCGTCATGTTTTACCACTCACTCACTCACTACACTATTTCCATCAAAGATCAACTTCCCCAAAAACATTTAGAAGTGAGAATGTGATGTCTGATAAGCTTCATCAACTTCTGAAATGACCAGGCCAAGAAGGAGCATCCATCACTACTTGGCACATAGAATACATAGGCTCAATGCACACCGAAGACGATACCAGCATTTGCTGCTAAGTTCTAAAAATGTGCGTATGTTCAAATCTTACATACAATAAATACTAGCCCTGCGCAATGTTTGGCAAATTATTTATTGGTGCCAGGCATCCAATAACAGTCTAAGTAAAGTACATATCACACTATTGATAAAAGGCAAAAGCATAGTGACAAATACAAAATGTGAATTTAAATAGTTCCGAGTGTTTTGTTTGACTACACGTCTACAATGGCACAACAGGCACACAAAACCACACGGTTTAGATTGTGGTTTTATAATAGACCTCTCAAGATAAAGATCTGTGAAGCTCATGGTAAAAATGAACTGTGTTTTCGTTAAACTTTATGTGTAATTTAGTCCTTAAATTTTGCCACTGTTGCAGACTTTACATGTAAAGCCAGTAAGCCAAACCCATTCATTTTCCCAATGCGAGGGAAATGCATGTGCCCTTATTTGGGCAGACAAATTGCAACACATGTGAGGTCCATTTGCCATGGGAGACACTTCCAAACCCTGCCAACTTAGCAATCACACCCGATAAAATATTGCTCAACAAAAACTCCATGGAAACTAACGATGCTACCACCGCAACAAAAAGAGGAATGTTTTTACTACACCTAATGACCTAACTTATTAAATTTTAAAGAAAATTAAATTACTTTATAAGTATTTTATTTTCTCCATCGTAAGGGGGTGCCCTGATATGCCAGTAAGAAGGCCAAACAACCAAAGCCTACAGAAAAGGCTGAAGACTTGAACATCTCAGAGATGTGGCGACATCCATAATGGACTCTACTCAGAACACTTCAAAATTTAAAACACTTTGTAATACTGAAATTATTTGTCATCGACTACTGAGGTGTATAAAGTATTCTCATGTACATACAAGTTGTGTTTCTGTAAGAGCGTTAGTACACGTTGTAGCTGGGATGCTCCCGATTGCAGATTGAGCCTGAGGCCGTAGTCTGTTCTTCAGCAAGAACATCCGCCAATACCGAACTGATACCAATCAATACATGTCAAAAAGAGAAAGAAAAGAAAGACAAACAAGCAGGAAACGGTCCAGACTAGGGCTGTCAACGACTATTTTGTTATCGATTAATCAGTCAGTTGATTATTTTATCGATTAATCTAAACAATTAATTTACCAGAAAAATCAACAATAATTTATTATATTTGCAATTGAATATTTCAAAATGTTTAATGAGTATCCTCATCAGCTTTAGATTTAAAAAACTACCAGCCAGAGATTTTTACCGGCCATAAATAGCTTTTTAGTATATTTCCATGAGTTATTATATGTATATGTATGGTGTGTTATCTCTGCTTGTGCCAGCACAGAAGTTACGATTAAAATGTATTTATTATATATAGGCTATATATATATTTAAATCAATATCCTCCTTTTGAATAAAATAGGCTCAGGAATCAGGATTGTTAAAGCTAATTAGCCTAATCCATGTAAAAAATAGCATATAGTACATTTATACACACACAAAGAGGGGGAAGAGCTTATAGCAGACTTAAAATATGTATTATCAACTATCCAGTTGGTTTTTATAGTGTAACGCTAATTCAAATCATTGGACATACAGAGAGAGGGAGAGACGGGCTCATCCCCCCCAGGGCCTCACCCTCCTTTCCTCACTAGTGGAACTCTTAGGAGCTAACGTTAGTTAATTAAAGTTTTTTATTATGAATATGCAAATCAACTACATGTATTTGTCGATTATGTCGACGAATCGTGACAGCCCTAGTGCAGACCCACAGCACAACTCGGTGGCAGCAATGTGACAGTATGTGGTTACATTTGATAGCAAACGCCAGTAGGCCTACAAACTGGCAAGCTAACACCGATAGCTGCTAACGCCAGCAGGCCTACAAACTGGCAAGCTAACACCGATAGCTGCTAACGCCAGCAGGCCTACAAACTGGCAAGCTAACAATGATAGCTGCTAACGCCAGTAGGCCTACAAACTGGCAAGCTAACAATGATAGCTGCTAACGCCAGTAGGCCTACAAACTGGCAAGCTAACAATGATAGCTGCTAACGCCAGTAGGCCTACAAACTGGCAAGCTAACACCGATAGCTTCTAATGCCAGCAGGACTACAAACTGGCAAGCCAACTCCGATAGCTGCTACACATGCATGCAGGATATCATCCCTACATTGTGTATGTTGTTATCTGAAGAATTCATGAATCCCTTTGGTATTTTGTATTCTGTTCAAGCAGATTCATACAAGCATTTAAAATATATATGAAAATAAAAATGTCTGAGCAAATTGCGGTGATAATCAAAAGAATGTTACTTAGTTGAAATGTATGGAGTAAATAAACAAGGTTCTGTAAGAAAGCAGAACATATCTTTCTTTAGCTTTCATTTGGAAAAATACCCACTAGCTTCATCTAGTTTTAGATGAGACTAGTACCGGTAGATTATTACAACACACGACAAGAAGGCTGACAACTAAAGGAAAAGGCTTGCATTTCATGCTTTACAAGATCGGTTCAGAGGATTGGAGATCAGGTAGGTAGAACTCTACTACTTACAGGGTAATTAATGAGCCATCTGATCACGGAGCATCCCCAGACTACAGAAACGTTTTCCTAGGCAGACTGTGAGAAGAGCTACAGTATAAGTCTAACGTTACTACATAGACAGCATTTCAGCACCCAGACAGATTCTATAAAATGCAGGTGAGACACTTAGCCGCAAGAGGAGACATTTAACAGCGTCCGAGCCTCACTAGCCCATAACTGCGCCGCAGATATGCCTAAACTCAAAAAACATGCACTCACACATCAAGCACACCTACTCGATTGTTGTAATATTATATATAGCTAGTCTGGTAAGAAAGACGAATAAGATAACTCACCACAATATTGTAATGTAAAATTTGTACATTAACATTTGTAGTTAAAATGTTTACTTCCGTGTTCTTCTTCTCATGTTCTACTTTTATTTGATGAAGCTGCTATGGAGAATTAGGCCACATCCACACAGAACCGATCTTTTTCGTTTATTACAAAAATGTTTTCCGTAAACACAAAATCGTCTCAAGAAATATGTGCGTCCAAATGAAACCACTGAAAATGCTGTAACGCTGCCACAAATGTACAAAATAAACGTCTTTCAATAGCTTCAGTGTTTTAGACTTCGCTCTTTTATTTTGAAACCCCCCGACCGGAAGTATTATTGTTGTTATCGCTAGCAGAACAACTTGTGTCGTCCGGTTCTGTGCTTTTTTTATTTATTTTTTTAAATTGATCTTTTTCCCCCTCATTTTTCCTCCGATTTTCTCCCATCCCCAATGTTAGTCGTTATGCCAATTCCCAATCCCCTTCCTGGTCGCTGCGCACTTACCCCCCACAGTCGGTCTGAGAGAGTGGAGGCTATCACGAGTATCACGTGCTTCCTCCGACACACGTCTAGCCAATCAACCGCTTCTTTTCACCTGGCAGCGCGGACTCTCACTGAGAGCGTGTAACGTGTGGAAGGATCACACTACCGCCCTTAGATCCTATCCGTGTTTAGCAGGCGCCCCGACCAAACTGTAGGAGTCGCTGTTTACAACGACCCGGACCCACCCCGCCAGCTTCTCCCACCCTCTAATACTGCCAATTGTATTAGTGTGAACGGCCAGCCAAGCTGGTGACAACCCCGGAGCTGTGAGCTGGATTCGAACAGGCGAATCCAGTGTCTCCGGGGTTGGTGACGAACGCAATCTCCGTTACGCCACCTGACCGCTCTCGGTTCTGTGCTTTTGAGCTAACGCTAGTTAAGCTAGCTAATATTTGTCTTCCTTTGACTTGTTGAAAATGACCAGAATACAAATGTTGAGATTGTTGGTGAACAAGCGACTAACTGCAGCTATGTTGTATGCCGTTTCTTTTTTGTTGGCTGGGTTTGCGCATGGGTTAAGGGAGAGGTGGGCTGTTGCGTCATCGGTTCAGGAAAGATGTGTACTGGCTTGTAAAGATGGAAACACAAGGGTGGCATCTTCAGATTTGTTGACTCTGGGACCCGTTTTCAGAAAATAGCGTATTCAGGATCCCAGACAAAACGTGCACTGCATACGATAAAATACTTTGGCGGATACACCCAAACACGTCTCCATGTGGACATTAGATGGCCATTTCCATGGTAGCACATCTGATGAAAATGCATCAGAAGATGATAGCGTAAGTGAATGTTTTAACTACAGGAGCTGTGAAAGTGGATTTTTACAAAGTTGTGGTGATTTTTCTTATTCGTCTTTCTTACCAGACTATAGACCCGTTTGCAGTTTACAAACATACCGTGTTCGAGCCAATCAGCAATACCAACTGAGTCATGTGTCTAAGTTGCCCCCTACCTGCGCGAGCTGCTGCGCAAAACATAGGACTGGGCTCGAGAAACCATGACACTCCCCTGACTAAAAGTTGTTTCAAACCAAAACTTCTGGATGTAATTTTGCCAAATCAGCATGGCTGTGAGAGTCTTTCACCTTTTACATATCTAGCTTTGGCATGGGCTGATTGTTTAGATCACTAGCTTGGCTAACAAATGCAAATATATTGTAGTCTGCCCCGTTGTTCTGACCAGGATTACGTTCCTTTTGCCCCCTTGATGCACGAGCACACAGAGTCTGACGTGGACAGCGAACAGGTCTATATATTAATATAATTGCAAGCAGCAATTCCAGGGTTGCAACCAGATGAGGTGTGAGGAGTCGAGACCTTTCCCACGCCTGTAATAAAGACGAGTAGTTTTATGACCATCAAGACAGATGGCCATTAATTTACGGCTAAATATGTGCCGGGCCAGGCCAGGCCATTGTTTGGCCACTAGGACAGAGGCTTCCACTCTCAAAACAACAGCAAATTTGCAATAGCTGCAACCGGATAGATCACTCCCATTGCCACACCACCATTTAGCCAATTGGCATGAACACACACACACACTTGACTGCCATGCCCTATTTCAGCCTCCTAGGGCGAAACTTGTGGACATTTGGATGGGGATATTTCTGTGTATTCATGTCTCCACCATTTACCATCTCACAGGAATTTGCAATGAACACTTCTGAAGGAGACGATTAATAATAAACCAGCCCAAAACACTAGGGTTTCAGCCCCTTCTGGGCTTGAAGTCCTAATTACAACAATCAAGTAGGTGTGCGAGTTTGAGAAAATATGTGCAAACTAGTGTTGTCAAAAATATTAATTTTTCGATACATATCGATTCTGAATATTTAAAACAGTTTCAATACTAATTTCCCGCAATATCGATACTTTCTGCACTATCGGCAAAAAAAATGTTTTAAATTTTTCACCTTTTATTTGACAAAAAGTGATGGTTGGTGAAAGTTAGATTTGCACTTTATTAATCCCAATAGGGAAATTCATTCTTGTTTGATGATCAAGAGGCACCTTTTATTTGTTTTAAGTGAAGTTTGGTGAAAACGCAAGTTATTGCACTATTAATCCCAATAGGGACATTCATCTTTGTTTGATCAAGAGTAACCTTTTATATATATTATTATTATTATTTTTTTTTATATGAAGATTGGTGAAAGTTAGGTTTGAACTTCAATCCCAATAGGGAAATTCATCTTTGTTTGATTTTTTTTGTGTCAAATAAAAACAAAGTTATTTGAATGATTTCTAGTTTAAGAGAAAAAAAATCTATTAAAATTTTTAGGCCATATCGCCCAGCCCTAAAACAAAGGGTTTTAAAAGTGTTATAGTTCTCTTCTCTTATAATACCAGAGAGAAGGTGAGAATCGCCCAGCAACAAAAGGTAAAAAAAAAAAAAAAAAATGTAATAAAGAAAGTTACATTTTAAGATTAAAGTATTTTCCCCGTGGTATAGAAAATGGTATCGAATATCGATACTTTTCAAGGTATCGTATCGAAGTTAGAAATTCCAGTATCGTGACAACACTAGTGCAAACCCGTTTGTACATAGGAATATGGTAACAGATATGCGCAAGCAAGCTGGGACACTGTTGTTGTGGCTAAGGACACACTCATTATGCGAAATTCTTAATCCCCCTCCTCAAGTAGAACACTCAAGACAAAGCTTCAACAATTCTACATAAAACTGCACAATCCTCAGGACGATGACAGTCATCGAGTATAATCGTTTTCAAGCACCCAATAGAACGATTACACACCCAAAAATCTAATGAAGATCCAGGCTATGTGGTTATTATAAGTTAAAAGATTCAAGTGACAAAGAGGAGACATTGTTTCGAGAGAGAGAGGTCGCCCGTTTGTCTCCCGTAGGTATCGTCTCTCCAGTAGCAACAGCCTCTTTTTGTCTTTACTCTTCAGGTCCTATTCCAGACAGCGCAATTAAAAGACTTGCTTCCGTCACACAGAGCGAGAACATTCTCCATATGAAAGTAGACTGTATCCCTAACCTAAAAAAATATCATTTTTTAAAGCCCAGCCCCCCCCCCCCCTCCCCCCTTAAAAAAATTCCTTGGCTCCTTAAAACTAAAAGGTTAAGAGACCTCAAGCTGTTCAAACAGCAGAGATGAAAGGTTTCTACGTGGGGTTTGGCAGCTACTTTCTCTCCCTTTTCATCTCCAGTATCCGTTCTTTCCCCTCTCTCGTTTCCTCTACTTGTCTTTCTTTTTCTGTTGGAGAAACTCACTACCCACCAGGGCTTAGTTCTTTCATCTCTGCCTTCTCCTTCCTAATGTCCTCTTTCCTTCATTCACGCAAGAAAGTCAGCGTAGAGGGGTGGGGTGGGGAGGTAGGTGTGCAGGGGGGGGGGGGGGGGGGGTGTCAGAAGGTTTGCAGCGGAAGGTTCTAGAACTTGAAGGCGGTCAGACCTGGAGCGGGCTGCTGCTGCTGGGTCAGCGTGGCCGCCATGGCAACGGCCGCAGCGTTGGGCACGCCGGAGAAGGGGGCGGGTCCCGTGGTGACACGTGGCACACTCTGCCACTTCCTGCCAGATGCCCGCTTGGATTCAAAGACGTCGGTGGAGTCCTCCAGGAAGGCCCGGCGGTAGGAGAGGTACTGGTGCTTCAGGATCTGAAACAGAACCGCAGGGGAGACTATGGGTATAATCATCCCTGAACGACTTCTACTCTATACCCACTCTTGTGGGAAGAAAAATATGTGACCATCTAACAGGGAAGAAAGACTCGAGACTTGTATTGTTATTACCGGTACCTGCATTGCTTTTATTCTGTCTATTTTATACCTACCGGTATATTATACTGCTGTGAAGCACGTTGGGCTGCAAATCTTGTATGAAAGGTGCTACACACAAATAACGTTTATTATTATTATTTTCTATGGATCATATTCACACAGGGGCCATTTTGCTCTTATGTCATGCTCAGGTATTTTCACCCTAAGGGTGGAAAGGAATCCCAACCTGAGCATGACATGTTTAAATGCAGATATAAACAGGAATTCTTGGACAAGTATAAGTTAGAGCTTGAAAATAATGTGAACTAGTATTTTTGTAATTATTTATTTATCTTTTGCTGTAGTGGATAGGTATATTATTATATTAGATAACTTTTTACATATTAATATGATATTGTAAGGAAGGGGCAGGGCAGGACCTGATTCTGTCCCTTCTCGAACAAAACCATTTGTCTTTGAGCTATGTTGACAATTGCTTCCATGTCTAGGAAGATATATTTTATTTGTATTTTATTTCGTTTTTTTTTTGAGTCTACTTTCGCTGGTCCATGACTTAAATTTTATTTTGAACTGGACTGTGACATGTAGCCAGCAGAGTGGAGCGCTATACATATACCGTAATTTTCGGACTATACGGCGCGCCTTTTTTACCCATTTTTTGCGGCTTATATAACGGTGCAGCTTATATGTGACTCGACGTGACCAAACCCGAAAATGTAAAAATCGAAATATAGCTTTTTTGACTGCATTGAAATGTTATTTATCTGTTCCCTTATTTGCTAAACTTAATACAATTTGGAAATGAGTAAATTCTTGTTATTTATCCGACAGTATTGTGTCCCAATGCTAATTACATATGGTAATTAAACATTAAAACACCTGCGGCTTATAGTCCAGTGCGGCTTATATGTACACATCATTCAATTTAGCTGCCGAGGCTTATATTCAGGTGCAGCTTATAGTGCGAAAATTACGGTACAACCGGGGATCAGCAAGGTTTAAAATCAACCCTTCAAGAATAGAATGACTGTTCCTCCACACAGCTGAAATGGACAGGCTCCATGTGAATGGTAGGAGTAAAGTGACCAACCACTAAACAGGTGTTGTGCTTGGCAGGAGGTAGGCTAAAAGTTAAGAAAATGCAACACAGTGAAAACATATCAAACTGGCCAAATCAAAGAGGAAATGGCCCCCTGCTGCTTTAGACAAACAACTTCTTTCTGCGTTATTAATTATTTAATTCAGATGCACTGAGATTGTTCAAAATACTCTAGCTCTATTTCAGCATGCATTCATGGAAAAGATAAAAACCTGAGTAAACTGAAATGTCAGTGTTCAATTATCTGGGTTTTCTGGGTGAAAGTTTATCATTTAGATACACACATTTTTTATCGATAAAATTATCTTTGGGTGAATAGATTACTTGAATACTTATTAGGAGCAGCTCTATTTGCAATGCAGTCATTGTAGAGCCCCTGACTCACCTTCACATTCTCATGGACAGACTGCAGCTGGGCCGCCAGCGCCACAAACGTCTGGTACAACTTCTGCATGGCCAAGGCTAGGTCTGAGAACAAACACACAAACATGCATAAAAAAAAAAGATTCCCTGCTCTTTGACAATGCTATATCAGACATCAGACCACCGACCACTCGCGCACACAAAGAAAGGGAGAGATTCAGATACAATTTACAAGGCTTTGCTCCCCTTTGCGTAATTCACTCACAGCTCGGGCTGTCATTGTGGTAGACATGATCATAAACAGGTTTTAATGCACATGAGTCTCCCGAACACGTAAATCCAAGCCCAAGTCGATCAGAGCTTCAGCCTCTCCCCTACGACACAACTGTAGTTCTTTAGACAGCGAGGGAAATGATTACTATCAATATACATTTTTTTACCCATTTCTGAATCG
This sequence comes from Notolepis coatsorum, assembly GCF_963971535.1. Taxonomy (NCBI): domain Eukaryota; kingdom Metazoa; phylum Chordata; class Actinopteri; order Aulopiformes; family Paralepididae; genus Notolepis; species Notolepis coatsorum. Next base: position 79,088,186 of record NC_140176.1, on the reverse strand, counting down.
CTCAACGAGATAGGGCGGCCGAGACCGTGCCGCATCACATATTGTAAACCCGCCTACGGGTTTGGCAACCTCAGAGGGTGTAGTGTAGTGAAAAGCTTCCCCTGTACAGCCACCTGGACTGTGCTTGCATCAAGAAAGACATAATATAATATATCCAGTAATAATATATACTAGGGCTGTCTTAAATACTTCGAAGCTTCGTTCGATGGGCATGGGATTCGAATATGAAAATAAAATTCGATTATATAAAAAAAAAATATATATATATTTTTTTGTTGTTGTGCAAAATCAACTGCCTCTCTTTGTTAACCCTTTAAATCGCTGTTGACGCTGAAACACGTCATTCCCCGCCATGCTTATTCTGCCGATGACGCTGGACAGCGTCTTTGATATCAATATTTCAAAAATCTGTGATAGAGAGATGGCGCTGCTCCGACCGGCTGCCTTTCTGTTCGCTCCGTCGAGACTGTGTTTACTTTTGTTAATATTTATAGTTTTTAGAGTTTTGTTCGTACCAACTGTTGGTGCATTTAATGTATATGACCGTCAGTCACTCATAGACATTGGATTACGGGAAACTTACCAACTGGATTACTCACTGGACCAGCTTTCCGAACCGCATCAATGGCCTGAAGAAATTCTCCGGAGATTAGGACCAGATCCTTTGTTCCTAGATCCCAGGAAAAGAGTACCCAGACGACGAGGAAAGAGGGCTGGGATCCGTAACAGGCTGAGATCCAGACGCCACCGTACACCACTGCCCAGTATATTGCTAGCCAATGTACAATCAATTGACAATAAACTGGATGACATCCGAGCAAGGATTCAATATCAAAGAGACGTTAGGGACTGCAACGTCCTCTGCTTCACCGAAACATGGCTCACACCGGAGGTTCCAGACCACGCAATTCAACCAGCAGATCACTTCTTTATCCATCGCAAGGATCGGACATCAGAGTCCGGTAAACAACGTGGAGGAGGTATTGCCTTCATGTTTAACAAAAATTGGAGCGATCCAACTAACGTGAAGGAATTATCCAATCACTGCTCCCCAGAACTGGAATATATAACCATCAAGTGTCGTCCTTTCTTCCTCCCGAGGGAGTTAACGGCGATCGTCCTGATCGGAGTGTATATTCCACCGCAAGCCAGCAACAAGGTTGCGCTCTCCAGACTCCACGACGAGGTAAATAGAATACAAGTGGCGAACGTTAACGCCGCCATTTTGGTTCTGGGCGATTTCAATAGCGCCAATCTGAGAAAGGTATTACCTGACTTCTATCAGCATGTGACTTGCAACACCAGAGGCGGTAACATCCTAGATCACTGTTACACGCAATTTAAAGGTGGCTACAAGGCTCATTCTGATAGTGGCTTTGGTAAATCAGATCACGCGTCCATCTTTCTTTCACCAAAGTACAAACAGAGAATTAAAAGTACTCCCGTAGTCTCGCGAGAGGTGCAGAAATGGGATTTGACGTCAGAGGAGACGATCCGGTCAGTGTTTCACTACACAGACTGGAATGTGTTCCGCGACACAGATAACATTAATGTCTACACGGAGACAGTGCTGGACTATGTTTGTACTAGGGTGAAAGAAACAATCCCCACTACCAAAATGAAAGTTTACCCAAATCAAAAACCCTGGGTAGACAAATCCGTCCGTGAAGCTCTGAGAGAGCGCACCAAAGCATACAACGATGGCCTAGTGGCAGGCAACATGAATGACCACAAGGTGGCGCGATACAACGTAAGGAGGACAGTGTCAGAGGCCAAACGGCGCTACAGGGATAAAATTGAACTCCAGTTTGAACAAGCTGACTCTAGAGCTATGTGGCAGGGGCTCAAAACGATGACAGACTACAAAGGCGCCTCCCTCAAACTGAACAGTGACATCTCCTTAGCAAATGACCTCAATACCTTCTATGCGAGGTTTGATGCTGGTAATAACAACACCAGCTCACAAGCCTCGGCAATGGGGGGGGGGGGGGGGTCGGCTGCTGATGGAGGCGCAGTGTTCAGGGTAACAGAGCATGAGGTGAGGCGGACCTTTAAAAAAGTGAATATCAGGAAGGCAGCAGGTCCGGACGGCATCCCCGGCCGCGTCCTAAAAGTCTGTGCCGACCAACTGGCCCCAGTATTCACTGACATATTTAACCTGTCCTTAGAACAGGCTGTCATCCCCACCTGCCTGAAGAAGTCCACTATTATCCCTGTACCCAAAAAATCCAAGCCTGCTTGCCTCAACGACTACCGCCCTGTAGCTCTCACCTCCATAGCCATGAAGTGCTTTGAGAAGCTAGTAAAGGGCTACATCTGCTCCTCCCTCCCCATCAACATGGACCCCCTGCAATTTGCATACCGCCCCAACAGGTCCACGGAGGACGCCATATCCCATGTGCTGCACACAGCAGCATCACACCTGGACAAGAGGCAGGGGAACTATGTGAGAATGCTATTCATCAACTACAGCTCGGCATTCAATACCATAGTCCCCTCCATACTCATAGCCAAGCTCAGGGACCTGGGCTTGGGCTATGACCTCTGCCAGTGGGTCTTGGACTTCCTGACTGGCAGACCCCAGGTGGTGAGAGCAGGCAACTGCACCTCCTCATCCATCACCCTCAACATAGGGGCCCCCCAGGGCTGTGTTCTGAGTCCCCTCCTCTACTCCCTGTACACACACGACTGTGTGGCTCAGCGGAGTAGCAATACAATCATCAAATTTGCTGACGACACAGTGGTGGTGGGCCTGATCTCTGCCAACGACGAGAGGGCCTACCTGGAAGAGGTCAAGGTCCTGGCGGGATGGTGCCAGGAAAACAGCCTCTCCCTGAACGTCAGCAAAACAAAGGAGATGATTGTGGACTTCAGGAGGTCGGGGGTCAAGGACTACAGCCCCCTCAGCATCGACGGGGCACCGGTTGAGAGAGTCAACAGCTTTAAGTACCTCGGAGCCTACATATCCGAGGACTTGACATGGACCACACACATTGACAGTGTTGTGAAGAAGGCACGACAACGCCTCTACTTCCTCAGGCGCCTAAGGAAGTTCCAAGTCAGCCAGAAGATCCTTAAGAACTTCTACTCATGTACAATAGAGAGCATCTTGACCGGCAACATCACCTCCTGGTTTGGGAATAGCACTGCACAAGACCGAAGCAGACTACAAAGAGTGACACGTTCAGCCGAACGCACAATTGGAGGGGGGCTCCCCACCCTCCAGAACATTTACTACAAGCGTTGCAAGGGCAAGGCTAAGAGAATCATTAAAGACTCCAGTCACCCGAACAACTGCCTCTTTGAACTGCTGCGGTCAGGCAAGCGATACCGGAGTCTCAAGGCGAGCACAGAAAGACTCAGAAGAAGCTTCTATCCCCAGGCCATCAGGCTGCTAAACGAACAATGAATGAACACTACACAACAACAACCACCAAACGCACATAGCACACACATCCACACGCACACACACTCACTTTAAACAAACACACTGTAGCACCCACTCCACACACTTTATAGCACACACCCACTTTAAACAAACACACTGTAGCACCCACTCCCCACACTTTATATTTATGGATGAAGGATTGCACTACAACTCGTACACCTTACTGTAAATTGTACCTAAAATTGTACCTCATCCCATTTCTGCTTTGCACTAGATAGTACTGTACATTAGTACACTGCATAGTATTGTGTATTGTATATTATATGGTAACTCAGAACATTGTACATATGTCTATACCGAACACTGTGACCTCATTTTTCTTCTTCTAAATTCATGCTATATTATGTTATTATGTTATTTGATACTATCTTGTCTAGCACAGTCTCTGGAGCGTAACAGTAAGAAGCATTTTGTATGAAAGTATTCTGTACTTCTGTATGACAACTATTAAAGAACTTGAACTTGATATTTCTCCCCCGGAGACATTATATGTACTGGTGAGCCCCTGTCAACTCTAACGGTTCAAGAGCGCCATCTGGTGGCCGATCGGCAGATCGCCCAGGAAAGAAACAGTGAAGTGGAAGCTGGTGCTCATTTCAATTTGGTCCGATCACTCGCTATAGGTCCCGGGACTCGAGCTCGACACAATGGATATCGATCCGTTGCCAATAACTCGATAAACAACATGATTTGGACGTATATACTATTATACAACCTGGAAATGGATTGGTTATTTCCACATCCCATAATAGAAAAAATTCTGTTCCACACTCATCTCCCAACGGCGAGAGGAAGCTACGGTGAGTTTCAGCGTTATTTTGTAATGTCTTCTATACTAACTGCTCCAATGATCATATCACCCACACTAGATGAATGATATAACGTTGCCCACGGAATTATAAACGACCCCCCGCCCATCCGGTCAACATCAGATCATACGTAGTAACTTCTAGAATTACGTGCAGTTGACATTTTTTATCTCGCGCCGATTGCTATCAAACTGTATACAATCATCAATATAATGCATTTAGGGCTATAAATCACGTTCTGGAGAAAGCTGCAGAAAACGATAAAAACATACTTATACTTTAGACCGTATTTTAGTATGAATATGTGAATGAAAAAGTATAACGTTGCTACACCCTGAACAATAGATATAGGACTTTGAATGGGCCATGGTAATGTCAATTTAGCAATACAATTTAAAAAGTTATAGTCCTGCAAAGAAGGGGAACTTCTCCATGTTAAATAGGGCTGGCGAGGGATGGTAAATTATGAATTTAACCCCGGCGATCAAAGGGTTAATTACAACAAGCAATGCTGTTTGTTATTTAAGAGGAGGTCGGACTCGGCACCGACAGATTTGTGTTCATTGTGCTGCTTTTATAAAGCCTCAAATAACGGCTTACAATATTTCATGAAAGCAAAGTGTTTTGTTTGTCTAAGATTTAAAAAGGTTTAAACTTTACAGCACTGACAAAGTTGAACAAAGTGCTGTACAAGTCCCACAACATACATTTCAATTTTTTTTTATTAAAAAAAGAAATTTACATTTCAAAGCTTCGAATTAAAATCGAATCTCGGCCCCGAAGCTTCGAATTCCAAAAAAGAATCGAAGGTCAGCCCTAATATATACAGTCATAGATGCAAAGCATTCTCGCATAAAGTGAACTGCAGCATTGCATGATGTTGCTAACGTAACCTACGCCGATACCATACGTTGCTAATGTAGCATTGATAATGTTATCTTGGTTAACGTAAGTTATTAACGTTGATAACCTACCACACGTCTGAAATGAATTAAACACTGTTGTTTCAGAGCCATGGACAGCGGGCTATTTCCTCGTCCTTTGCAGCAAATATATATGGGCTGGTGGGGGGCACTGTTAGCTACATTAGCCTTAGCTTAGACTAGTAGTAGAAAGATGGGTATTTTAGCTTTTGGTGGATGCTAGCTGCTAATGTTAGCACCAGCAGCCGGCTAAATTCTTCAAGCATGCATCAATTCACGGTGGATTTTATAGCTTGTATTTCTATTGCATCTTTACTTAGTATAGCAGCAAAGCACACTGGGGTGGTTGTGTGGTGATTTAGTGACAAGCAATACCTCTGTGTTGACATTGTGTGTGTGTGTCTGGGGGGGGGGGGATACAGATGGACATACAGACGAACCCTGTCCTAGACAGCGTCAGTGCCACACCGTAGAAATATGTAAAACTATACAGTATACAGAATACAGTAATCTTGGCATGCATAAGATAATAGTATGATGGTAAGAGTGGGTTACCCTGTGGTGTAATGTGCGAGCCACTGCCCTGTGTGGTCAGGTGGTTTTCCAGTTCCTCAATCTGTTGCCTGTATTGCTGCAGCTGCACCTCAAACTGCTCCACAAGGCAGCGGAAATAACTAAAGTTACACACAAGGACAAAGTCACAGGACACAATGTTAAATTATTTACTTATTCACAGGAAATGGGGTAAACAGAGTACATGAGTTGTTAAAACGAGATACAAAGTCTATGGTTAAACTTGCCAATTATATATTAGTCGTTAGTGACTGATTTATGGTGTGTATGTGTAGACTGGCAGGGCTGGTTGATATGAAACACAATATATATCCCAATATTTAGAGGGACTTTTTGATAGTGATAATACACAGTACTTAAGGTCTTAAGCCAGCTGAGAAATTCTGTTTTAAACTACTGTATTTATCTGGGCGGAAATTCCATTTGCTCGGAAAAACATCATAAAAGACCAAACATTAAAACACAAATAATCATTAATACAATGAGTCTTTATTCATCTGCAAGTTGAAATTGAATACCAATTTCACAACCATACTAGCCCGGCTGCCCCCCAAAACAATTAATACCTTTTAACACTGAGTGCCAGCCACGAGAAATCTCGTTAGTTCATGCCATGTGTTGAGTGCCAAGAACGAGAAATCTCGTTATTTAATCGTTATTTTTTATTATTATCGATTTCCATTCATTTTTCATCAATCTAGCCTCACGTTACCATTGGGGATCTATCTGAGCTTGAACAGGGAAAATACCGCCCCCTATCGTCTCTCCGGATGGTATTGCACCCATTGGATTGGACTGAATGAAATGGATGGGGGAAAAAAAAGAGTCTGGAATCCACATTTTACTTGTCAGGCATGTAACTGAGATGATCCCATTCATTGCCAAGCCGCAGAACAGCGTGGAATATGTGTTTCCAGTACCCAGCGTTGGATCAATAAACGCGATCGTTATTTGGAATGGCGATCAGGAATTGGAATAATCTTTTTGGAGAACATCTGATCTGAGGTAAGGAATCTATTTTACCAGTCTTGGGATAATCAGAGTTTTTTTTCACCTATATCTCAGCGTGTCCCATATGTGTGTGTGTGTGCGTGTGTGTGTGTGTGCTGATCAGGAAATAAGATAATTGATTTTTCAGCCCGCTTCTCTAGCGTGCATAAGTACACATATACTATCGATAATCTAGCGTTTATTTGAGAACTATTCATGAATATGCCGAAAAATGACAACGTGTTTTGTGTATTCCACTAAAGCGCGATTCCTGCAGAATCACCTTTTATTTCTGGAAGTTTCCAAAAACAAACGTTTTTCAAAATGGTATAAAACGGAAATGTACCGATTAAAAAACAATCCGTTTCGACAATGTTGACTGCAAACAAGTCATTGATAAGCGACGGGCGTATTAGACACATAGCCATAATAGTTTATGCGTTCGCAAATGTGCTCGCCCTCCCATTGACTACACTAGCACTGGCACTCAAGCGCTAAATCGTGCGCCCCCTGCTGGCACTCAAAGTGTTAAGGCCTTAAATTGAGAATTATGAATTAAATACTTTTTACTACCGCACAGATACCCTGTTATTTCCGTTTCTGCACTCTATTTCAATGTGCAAATACCCAAATTGACAAATAAATAATCACTGATAATTCACATCATCTAAACAAAACCTATTTTGCTCATCAATCCAATGGCGACAAATACATTTTAAAGATCATTATAATCAGTCGACGATACCGACATGCCGCAGATATATTGTGCATCCCTTATGATAAATATTGGTATACTGCCCGTTTTGATTTATAAGACATAAGTGGTTTTTGTTTTCCATTTTCAATGAATGGAGCTAGGTGTTGTGTTATATTGGGGCTGGAAGGCATATGCAAAGATATGGACTTATACAATATTGTCATCCACGATATATTACATATTGTAAAAGAAAATATATACATACTGTATATTTTTAAGTTAAAGAAATAATTGTTTAGTATTGTAGCAGTATTAAAAGTAGTAAAAGAAGGGGCGCCCAAGTGGCAAACCACGTAACGCACTGCGTCTCGGCCGACCCGGGTTAGATTCCCAAACGTGCCGTTCTTTGCCGAATGTCTTCCCCCCGCTCCGTCTCCCATTCTTCCTCTCTCTCTACCGGACTGCCCGGTAGTAAAAAAAATAAACAATAAAAATCTACCAAAAACATACAAAAAAATTAAGTAGTAAAAGAAGACAGTTTTGAATTAAATAGCACACAAAAATAATGTCATATCACACTAATTTGTACAAGAAAAGTTAAAACCATCTACTGTTATACCGTAAAAACTAACAAACACTGATATATTTGAGTCATATCGCCCAGCCCTATGTTATGTTGTTGTGATGTTTTTCTTTGATTATGTATGGTTGTGTTTTGACCCCAGGAATAGTAGCTACTGCTTCTGCTGGAGCCTGATTAATAAGATTCCTAGACTGACTGGCATGTTGGCAAAATACAGCGAGAGGCACCATGGTTAAGTGCACAGCGTTGTCACAGGGACTCACTCTGATGGAGCCGTGTTCTCATGCTGGAGTCCAGGGGGAACCTTCTGAGTCCTCAGGGCAATGTCAGCGTTCTTCAGCTCCTGGGGAAGAGAGGCTGGAATTAGTCTGTGGGCAGTGTTTTGAGTTCTCTTTTTCTGTGCGGTCGCCATCTTCAGTTTGCCTATAGCCAGTGTGTGTCTGTGTGTAGTGTACCTGTGCAGTCTCCATCTTCAGTCTGTCTATAGCCAGTGTGTGTGTGTACAGGTCTGTGCAGTCTCCATCTTCAGTCTGTCTATAGCCTGTGTGTGTGCGCGCGTGTGTGTACCTGTGCAGTCTCCATCTTCAGCTTGTCTATAGCCAGTGTGTGTGTCTGTGTGTGCGCGCGTGTGTGTACCTGTGCAGTCTCCATCTTCAGCTTGTCTATAGGCAGTGTGTGTGTCTGTGTGTGTGCGCGCGTGTGTGTACTAGTGTTGTCAAAAATATCGAAGTATCGATACTGAATATTTAAAACGGCTTCGATACTCATTTCCCGAAGTACCGATACTTTCTGCAGTATCGGTACCAGCTGGCGAGTGTTCTACCGCAAGTTGTTGACGCTGTTCAGAGCGCTCAGCGCGCTTGCCCCCCCGGCTCCTCCGAGTCCAGCCCTCCCCCTCACAGAGAGCCGTCTTCTTCAATTAGTAAACAAACATTTTAGCTGAAGATGGTAAATGCAGAGCCTCCGCAACTTGTGCTTGTGGATAAAGAAAACAGCAGAAGTGCTGTTTGGAGGTACTTCGGGTTTCAAGTAAACAACGAAGGACAAGCTACAAATGACCCAATGCTATTTGCAAGCGGTGTTAGAGCAGTGCCAGCGCCGATCTCCATAAAGAAATTAAAGAGGTTCGTGACAGCTGCTCTTTCAACGTCACTGTGACTGAAGCATTAAACCATTAACTCTAGTTTAATACATGATACGTTGTCTACTGATGGCGCATAATATCAACAGCCGAACGGGTGTCCGTGCTAACGTTAGCTACTGCTAGCTCCGTTATCTTAGCTGGCTACTTGTATAATTACTGCATGGTAACGGAGTAACGTTAAGTCGAGGTCATACAATACTACAGTCGACATAAGGTTAACGTTACCCCGTTTCCATCAAGTGTTTAAATAGCAGCAATCTTGTTGAAAATGTAACGTCTCCTCTCTCTCTCTCTCTCTCTCTCTCTCTCTCTCTCTCTCTCTCTCTCTCTCTCTCTCTCTCTCTCTCTCTCTCTCTCTCTCTCTCTCTCTCTCTCTCTCTCTCTCTCTCTCTCTCTCTCTCTCTCTCTCTCTCTCTCTCTCTCTCTCTCTCTCTCTCTCTCTCTCTCTCTCTCTCTCTCTCTCTCTCTCTCTCTCTCTCTCTCTCTCTCTCTCTCTCTCTCTCTCTCTCTCTCTCTCTCTCTCTCTCTCTCTCTCTCTCTCTCTCTCTCTCTCTCTCTCTCTCTCTCTCTCTCTCTCTCTCTCTCTCTCTCTCTCTCTCTCTCTCTCTCTCTCTCTCTCTCTCTCTCTCTCTCTCTCTCTCTCTCTCTCTCTCTCTCTCTCTCTCAATAAAAAGAAACTGTTACTAACTGTAATATAAACAGTTCAGTTTGTCAGGTACATGCAACACAGATTACAGTGTTTACATCCGTCTGCTTGAGAAAATACCATGTTCTGCATTTGCATAAAAATGATTGAAGTGAGATGAAGTTATTTTTAAATGTGTGATCTAAAGATAAACAAGGGTTTTAAAATTGTTATATTTATCTTCTCTTATAGTACCAGAGAGAAGCTAAATTTGAAGCTAAATTTGTTTAAAAAAAATATATATATATATATACATATATATATATATTTTTTTGATATCGAAATAATATCGAAGTATCGATAATTTTCAAGGTATCGTATCGAAGTCGAAATTCCAGTATCGTGACAACACTAGTGTGTACCTGTGCAGTCTCCATCTTCAGCTTGTCTATAGCCAGTGTGTGTGTCTGTGCGCGTGTACCTGTGCAGTCTCCATCTTCAGCTTGTCTATAGCCAGTGTGTGTGTGTGTGTGTGTACCTGTGCAGTCTCCATCTTCAGCTTGTCTATAGCCAGTGCTTGTCGCTGCAGGGCGCTGGCGCTGACAGACAGCAGCTGTTTGAGACTCTTGATGTCTTCCTGCACCTTGGCCATGGCTTTAGAAGACATCCTGCTGATGTCCTCCTGAACCTGCTTCTGCTCCTTCACAAACTTCCTGTGGAGGGGCAGAGGTCAGGTCAAACTTCCCGCGGAGGGGCAGAGGTCAGCTCAACTTAAGGCCAAGATATACTTCTGTGGTTGGGCTCTTTTCTCCGACCACCATACCTACACGTTTGTCGCCCGACGCCCCCAGTTAAATTTTTGGCATCAGCTGACCGTAGGTCGCTGTGGCTTTCAGCGCTACCCTCGGCAAAGCATTGGTGCCACTTTGACGTTATAGTATGAAGTACACAGTAGTTATTACAATAGTAGTAGTACAGTAGTGTAATAAGTAGGTTGCACCATTTGGTGAAAGAGTGCGATTATTGTGGACAATATTGCGATATAATAATGGTGTCATGAGTCTACTTGCTTGGTTACGAAGGAACATGCAGAAATTAAGAGTTTTCTGTGCAAAACGGGACGTATACATGCCAGTACACGTTAAAGAGGTTAAGTGGTTAACAGGAAATTACCTCCTCATCTCACATCACTACTAGTTTGGAACTATAGACCCTATATGTAGGGATGGGTACCGAATCAGGTACTTTTAAGGGTACCGACCAAATCATGTCGGTAATACAGAGTACCGATTCACGTGAGATCCGCCAGTGCCACATTTCGGTACTGTAAAATGTCTAGATAAGGAGCCGCCTTCCTACATAGATGTTTCAACAAATGTATTAAAAAAATGGATTACCATTCAAATGTTATTGAAAACTCCTGTGACTGGTAAGTGCATACTGTACGTCTAACCTTTCCTAACCATTTTGTGACGGCAGCATTTACTACGTTATGTGCACAAATAAAATGTGTACGCGCATATATATATATTCCTCTTGGATTTGGACATTTAATGCGATAAGTTGCAGGCTTTCACTCGCATGCATTAAGCACACAGACATTTATTCAATTAAATCGCAGCCTTTTTTGCAGTTATATAATTGCACAGGCTGACATTGTGATTGGAATTGCAGCACTAGTAATACGGTCAATTTAAAATCACACAGACACACACCGTAACAAGACGGACTGGTTTCGACAGGGTTGATATACTACCCGGACACAATAATTTGCGGCACCGAAATGAGCACCAAAATCGCAAGGATCAGCCACAACCAGATAGGTGCGGTGTGCTGCTAAGTGTTTGCCGGTAGCTCGTGAACCCCCGTTATATTAACCACAGGGACAACATTACTGTACCACTCTACTACAAGCCATTAACCTCTTAACGTACCACCGCCTGCGGAACAGACGAAAGTCACGGCACTTTGCGAGTGTCTAGCGGCTCGGGCTGCATTTTTCGCCGAACAAACTACCGAATGAAAGCTCTATATGCCGTTCGAACGCCACCTCACTCGACCAAATCCGCGCCTCGGTTCTCTTACATGACGATGTCAGGCGGTTTACCCAGATCTCTCTCAAAGACCCATTTCTGAATGGATTTTTTTATTTATTTGGACCTGTACTACATAAGACTTCAGGCTATGGAATCGCTATTCTATTAAATAGATTAAATACATTTTAAAAAATTATACCTATTTAATCTTTTTTATTGCAACTGGTACAGAAATTTTTTGACATGTTCAACTCAAGTTCAGACCTCTGTTGCTCCATTTCATTAGCACTAAAAGTGATTTTACTTTTTTTGTATTAGTAACTTCTAGGGATGCACCGAATATTCGGCCACCGAAAATTATCGGACGAAAACGGTTAAAAATGCATTTTCGGCCGAAAGGGTTTCAGCACCGAAAATATATCACAGAATGTCAAAGAACAGGGTTACATAACGTTCATAACCTAAAGTGTTGTTGTGATGACGTAATCAAAACGTGGCTACAGACTTTGCGCAACGTATAACGTGAGCAGCTTGGCAGCTCTTCCTGCGTTCTACAGCCTGTGATAACTTAACTCCTCTTGGGAGTCGCGCTGTTTCTATGTAAACTCCACGAGCAACGCATCCAATAAATGAGTCTTTAACATGCTTTATATCCTCACCATTACTATATGCCCGTCGCGGTTAAAACCGTTTAAACCAGGGTTAGAAATTAACATTTTTTTTCAAGGGCTTTTTTTGCCCCCCTTAATTGCTTTTCGGGGGCTTTTTTTTGTATTTCGGGGGCACTGAATTTTTATGATGAAAATTAACATAAGGATTATAAAACATTGTTGACACTTTTTTTTACAGTCTTCGTCCCTATGTTTGATAATGTAATGTTAATGTCTCCATATATAGGGCTCTACGCTAACCTTTTTCCCAAGGAGCACATGTGCTCCTAAATAAAATGTTAATAAATAAAATCTAAATAAAAATTTAGGAGCACACAAAGAAATTTAGGAGCACAGTGAAAATTGTTCAAGTAACACAGAGTTTATTAACTATTTATCTCATGCATTATTATACTGTGCGTGTGCACACTATGAATTGAAAATGGGGGACCCTGATGTAAACAAGACGAAAGTCTTTCTCTGGTCTGCATCCCCTTAACTTGTGTGTATTGAGCTGTACTGTATTGTACCCATTCTGCAATCTGTTAATAAAGTTTTCAATCAATCAAACGCAAAGGATATCGGTTGTCAAGCTGCTTTTGTATGTTGTAGTGTTGTTATGATACCAACATTTTGACTTTGATACAGATAGGAAAGGTAATGGAATATATTATTAGATGACAGAACATTGAAAATTCTTTATACAATTATTTAATTCATTATGAAATAGAAATTCCGTTTTTGGGTGGAACGTTTGTTGCAAGGAGGGAGGAGGCGGGGACCGCTGCGTGTTACACACAACACGGAGAAATGGTCTAGCTGCTTCGGTGCGTCGTTAACGTTAACGTCGGAAGAAATTCCCCACTAAGCCCTAAATTCAGAGCAGAGCAGTATCCTAATGACTTTTATGCTTCAGTCGATAAGGTGTTTTGCGAATTCTGTCAACATACCGTGGGGACTGGACCCGCAAAAACACGTGCGAATATCACTTCAAAAGCCATGTCAGCCGGATTCCTCTCTTTCTCCTCGTCTATCTTTTGCTCAAAATAAAAATGAATGGGCTTCATGGCTGGCTGATTTTTTTGCGTTGTCTGATTCTGAATGTATAACTTGCCTAAGCCGGTACCGTGACTTTGTTTTCGGGCGCTACTGTGATTGGACGTTTATGCGCCTTGTGTAATGTGGGACTATTATAACAGCGGAGCTGTTTTGTAATCGTCACTCGTCTCGAGTAAATGATTTTTCCGGGTGGCGCACACACACATATTATTAGGGCCAAATACAAGGGAAATGCTCGCACTGTAGATCATATATATAATTATATATATAATTAGTAAACTGTCGGGGGCATTTTCTGCCCCCCTTAACTGATATTCGGGGGCATTTTGTCCATTTTCAAGGGCATTTTGCCCCGAGCCCCCGTTAATTTCGAACCCTGGTTTAAACCAACATTAGCGTTAAGCTAGCTAACAATGCTTCCGGTCCTCTTTCACGCATCTCTCATAAGCTATGTCATCCCCCACTAAGAGTCATGGGAGATGTAGTAAATACAACAGTCCTTCCATAATTCCATGAATTATGACAGTAGCCACTACAGTAACACCATTAACCCATTCTCTGCCGGGCTTATATCCATCCTAAACCATCCTCCGCCAGCGCTATTTGTCTATGGAGATGTTCACCTTCTTTGCAGGGCTATAACTTTTTAAATTGTATTGCTAAATTGACATTTACTATGGCCCATTCAACATCAATTATCTATCGTTCAGGATGTAGGAACGTTTTACTTTTTCATTCACACATTCATACTAAAATACCGTCTAGTATAAATATGTTATCGTTTTCTGCAGTATTTCATAGAACGTGAGATATAGGCCTAAATGCATATATCAGTGGTGCCCAGGTAGATCGCGGGTTGATTTCAAGTAGATCTCAATTAATAAAATTTGATTATAAATTTTTTATTTTTTTGCTAAATCAACTCTGCCTCTCCTTGTTAACTACAACAAGCAATGCTGTTTGTTATTTAAGATGAGGTCGGACTCGGCACCGACAAATTTGTGTTCATTATGCTGCTTTTATAAAGCCTCAAATGACTGCTTACAATATACAATTTTGGCTGGTCGCTCTCGACTAGGTGGTAAATTGAAAAGTAGATCTTGGTTCAAAAAAGGTTGGGCACCCCTGTATTAGAATGATCAAATGCAGTTTGATACCGATCCAACGTTATATTAAAAATGTCAACTGTACATGGTCCTAAACGTCATGACTGGTCATCTGCGGGTGAACGGAGGGGGGGGGGGGGTCGTTTATAATTCAATGACCGACGTTAAATGATTCATGTAGTATGGGTGATATATTGATCAGAGCAGTTTGTATCGAAAATGGTAAAGAAAAACGCTGAAACTCACCCCAGTCTCCTCGTAGCGTTGGGCGATGAGTGGAGCAAAAAGATCGCTATTATGGGATGTTGATCGATGCGATCCATTTCCGGTTTGTATATTACTAATACACGTCCAAATCATGTTGATTATCGAGTTATGGCAAAGATTCATATCGACAGTGTCTATATTGAGCCCCGGGACGATCACAGAGTGGCCGGACGAAAATAAGGGACGGACCACTTCCGGTTTGGGCAACTTCCTGTTTGGCAACTCGCCGATCGGCCAC
Source organism: Notolepis coatsorum (assembly GCF_963971535.1). Lineage (NCBI taxonomy): Eukaryota > Metazoa > Chordata > Actinopteri > Aulopiformes > Paralepididae > Notolepis > Notolepis coatsorum. Next base: position 79,073,038 of record NC_140176.1, on the reverse strand, counting down.
CAGGTGGCGGTATTGAAGCGTTGCAGAGTTGTGCCGAGTCCCACAGCATCACCCAAGACTCCGTGGGTGAAATATGAATACCATGACGAAAATATGAAATATTGATCTCAAAGGAGTCATCGGCAGATTACGCATGGCGGAGAATGACGTGTTAACACGTCATCGGCGGAGAATGGGTTATGTCCGCTATAAGCTATTATCCCTCTCGTGTGTGTGTCTTTATGCAGATCTTTATGCAGTTCTAAAGCACCGTGGCTTTGTTCTGAATGCACTTTGTTGTAGTTATTCTACAGAGAAAAGAAAATGCACTTGACTTTAATGCACATTTAGTTGTATGCAAAGAGAAAATGTTTAAATTGTACAATCTTTCAGCAGTCAGTCTGGAATTAATGTATGCATTCAAAAGTGCTGAATAAATGTTTTATGGGCCCATAATAGTGATTATTAATATTATTTAAGTTAAGTTTAGCCATAATCATGTCTTTTGCCATAATCAGGTAGCTAAAAGAAAATACATTATATATATATTTATATTAATCATTTTCGGCAGTGTGAATGGCGTTAAGTAAGATAAGCTGATAGCTAAATTACACACCGTATACACCTACGAACACAAAATGTGTTAAAGACGGGGGCAATCTACGGTTATGGTGAGCAGTCAAAATTAAGAGTGGTGTGGCCTTCAAAGATATTACTTTGACTTATTCATTCCCTTGCTCTGAGTTTCACAAAACATTTACGATACCAGGTAGAATCAACTTGATTCAATTAATACTGTGATGGTACAGATTTTCAATTCTCAGCCCCCAACAAACAGCATGAGGATGAAAAGAACATAACTTACTGGAAATTCTCCACATCCTGGCAGATGACCGGGGGTAGGTTCTCATCTTTCAATGCTTTACTGTCCCTGGGAGAGAGAAGCAGACAGAGCAGTCAAACAAACTGACTTGTCATATCCTGACAAACAAACATGACCATTCACCAGTTAAGTGAGAGAGAGAATCCATGCACGTGTGGATACTGGATACATGCGCATACGCAGTTGCAGCTAGTATTCGGGATTGTATTTGCTAGCAACCAACTTAACTTGCAATGCAGGGAAGACGAGGAAGGTCAAATTATGTTGAGGAGAGGATTGGGAAGCACTGCTCTAGTCGATTTTGTGTTTTGAGCACAAAGTTCATCATAGATCTAGCCTCTTTATTTTGCTCTCAAAGTGCACCAGATTGATGGATTTAACTTTAAAATGTACAAAAAAAAGATTTCCGGGGGGGGCATGCCACCGGACCCCCTAGAGGGGCAGAGGTTCACCCACCGCAGTCTCACTAATTCCTGTGGGAAACACTGCTTTGTCCATTAGCAGAATCTGAAATGGTAGGGGTGTAACGGTAGACGTATTCGTACCAAACCGTGGACCTTCGGTCGAATGAATGCAATGTTACTTTAATCACTAACGGAACGCACATGCAGAACTTATTTTTTGCACCCCCTTCCCAAAATATAACTTGCACAAAGGGACGGATGTTGTTCGTTCAGCCCACGCAGACCTGAGAGATTACCTGTAATTTAGCATAGTATGACGACCAGAGCTAGAGGACCTCCTATATATTTTATTTATAAGTGCTAAGAACTGAAAAGTATGCTAGTTACATTCTTGACGCTAGAACCGCCAAAACAGCGTTAGCATAAAGAAGGTAGCCTTACATAACTTTAGTGATGCACGATATAATATATAATTACCGTACTTTTCGGACTATAAGCCGCGGCTTTTCCCCCCATTTTTCGACCCTGCGGCTTATATAATGGTGCGGCTTATATGTGGACCAAACCCGAAAATGTAAAAATCGAAATATTTCTTTTTTTTACTGCATTGAAATGTTATTTATCTGTTCCCTTATTAACACTTTGATTGCCTAAGGCTAAATTCATGATATACCATAGGTTGCCAGCTCTATTTGTCTATGGAGAAATTCCCCTTCTTTGCAGGGCTATAACTTTTTAAATTCTATTGCTACATTGCCATTATTAGGGCCCATTCAAAGTCCTATATGTATTGTTCATTGTGTAGCAACGTTAAACTTTTTCATTCACATATTCATAGTAAAGTATGGTCTAATGTATAAGTATGTTTTCATCTCTTTCTGCAGCTTTCTCCAGAACGTGATCTATAGCCCCAAATGCATTATATTGATGATGCAATACAGTTTTATGGCAATCAGCGCGATATAAAAAATTCCAACTAGACGTACTTCTAGAAGTTACTACACGTCATCTGATGTTGACCGGATGGGCTAGGGGGCGTTTATAATTCCGTGGGCAGCGTTATACCAATCATCTAATGTGGGTCAAATGTTGATAATAGCAGTTAGTATCGAAGACGGTAACGTTACACGCTAAAACTCACCCCAGTCTCCGCGCGCCGTTGGGCGATCATCGTAGAGTAGAAATTGTATCATTATGGGATGTAGATTTACCCGGTCCATCTCCAGCTTGTATAATGGTATATACGTCCAAATCATGTTGTTTATCGAGTTATTGGCAATCGATCACTGTGTATTGTGACGAGCTAGAATGCCAGGACCTATAGCGAGTGCCCGGAAGTAATACGGACGTCCAGCACAACCTCTATGCCGCTTCCTGTTAAGCGATTGCGCCGATCGGCCACCAGATGGCGCTCCTGAACCGCCAGAGAGCTCAGTGGGTCCTCCTGGTGGATCTCAGGCCAGCGGAGGGGACATATGAATCCGATCGCAGATTTTTGAAATATTGATATAAGGACGCTGTAAAGCGTCCTCCGGCAACTTGAGTATGGCCGGCAATGACGTGTAAACACGTTTCCTGGCAGCCAAAGTGTTAAATATGCAACTTGTTTGTTGAAATGTTAATAAATGGGAGCTTCCTCAAACAGCCATCTCTTTCCCGACAATCCCCTCTGTGCACGAACCCTTACATATAGTAATTAAACATTAAAACACCTGCGGCTTATAGTCCAGTGCGGCTTATATATGTACACATCATTCAATTTAGCTGCTGCGGCTTATAGTCAGGTGCGGCTTATAGTGCGAAAAGTACGGTATATATATATAATATCGGCCGATATGGCTGTATTTTTTTACACATCGGTATCGGTCCGATATTAAAATAAATTTAAAAAAATATTTTTACTTGTTTTGGCCTTAAATAGTTTCAAAATATCAGTCATTTCTGAAAATAACTTACAAAAGTATAACAAAAAATAAATAAAAAGGCGTTTTGGAAAATAGCTCTTTATTTGATTATCATAATTATAAAAAAGTGTTTTCTATACAGAGATATCGACATCGGTAAATATCGGTATCGACCAGAACAGCAATATTAATATCGGTATCGGCCACAATTTTCACATCGGTGCATCACTACATAGCTTGCATACAACTTTGTCTCGAGGTTCCACAAATTTATCAAAATCCTAAGTATTTCCAACTAGAGTTGTTCCGATACCGATACCAGTATCGGAAATGCCGCCGATACTGCCTAAAATGCTGGCATCGGTATGGGCGAGTACCCTCTAATTCTGCTGAGTGAGCATTATAAAACAAACGTGTGTTTAATCGACCGTGAATTAAAGTGTCAATGCCATTTGTCATTTTAACAGCAGATACTTTCTTAAAATGCCATCGTCCCGACAGAGCGCTGTTGACGGGGAGCTTTGGTGTTATTAGCATTAGCTGAACAGCTAACCGAAAGCTAGCGTTAACTAACGTTAAAGTTTTAGCTTTAACGTTACCTTGGCTAAAGTTGGGGCTATTCATAATCCAGCAATAATGGCTGCAGACCTGCAAGCATCGTACAGCAAGTTGGCACAGGAGTATTCCAAGGTAAATCACTTTTTCACCAGTAATGATACATTGTTTCCATCTAACGTTAGCTCATGCTAGCTACCCTAGCTCACACTAACGTCGTCACTGATCTACCTCTCGCACACAATTAATGACATAATGCACACAGCCATATCGGTGACAATGTTTAGCTTTTAGTGCCAAATGATAAGAGTCTGAGGCGGAGTCTCAAAAGAGAATGTTGAATATTTATTGTGCAAAAATCACAACAGAGCCTACTACTACAGTAGCGAACCTAAACGGAGCCTTGTGGAAGCAAGTGCAGCAACGTATAACGTCCGTGTGGAACGTGCCTGAACAACCTTTCCGTGGGTGAACTCATTGATAGTTTTCAATTACTGATACTAATACTAATCTATACAATCACCTGTTGAATAAATAAATACCATTACTTTATAGTTATTACTAAAAAACAGTATATATAAAACAGTAGCTGTATAAAAAAATAAAAATAAAAGTTTTATAATCTATACTATTTTTTTTTTTTATGTATGCACTGGTATCTGATCAGTATCGGTATCGGCCGATACCCAAAGCTTAGGTATCGGATCGGGAAGGAAAAAATGGCATCGGAACATCTCTATTTCCAACCAGAGTGCAAATCACTGTCTTCGCATCAAGTTGGGTTCTGAAGTCTGCCATCAAGCTATGCGGTTGTTGTTACTACTGGCACGTTCTTCAGCTCGATGGAAATGACGTTGCACGTCTCCTATCTGTCATGCAGCGCATTCAGGCCCAAGCCCACCGGGGGCAGTTTTTTTTTTCAGAATAGATTTTTTTTTAAAGTTGATTATTAACACTTTAATCGCCGAAGACGCTGTTCAGCGTCTTTCCCCGCCATGCTTATTCTGCCGAAGACGCTGGACAGCGTCTTTGATATCAATATTTCAAAAATCTGTGATCGAAATCATATTTCTCCCCCGGAGACATTACCGGTATATGTACTGGTGAGCCCCTCTCAACTCTCCAAGGGTTCAAGAGCGCCATCTGGTGGCCGATCGGCGGATCGCCCAGGGCAGAAACAGGAAGTGGAAGCTGGTGCTCATTTCAATTCGGTCCGATCACTCGCTAATAGTCCCAGGACTCGAGCTGATCACAACGGATAGCAATCCGTTACCAATAACTCGATAAACAACATGATTTGGACGTATATACTATTATACAACCTGGAAATGGATCGGATATTTCGACATCCCATAATAGAAAAATGTCTGTTCCACGCTCATCTCCCAACGGCGCGAGGAAGTGAGTTTCAGCGTTATTTTTTAATGTCTTCGATACTAACTGCTCTAATGATCATATCACCCACACTAGATGAATGATATAACGTTGCCCACGGAATTATAAACGACCCCCCGCCCATCCGGTCAACATCAGATCATACGTAGTAACTCCTAGAAGCACGTCCAGTTGACATTTTTTATCTCGCACAGATTCCTACCAAACTGTATTTGATCATCAATATAATGCATTTAGGGCTATAAATCAAGTTCTGGAGAAAGCTGCAGAAAACGATAAAAACATACTTATACTTTAGACCGTATTTTAGTATGAATATGTGAATGAAAAAGTATAACGTTGCTACACCCTGAACAATAGATATAGGACGTTGAATGGGCCATAGTAATGTCAATTTAGCAATACAATTTAAAAAGTTATAGCCCTGCAAAGAAGGGGAACTTCTCCATGTTAAATAGGGCTGGCGAGGGATGGTAAATTATTAATTTAACCCCGGCGATCAAAGTGTTAATTTGAATATAGAATATTCGTTGACAGCCCTACTCAACAGTAACTGCACACTACATCACACCCGAGTGTGGAACATGGAAAGCCACGTTATGCAAACCTTCCCCCACTGTACTGAAAACCGTACCATACCAAACCATGACTTCAAAACCTAGGTACGTACCGAAACATATTTTTTGTGTACCGTTACAACCCTATAAATGGTGTTTCAACATATCAGCATGACTCACTGTGGGTTGGCTCCGGATGATTTGTCACTCTTCTTTTCAGAGGAGGTGTTGAAGTCGACACCGCCCAGTCCAATGCTGGGAGCAGGGGCCACCGCAGAAGTAGCTATCAGGGAACCCAATGTCAACGCACCTCCCAGAGTGGTCTGACCCAAACCTGAAAACACACAAACAGAGTTATGGCAACATCAGCATTCCTCAGAAAGGAAGCGCGTCAGCACATGTGATAAAAGAACAGACACAGTTCCTCAGCGTGTGTTCTGACCAGAGAGCAGACAGTCCCACAATTGACCATATTCACACAGTGTCCATTTTGATCTTATAATGAGGGATTCCCAACCCGAGCATGACATAAGAGCAAAATGGCTGCAGTGTGAATATGGTCAATTCAGTACAGTGTGGCTGGTTTAACATGGCTGTTCCCACACTAGAGCAAATGGCCACTGTGCTAAAAAAGATACCAGCCAGCCAGGTACAAGGGCCAAACGAGAGACCAAGCTAAACCAGAGACCAGGCTAAAACAGATACCGGATACCAGGTCGATTTGATTAGCTGTATTTTGGACACCTTTTAAAGCATGTTTCCTAATGGATAAAAATGATTATATCTCAATAATGTTTGTCTGATGGCCAACAGTCCGTGTTGTTCAGTAAAAGCAATGGATCTGAACTCAGTATCTGCCGATACTGAAAGTTCCCTAAGAAAAGGGAAAACATTTTCTCTCACCTGTAGGCACTGTGCTGGGGAACATAGTCCCGCCCAGTGACATGCCGCCAGGAACTGCAGTGCTAGCCGCTATACTCCCGAGGTTAAGGCCAAACCCTGCTGTGACCGGCTGCTGCGGTGCCATGGATGTGAGGGCGGAGCCTAGCGTCGTTAACCCACCCCCCATTGGGGCCGCGGCGGTGGTGAGCGAGAACGGCATGGCCATGCCAGTGGGCTTGTTGAAGGCCATGCTGAAGCCTGTAGTGGCGGCTGCAGGGGCTGGAGCACCTGAGGAGAAAGGACACATGGGACAATCATAGATCCTGGTCTGCAGTCATAGCGCACTCCTATTGCAGTTAAAAGGACAAATCCATCTCCTGGTCATAAGGGACCATACTGGTATAATGATAAACCTATCTTACATAACTTGGGGCCACAACTAAGCATACCGAGTTGGCTGTGTGCAGAGAGTACACTTCTAACAAATCAAATGATACACTTGAAGCTGAAAAAACATGAACTCCTGACATTAACATTCCACAATAAGCTTCTTCTGACTGAATTAATATCATTGTACTGGTTCTTTATGTTGTACTCCTCTTTCTTGTATTCATGCCATAGACGACTATTATTTTTTTCCCCTCTTCTCGTCTTAACAGCATGCAGAAACTGAATCTAGAAGTTTTGTATGAAAACAAATGTACCTAAAGTGAGGCCAGTAGCAGGCACTGCAGCAGCTGTAACAGAACATCAGAATGTCAGAAAAGGTGGGTGAATGACAGCGTTTCCCCTACAATCACAACGGTTGCTTCCCTCACAGAGGAGGATCAAGAAAAGAGGGCGGGGCTTGATAGGTCAACTTGTGATTACACACGTTTGTTGTTCCCTGTTGCTTCTTACACAACCTGTCAATACAACACAGGTGCTTTGGTTATTCCAATCAGGTGACAGCGCTTGTATTATGTATCAACTTGATTCCAGTTAGGGCTGTGCAATATGGTCAAAATATATAATATTATATTAACAATTTTCTTAGTTTTGATGATATAACAGTATTTCGTTTTCCAGTACAAATTATTTTTAATATAATAGATCATGGACGACGGTATAATAAAAGAAAACATACCTTTGCATTGATCCATGATGGTACACCTACCAACCCCTAATTCTAGTAGCACTGTAGCATGCCAGAATAATCTGGTGCACATGTTTGATTGATTGAAAACTTTATTACCAGATTGCAGAATGGGTACAATGCAGTACGGCTCAATACAAATAATTGTTAAGGGGATGCAGACCAGAAAAAGAATTTTGTCTCGTTTACATCAGGGTCCCCCATTTTCAATTCATCAAGACATTTATGACATACATGATGACATACAGATATACAGTACTGTTTCATCAAGACATTTATGACATATACAAGACATACAAATATACAGTACTATTTAAGAGAAAGATCATAAAAATATATACTATACATTCGAAGGGGAAGAAACTGTACATTGGAGGGGGTTGGGTGGGTGGGTTGGGGGGGTTTGGACATTTACCGGGGCCAGTTTCTAATTGCAGCCACCCGTAGGTGCTCTTTGAGAGCGGGCTTGAAGGAGGGTAGGGATTCACATTCTTTTACGGCTGTGGGTAGGGCGTTCCACATTGTTGTGGCATAATTGCGAAACGTGTTTAGTCCTTTGTTTGAGCCGACTCTGGGTTTAACATGATTTGTGGAACTCCCTCTGGTGTTGCGGTCGTGGAATTCACTGACCTTTGGGTAGTATTTCGACATGTACATCATGGGTATCTTAGTGGTGTAGTCGTTAGGGATGCACGATAATTATCAGGTTGATAATTATCGGGCCGATATCAGCAAGCCCGATAAACCAGATCAAATTATTGATAGCTCCGATAATATATAATATATTTTTTGGTTAAAAAAATGCGGTGTGGGTGGATTGGGATGAAGGGCGTTTGTTTTTACTGTAGGCTCCTCCCGTTTTGCCAGTACTGTGGTACGACTGATAGCGTGTGCCGTGTGGTTCAGGAAGAGGGAGTTTTTCACAAATCCAGCACTCCCTTTCTCATGCCTGGCTGCGTCTATGCCAAATACAACGCAGTTCGGTTTCCAGTTTCCTCCGATTGGCCACAACGCCCACGTGACCACGCGCTAGCACGCCCCCTTATCCACGCCTGCCGCTACGCCGCGCCAAGCTCCTCTGTGTGTTGCAGCAGAGGTCCCTGTGTGTTCTCGCTTCCTCAATTTATACGCATGGAAGTATTGACTACGCCGTAACGAATCATTAAAAAAATATACCGTTAACTGGAATATGTTGTTTCTTTACACATATGTTGGATTATGTAATTGGTGTGTCATGACAAACCAGCTGGTGCCACTAGTAACGTCGCGGCGATGTCCGTAGTTTGATGTGCAATTGTGTTGTGGTCATCATTTAAATATTTGCATAATTAAAGAAGTTTGACAGAAATGACCCAAGGGCTCAAGCGATCTCTAACTTGATCACAGAAATGATAGCACTTGACGACCAGCCCTTTTCCCTCGTTGAAGACAAAGGATTCTGTTGGCTACTTCGTCATTTAGAGCCCAGGTACATAATTCCCACTGATCCGACCAGAATAAAAAAAAAACAGTAGAAGAGGTATAAAAAAAATAACAATACAGGGTCAAACGTGAATCCATCTGTCTCTCCCTTTGAGAAAAAAACGAAAACAATTGAAAGTTTGAAACCTCAATGCTTTAGTAGTTTAGTGGAAAAAAAGGTTTCACTCACTGTCATTTATATTAAATATAATGAATCCTTTTTTCTGTAAAATTACTGTTTGTTACTGTGTGGAACTTGTTTCAGTAGCTTATTTATTTGTTTTTGATACTGTGAGGAATGCACTTTTTCAGTTTGTATACTTTGTTTACATGATACTACATATCTGACTGTCCGATTTTACCTGCCAGTATTGAATCCCAGGCTTATGCAAAGATTTGCAACAGTTCTAGAGGCCTTTATTTTAACATCACTGAGTGATGAACCTCACTATGGCAATTGGCAAATGTTTACATTTTGCAGTGTTATGTTTACAAGTTATTGACGGATTGTGAATTTTGTGATACAAATTATATTTATTTGGAAAAATAAATATAGTCACTTTATTTGAAGAGTCAAAACTGTTGTCTTGGCTTTGTTTTGTTCATAGTAGTAACGCTCATGTAAATCTGGTTAGTCAAAACTACAGGAATACAAATTTAAAAAATAATAATACAATAAATATATATTATCGGTTATCGTAGGGCTGGGCGATATGGCCAAAAATGATATCGCGATAACGAGAATCGATAAAAAAAAATCCAATATATATTTTAAACAACAGATGTATGTTTATTTTGCAGCAATTCTTTGTCATTGCCGCCATCTTTAGTGCTACATCCCCTCACACTCCAGTTCTCAGGCTGCAGCTGGGCCCCGTTCCCCGTACCTGGCTAACTGAGTTAGCCGGATAATTTTCAGCATAGCTTGACTTAAGCCAGACCTTTCCATTCCCCGACGCTCGATTGTCTAAATCACTATGACAACAGATCAAGAAGTTTGAACCTGGTCGAGGGCAGGGTTAAGTTCAGTTAGCTGGATGAACTATGGCCACACCCCCGCAAAGAAATCCCAGCTCCCTTCCTGAAATATTTCTCACAGTCTAGATCCCATTATGCCATTCTGAATTATGTTTTTGTGCTTCGTTTGAAATGTAAAATAATAGGTCTGCATCTGCAGTAACGCTGATAATAAATCATATTCAGCCTATGAATTTACTTTGTCCTATATAATGCATGTCATATTTATACGGATACGGCGCTCGCGAGTCGCAACAGTTATTTTAATAACGGACTAAACGGATCATTGCAAATGTGAATCCCGCTGGGATATTTTTAATGAATGAAACCTATCGGGTGTTTGGCTCTGATTAGTTTAATATTCTTCGCTGTGTATTTGCTTAACGGAGCACCCGGATGCGTTTCATTCAAGCTGAAGCGTCTATGCACGGATTGTGGATATGAATTATGAGGAATCTGAATCTGTGGAGTATTTAATTGTATCACTGTGACAGTGTCACACGTTATTGTGATATTGTAACAGGGATTAAAATATATGAGGAGATGCGCTGTTTGATGGATTTGATGACGTGACGTGACTTGATAAATTGAATGAGCCTTTTGACGTTTTTGATGAATGAATTTGAGAAAATGCATTTATCTTTTCAAGCACTGTTATCTGATGATGAACATGAGGTGTCACTGGTATAAACCAAATGGTAATCAATTCAATACATGTATGGATTAGGTCCGAAACAGATTAAAACCTGATTAATAGTGTAACTGCAAGCCTCCCTCCAAGCCTCTCTTTGGAAACCATGTATTTATATAGTACATAATACCTAAGCACATACAGATATCCTCATGATATAATTCGTATCAATTAAATATACTATTTGGGCTTGTTTTTATCGTTATTCTGCAAGATCTCATTTGATTATTCATTCCATAAGCCTATACTGCCAGCAGGCACGCCCATTCTGCAATCTGTTAATAAAGTTTTAAATCAATCAATCAATCAATGCCGTTAGAAGATCAGGATTTCTGCTATCGACACTTGCTGTCTTTTCAGCTGAGGCGGGCGCGCGCAATTATCCTGAGTCTCAAGTCTGGTTCAAATGAACGAGACTGAATCCACCTTCGAGGAACAGGAAAATCCCGGATTCAAACATCGGGTTAATTGAATCTGGATAATGGGACTCTTGATCGACTTAGTTGAACCAGGTACAGGGAATAGGGCCCTGGTTTGAAAGCGAAAGTAAACACGCTTCTCTGCTGGCTGTGGCTCCAGGGGAGTTGAACAGTTCTGGCTCTGCTAGTTTCTTCCATCTTTTGGTGCTTTTTTGGTGGTCAAACCACCGCACATGTGCACCGTGACTCATGACTGGAGGGAGACTAGCTCTGCTAGCACACATAGCCTACTGTGTAGTGTGTACAGACGGTTTCAAACTGTATTTTAAATTAGAAAGCAAACAAAATAAAAAGAGAAAAATACATCTCAATTTGGTCAGTATTGTCATTTGGACAAGCAAAGCCATTACTTTAAGTTGCAGGCAAGAAAGACAAGTCTGTCCACTGTCTCTGGTTTTAAAACTGCCCTGTTGCAGGTCACAAAAAATAAAATAAAAATAAAAACATCCGATATTTCCCCCCCCCCCCCTCCCTCCCCCCCCCCCCAATATCGATTATTAAAATATATTGCGATAATTATCGTTATATCGCCCAGCCCTAGGTTATCGGTATCGACCTTGGAGCAGAAAGTTATCGGTATCGGGGTAAAAAAAATCTATATCGTGCACCCCTAGCAGTAGGGCTGGGCGATACGGCCTCTAAATGATATCACGATATTTTTTGGCTATGTTACGATACACGATGTACATCACAATATTTTGACATTTCCTCTAAAGCCCTTAACACTTTGACTGCCGGGACACGTCTTTGCACGTCTTTGCTGGCCATGCTAAAGTTGCCGGGGGACGCTGTACAGCGTCCTTATATCAATATTTCAAAAATCTGCGATCGGATTCATAATGTCCCTCCGCTGGCCTGAGATCCACCAGCAGGACCCACTGAGCTCTCTGGCGGTTCAGGAGCGCCATCTGGTGGCCGATCGGCGCAATCGCCACACAGGATATTGAATAGAGGTTGTCATGACGACCGTAGTACTTCCGGGCGCTCGCTATGGTTCATGGGACTCTGGCTCGTCCCGCTACACGGTGATCGATTGGCAATAACTCGATAAACAACATGATTTGGACGTATATACGATTATACAAGCTGGAGATGGACCGGGTAAAAATATATCCCATAATGATAAAATTTCTACTCGACGATGATCGCCCAACGGCGCGTGGAGACTGGGGTGAGTTTCAGCGTGTAACGTTACCGTCTTAGATACTAACTGCTATTATCAACATTTGACCCACATTAGATGATTGGTATAACGCTGCCCACGGAATTATAAACGCCCCCTCGCCCATCCGGTCAACATCAGATGACGTGTAGTAACTTCTAGAAGTACGTCTAGTTGGAATTTTTTATATCGCGCTGATTGCCATCAAACTGTATTTCATCATCAATATAATGCATTTGGGGCTATATATCACGTTCTGGAGAAAGCTGCAGAAAGAGATGAAAACATACTTATACATTAGACCATACTTTACTATGAATATGTGAATGAAAAAGTTTAACGTTGCTACACAATGAACAATACATATAAGACTTTGAATGGGCCCTAATAATGGCAATGTAGCAATAGAATTTAAAAAGTTATAGCCCTGCAAAGAAGGGGACTTTCTCCATAGACAAATAGCGCTGGCAATCTATGGTATATCATGAATTTAACCTTAGGCAACCAAAGTGTTAAAAATGCTTGATTTAGCCCTTTTTAAAGATTTATTTGTTGGCGTTTAATCGCTTTATTTCTACTGGGCAGTCCAGTAGAGAGAGACAGAGGAGGAATGGGAGACAGAGTGGGGGGAAGACATTCGGCAAATAACGACGGGTTCGGGAGTCGAACCCATGGAACTATGTGGTTCGCCACTGGGGGGCGCCCCCGATTTAACCCTTTGAAGCATACAGTCACGCCAACATGACGATTAAAATAGTCCCTGCATTTGCATGTTCTTGGTATTGTATCTGATTCTAGGGCCATCTATGGATCTCAGGGAATGTATTCCCTATGTGTCTGTTACTAGGGTTGAGTAAATAGTAATGAACCAAATGAGAATATCAATAAAGAAAATGTGTATCTTTGACTGAATAACACCATGCTAAAATTGACCAGACCTGACACTGACCTGGCTGAGAGAATTGCTGAATATACTGTATAGAAATGGTCTAGAAGGTTCGGTCATGACATCACCACAAATGTTCTAGAATGTTCAATGTTCTAGAATGTTCGGCTATGACATCACCACAAATGGTCTAGCATGTTCAATGTTCTAGAATCTATAATGTTCGTCTATGACATCATCACAAATGTTCTAGAATGTTCGACCGACATCATACTGTGACATCACAAATGTTCTAGAATGTTCTATTATGACAATTATATAATACAATACCCTAAATATAGCTTTGGCTCCTACAAGTACTGAATTCTGCCATCCGGACACATGCAATTTGAAATATGAATCCTAATGTGAAAAACAGATTTTATATGTCTCATATGTGCTCATTTTATGCCTGTCTTTTTTCTGTTGTGAAGCACTTTGAGCTGCAGTTTCTGTATGAAAGGTGCTCTACAAATAAAGTTTATTATAAAGTTTATTATTATACCTGAAAAATCTAAGCAAATTAATCAATGGAAGATGATTCAACAGAAGGTTTTGTAGATACAGTACTATGAGGGCAGACGTTCCACTCTACTGGTTACAATTACTTACTCGTGAGTAGTACGTTCGTTGATAAAGAAAAATTATGTCCACAGCCACTCCAGTGTAAAACAAAGATATCCAAATGGCTGGTCCAAAGATGCACACTGACCTGGCTGAGAGAATAGCTGAATATACTGTATAGAAATGTTCTAGAAGGTTCGGTCATGACATCACCACAAATGTTCTAGAATGTTCTAGAATGTTCGGCTATGCCATCACCACAAATGTTCTAGAATGTTTGATGTTCTAGAATGTTCGGCTATGACATCACAAATGTTCTAGAATGTTCGACCATGACATCATACTGTGGCATCACAAATGTTCTAGAATGTTCTATTATGACAATTATATAATACAATAACCTAAATATAGCTTTGGCTCCAACAAGTACTGAATTCTGCCATCCGGACACATGCAATTTGAAATATGATTATAGAATATAGAATATCAGGCATAAAATGGTTATGCGATTAAAATGTGATTAATTAGATAAATTAATTACAAATCCTGTAATTAATTAGATACATTTTTTTAATCACCTGACAGCACTAATATATATATTTACTTTTTAATTGCATGAAACATTATGAAGTATTCTCTTATGCCGCTTTTCCACGGTCTGCACGGTACCTACTCGGCTCGGTAGTACCCCCCCATAGATATATATAAAGACGGTACCCCCCCCCCCGTCAGTGTAGCTGGGGCGCCGTGACGTCATCTTCAACGCGACAGAGGATTTCGACGCTAGCTATCAAGCTACTGTATTAATCCAGTGCCTTATTAGCTAAATTACGCTAGCTGCAATGCTAACCGTTAGAACGCGAGGCTACTACCAGTTCATCCACATCGGCGCCTCCATATTCCATTGACGTTTCTGAATAAAACATGTAGGGCTAACATTTAAACTCGCGAAGCTCTCTCCACTTCTCACACTCTCGTATCCCCGGCTGTCTCCTCAAAACAAACCTGTGGCGCCGCCTCTCCGTCGCTGGGTGTGTGTGTGTGTGTGTGTGTGCGCGCGTGTAAGTTGGGGCGAGTGTGTGCATTTTTTGAGAGGGAGAGACGAGAGACGGAGAGAGTAAAGGCAAGCGCTGCGCCAAAGTAAGTCATCTCAACCGCGGCGGCTTATAAACTGATGTGAGGGATTGTGAGAAACATCACGATGTCCGCGATACGTTTAAAAAGTGTATCGTTTATGAACTGTACCCGATATTTATTTAATATCGTCATATCGCCCACCCCTACCTAGCAGTCGTGTATCTTGTAGACCAGGCCCATTGCAAGTTGCTGTACTCTGTCGTCCACTCTAAGCCATCCTAGTTTGTCAAAATGGGCAGGGGTGAGGTGGGTTTCAGGAGTAAGGTCAAGCAGTAGTCTGACCAGTTTGTTTTGTTATGTTTGTAGTCTTGTTTTTAGGGGCTTTGTGGTGCTTTGGTACCATGAGGTGCAAGCATAGTCGTAGTACCCTTGAATGAGTCTTCAAGGTATTCTTGTTTACCAGGGCCCTGTTCCTCGTACCTGGCTAACTGAGTTAGCCGGATAATTTTCAGGATAGCTTGACTTAAGCTAGACCTTTCCGTTCCCCCGACGTCGGATTTTCTAAATCGCTATGGCAACAGATAAAAAAGTTCGAACCTGGTCGAGGGCAGGGTTTAGTTCAGTTAGCTGGATAAACCATGGCCACGCCCCCTCGCAAAGAAATGCTAGCTCCCTTCCTGAAATAATTCTCAGTCTAGATCCCATTATACCATTCTGAATTATGTTTTTGTGCTTCGTTCTTCTAGAGGGGGCTTTTGAAATGTAAAATAATATACCTAAAATGCTGATAATAAAATTACTTTATCCTAAATAATGCACGTCATATATACGGCGCTCGCGAGGTGCGATACACACACTATGTGGTTATTTTAACAACGCGGAGCATTGCAAATGTGAATCCCACGGGATATTTTTAATGAATGAAACCTATCGGCGTTTGGCTCTGATTCGTTTTAATATTCTCCGCTGTTGATGTATTTGCTTAACGGAGCGCCCGGACTGGGTTTCATTCAAGCATAAATTGAAGCGTCTTTATGCGTGGATTATGAATTACGAGGAATCTGAATCTGTGGATTGTTGAATTGTATCACTGTCACTCACACGTTATTGTGATATTGTAACTGGGATTAAAATGTCTGATGAGATGTGCTGTTTGATGGATTTGAGAAATTGAATGAGCCGTTGACGTTTTGACAAATGAATTTGAGAAAATGCATTCATCTGTTCAAGCACTGTTATCTGATGATGAACATGAGGGTGATGAACATGAGGTGTCACTGGTATAAACCAAAGGTTAATCAATTCAATGAATGTATGGATGATGTCCGAAACAGATTAAAACCTGATTAATAGTGAAACTGTATAGCCTCCCTCCAAGCCTCTCTGACACCGTTATTTCGGGGGTCGCGCCTTGAAAACGTTGTTTATATATAAAGTACATGATACCTAAGCCGAGCGCATACAGTACAGATATCCTCATAAGTATCTATTAATTCGTATCAATTAGATACTCTTTGGGCTTGTTTGTATCTACTTATTCTGAAAGAGTTGAACTAATTATTTTCACTAGCAATAGATCTCATTCGATTATTCATTCCATTAAGCCTACTGCCAGCAGGCACATTTAAAGAAATATAATCTGATTGATTGGGGTAATGAGGGATTTAACATTAGCCTATAGATTATGCATTTAACTTGTCGGCGAGGCTATTGAGTCATACTGTATTGTACTCATTCTGCAATCTGTTAATAAAGTTTTAAATCAATCAATCAATCAATGCCGTTAGAAAATCAGGATTTCTGCGATCGACACCTGCCGTCTTTTCGGGTGATGCGGCTGCACGCAATTATCCCGAGTATCAAGTCTGGTTCGAATTAACGAGACTGAAGCAGCGTTCGAGGAACAGGGAAAGCCTGGGTTCAAACATCGGGTTAATTGAATCTGGATAATGGGACTTTTGATCGACTTAGTTGAACCAGGTACGGGGAATAGGGCCCAGAGGAGATCCGGTACAGTTAAAGACATGTCAACCTTGAGACCGATGATGCCCACACCAACAATATCTGAACTGGACCTCATTTGTACATTTCTCCGGGCGACAGTACTAGTCTACCGGTAAAGAGATGCAGGCTATGCGTGTTTCTGAGCGAGCAGCGCTTGTTACCTGAGGCAGGTGTGTTGAAAGAGAAGCCACCGGCTGGTTTCTGACCAAACACACCGGTTCCGAGGCCCAAGGCTGGTGTGGTGGTGGTAGCGGCGGCGATGGGAGCAGCGGCAACGGTACCCAAAGCAGCCCCGAATGCAAAACCTGTATTCGCAGCAGGCACACTGTGGAGAAGAAACCAGGAGATGGGTTTATCTAATAAATGCACACCAATACGATCCTAATAGAAGTCTCAATCTGTTCCGAATCCGATACAATGGAATAACATGTGAAATGCTCAATAAAAATAAAATTAAAAACGCATATCCCTGCTCGTAGGATAATACTTAGCCACATAACATATCAACAATACAACCCCGTCCCATCATTAGCTAAAGTTAACTGTTGAATGTTACATTTTGGGAAAAGGGAAATAACCGTTCTGCTAGCCTACATCGTGTTTCCTGACCAAACAATGTGGTTATTTAATAAAGTATCATAAAAACAACAAAATATGACATGTTTGTCACTTGAGTGTTTAGTGCTAACTTGAACCTATTTGACATGTAAGTTAGCCAACTGCCACACGACAGAAGGTTAACCCCTTCACTGCCACACGACAGAAGGTTAACCCTTTCACTGCCACATGACAGAAGGTTAACCCTTTCACTGCCACACAACCAAAGGCATCCGTGGAGCTAATGATGGAGCATCGCCGTCGGTTGTGTGATAGTAAAGGGCTAACCTTCTGTATCGTCACAGTGAAAGGGTTAACCTTCTGTATTGTCACAGTGAAAGGGTTAACCTTCTGTATAGTCACAGTGAAAGGTAAAACCTTCTGGTGTATTGTCACAGTGAAAGTTGTCACAGTGAAAGGGTTAACCTGTATTGTCACAGTGAAAACCTTCTGTATTGTCACAGTGAAAGGGCTAACCTTCTGAATTGTCACAGTGAAAGGGTTAACCTTCTGTATTGTCACAGTGAAAGGGCTAACCTTCTGTATTGTCACAGTGAAAGGGCTAACCTTCTGTATTGTCACAGTGAAAGGGTTAACCTTCTGTAATGTCACAGTGAAAGGGCTAACCTTCTGTAATGTCACAGTGAAAGGGCTAACCTTCTGTATTGTCACAGTGAAAGGGTTAACCTTCTGATCACAGTGAAAGGGTTAACTAGCATCATTACCTTGCCGCCGCCGCTCCTCCGAACGCGAACCCTCCGCCGGTGTTGGCGGCCGCGGGGGCGCCGAGGGTCCCGGCCCCGAAGTTAAAACCAAACATAGTTAATAGCGAGAGGCGGACATTCAGTGTTGAACTTGTCTGGCTGAATTGAGTTTAACCACCAGAGATAAGACCATAATAACACGTACAACAACACGAGAACACTTAGCTAGCAGCCATTTAGCTTTAGCTAGCTACCTTTGAAAGCAGCCCGCGTGAGGAGGGCCCGACCTGGTGACGGTTAGCTCGCTCGCGGAGCCATACTACTAAAGAGAAAAGAAAACACACCAACGTTTACAAAGGTGGTGTGTACACACAGACATTTGATATATATCAACCCACTATTGGCGTTTCCAGCGTTAATTCGTGTAGAGAAAGCGGTCATATCTTGCACACTCGCGTGTTAGCTAACTTTCTATTCCGCGCGTACATGCAATGTATTTTCCGGTTGATTTCTGGGATATGATATTACTAGTCTAATCGATATTGACTACATTTCCCAGTCAGCATAGCGGTGTTTTTGTAGTACGTGTGGAGACACCCAAGCAGGAAGCTCTGCGAAGCTATTCGGTTTCCTGTTGGATTACATGCCAGCCACAATAAAGACACAACAGTGTTTCCGCTTTAACGGTAATGACCTTTCAAAATAAAATATAAATTAAACTGGTTGGCCATGTCTAGATTGATTGATTGATTGATTGAAAAGTGTATTAACAGATTGCAGAATGGGTACAGTACAGTACAGCTCAATACATACAATTGTTAAGGGGATGCAGACCAGAGAAAGACTTTCGTCTTGTTTACATCAGGGTCCCCCATTTTCAATTCATCATAACATATATGACATACATGACATACAGATAGACAGTACTGCTACATCTATACATTTATGACATATCAGATTTGCAAATACAGTACTGTTTGTGATACAAAAGTGTCCAGAAAAGGAGTGTATATACATTTGGCGTAGAAACTGTACATTGGAGGAGGTTGGATGGGTGGGGTGGGGTTGGGTGAGGGCTGTACATTGGAGGTGGGGGGGGGGGGGGGGGGTTGGGTAGGGGACACACACACATTTTACACTGTACATTGGAATACTGACAAAGCCTTACTTGGTCATTTACTGTACAACTAGGTTAGGACATTTGTAGGGGCCAGTTTCGAATTGCAGTCTCACATAGGTGTTTTTTGAGAGTGTTTTTGAAAGTGGGTAGTGATTCACATTCCTTTACAGCTTTAGGTAGGGCGTTCCACATTGATGTGGCATAATTGCGAAACGTGTTTAGTCCCTTGTTTGAGCCGAATCTGGGTTTTACATGATTTGTGGAGCTCCCTCTGGATGCTCCCTCCCTCTGGAGCTCCCTAGGATGGCTTAGAGTAGACGACAGAGTACAGCAACTTGCAATGGGCCTGGTCTACAAGATACACTACACGACCAAGGTACCCATGTACATGACAAAATACTTCCCAAAGGTCAGTGAATACCACGATCACAACACCAGAGGGAGCTCCACAAATCATGTTAAACCCAGATTCGGCTCAAACAAGGGACTAAACACGTTTCGCAATTATGCCACATCAATGTGGAACGCCCTACCCAAAGCTGTAAAGGAATGTGAATCACTACCCACTTTCAAAAACACTCTCAAAAAACACCTAAGGGAGACTGCAACTCGAAACTGGCCCCTGTAAATGTCCGAACACAACCCCCTCCAATGTACAGTAAATTACCAAGTATGGTCTTGTCAATAATCCAATGTACAGTGTTGTTTGTACAGTTGTACAGTGTCCCCCAGTGTCTCCCACCCACCCCTCCTAACCAACCCCCCCCCCCCCCCCACTCCTACCCAACCCCCCCCCCCACCCACCCACCCACCCAACCACCTCCAATGTACAGTCCCCACCCACCCCCACCTACCCAATCCAATGTACAGTTTCTACGTCTAATGTATATACTTTTTTCTTTCTGGACTCTTTTTGTATCACAAACAGTACTGTAATTGCAAATCTGGTATGTCATAAATGTATAGATGTAGCAGTACTGTCTATCGGTATGTCATGTATGTCACATATGTTACGATGAATTGAAAATGGGGGACCCTGATGTAAACAAGACGAAAGTCTTTCTCTGGTCTGCATCCCCTTAACAATTGTATGTATTGAGCTGTACTGTACTGTACCCATTCTGCAATCTGTTAATAAAGTTTTCAATCAATCAATCAATCAATCAATCAATGTTGTGATCGTGGTATTCACTGACCTTTGGGAAGTATTTTGACATGTACATGGGTACCTTGGTCGCGTAGTGTATCTTGTAGACCAGGCCCATCCAGGCCCAACCAGGCTAGTTGCGCACGTTTTCCTAAACCCTTCATCTGTTTAGGCAACGTTGCAGGAGAAAACCCAATTGTACACTCACTATTATATCCACAATAGTATAGAAATGTAGATTAAATATGGTGTGAGCACAATTTAGACATTTTTAATAGTCTCTTACTGGGTGCACTGTCTTGATGAGTTCAGCAATCAAAGGAATTAAGAGCACTCTCATAACAAGTCATTATACTAGTCATTGCAAGGGGGAAAAATCCTTACAGTAATTTCATTGCATGGACAGAAAACAAACAAACTGAAGCTGAATTGCAGTAATTCCATTGCATGGGCAGCAAGCATACAGAGGTATGCTTGCTGCCCATGCAATGGAATTACTGTAAGGACATTTTCCTTGAATGGTGGTAAATAAATATTGCATAAAGAACATGTGAATTGTATTTAAGGGTGGATCTTCCCTTTAAACTGGACATCAGTATTTCCAATTAAAAGCGTGCTTTATTTTGAAAACACTGTACCGGAAGTTCATCCACTATTTGTAGCTTTACACAGATGGAGGAAATTTTGACAATAAACACTCGCATATCCTATGCTACCGCCGACCAAAGCAAACGGCACGTCGTTTTATTGTTCGGGACAACAACTATCTCCTCATCGATGCTACAGCCATAACGTCGGGAAGGTGTCGTCTTCTGGAAAGCTCGCATGAACTGACATCCGTCTCGATTCGGAGAAATGGAACATATCCGAACGCCAAAGGTAAGCAGCAGAATCTGGCCCAACATTACGAGACGTTTCTCAGTTGCACTGGATGGGGAGGCCTTGCCTGTTTTTAGCTGTTAATAATTCGTCTGCTTTATACTCGTTGTAAATGTTATACCGTTACCTATTATTATTATTGATTTGGTTATCCTAGGCTAGCTAATCCAGTTTGTGTGACAGATCACGGGGTATAGGACAAAAACAGCCACATTTGACCAATATGGCAAAAAGGGTGTCAGACATTACTCCGGTTTGATCAACTGTAGTTCTGAATAGCCAGCCCAAGGGGTGTGTGTGTGTGTGTGGGGGGGGGGGGGGGGGGGGTGGGGGGGAGGAAATCCCTCCTGACAGCTCAAGATTGAAGCGGCTTGGCGGAGTTCCTAAACTACAGAATAATTATGTTGTGCTCAAACAAACTGAGAATAACTTTTGTTGTTAGCTGCAGAATTGGTTTAGGACGGAGGAGTTTGTTGTTGTGGCTTGGGTCAGACAGTTACACACATTGCTAAGACTGAGGGCCGCCTTTATCCAAAGTGACTTACAAATTGTCAGCAGGAGGAGGGGTTCACCTCTGGCAGTTAATAATGATATGAGATTTATATTAGATCTTTTGTAGAACTCCGTCACTTCACACTGACTAACCCTTTCCACTATCACACTACAGAAGGTTAACCTTTCACTGTGTGGTGGTAGTGAAAGGGTTAACCTTCTGTAGTGAAAGGGTTAACCATGATTGATTGATTGATTGAAAAGTTTATTAACAGATTGCAGAATGGGTACAGTACAGTACAGCTCAATACATACAATTGTTAAGGGGATGCAGACCAGAGAAAGACTTTCGTCTTGTTTACATCAGGGTCCCCCATTTTCAATTCATCATAACATATATGACATACATGACATACAGATAGACAGTACTGCTACATCTATACATTTATGACATACCAGATTTGCAAATACAGTACTGTTTGTGATACAAAAGTGTCCAGAAAAGGAGTGTATATACATTTGGCGTAGAAACTGTACATTGGAGGAGGTTGGTTGGGTGGGGTGGGGTTGGGTGGGTTGGGTGAGGGCTGTACATTGGAGGTGGGGGGGGGGGGGGGGGTTGGGTAGGGGACACACACACATTTTACACTGTACATTGGAATATTGACAAAGCCTTACTTGGTCATTTACTGTACAACTAGGTTGGTCGTGTGGCAGTGAAAGGGTTAACCTTCTGTATTGTCGCAGTGAAAGGGTTAACCATTTGGTAGTGTGGCAGTGAAAGGGTTCACCCCCCATAGTCTCTGAAAATCCTGTGGGAAACACTGCAGTTATTACCAACATTATACCTTTTTGATGCTTTACTTTGCTAAGTTACGTGAAATGTTAATATCTTGGAACAAACTAGGGACGTAAGTTAACGCAACAATACAGTTCAATACGTACCTCAGATTTCTTTTGGGGGGGGGGGGGGGTTATATCTTTATTTTGCCTTTCATACAGGAGACACGTTTGGAGTTTACTTACTTACTTACGCCTATCGCTCCTTTTGGGGGAGCATAGGCCGTCGACAACAACAACGTTTGGAGTACTGCACTCTTTTTGTTCCCTCGTCAATGTCATTGTATTCGATGCTAAAACCTAAATGTCCTCAAACTGCTGCCTTCGCTCGCCATGTTCAAGTGTTGTGTGAAATCTGACTCCAGTGTTGTTGTCATCCCAACATCTGATCAGTCATTGGATATTTACTCACAGGGACTCGGGAGGGGTTTCTCATCCCAGAGCGTGGACACAGATACACACACACACACAGAGCCAATTGGGAGAGAAATACAATGCATGGAACTAGTAATTCCTTGGAAACACGAAATGTAATTGCAGAACCGAAATTACCACAATTCACAAGTGCGTATTTGAACTATGGATGGTGTACCATACTGTACAATTACAATATTATATTGAGAACCGTGGCACAAATGTGCTAATTGGCTCACTGACGGGATGAACTACTTGGGTATGGAAATTTGGTATTGACACAGTGTCATTCGATACCAAATTTAGATCTCACAGCATTTTTCGATACTCTATAGTATTGAAGCAATTTGATCAATACGATAAATGTCCACTTTGTATACCCAGCCCTAGTCGCAATGAATCGACTAAATCATACAAAAAAATTATAATTTTGCTTGCCATTTATGAGTGACTCGTGGTGTCTGTCGCCTCTTCTCGATTCATCGTTAGCTTTGGTCTTAGTTGACCTTTGTTGACATCTGTTAGCTGATCAGTTTAATTTGATGGTTTTTACCCATGTTGCATGAGATATTTTCTCATAAAAATTATAAGATCATCTCTGGTAAGCACTCATTGCATGCGGGAAACACAATTTTACAAATTTGTAAATCATCGATTATCCTAGTCGACAAAATCTTGGACTATTGGTCAATTAAGAATTTCTTTAGTGGAGGACAGCAGCCCCTAGACAAGAGTCTACCTTAAACAAAATTGGTATTGTAACTGAAATATCCCTAATCAAATTGAATCGGATCGAATTGGGACCCTTGTGAATCTGAATCGAATCGATTCTGGAAAACAGTGGCGATACCCAGCCCTAATTAATAGTGAGTTTTTCTCTCGCCAAGCTCTACCCCTCCTGCACTAAGAGTTTACTTTGCACAGTACCACACATTGGTCCATAGCACCATAAATGTCTCAACAGTTTGCATATACACTAGGGATAGGCACGAATAATGTCTTCCCAGGGTACAGGGGTCGAAATTAAGGGGGGCTTGGGGCAAAATGCTAGAGCCATATGAAATCCGTTTTATTTTTTTCCAAATTCCATTAAATTTTTTTCCAAATTCCGTTTTTTCCGTTTTAATATTTCAGAATTCTGTATTTTGCTTTGTACGCTCATTTTACCATCAGAAATAGTGTCTAATAAGTGGGAATGAATAAATGTCCACAATTTAATAAGATATAACAGTCCATTTAATAGGGCTGTCTTAAATACTTCGAAGCTTCGTTCGATGGGCATGGGATTCGAATATAAAACTAAAATTTGATTATTAAAAAATATAAAAATATAAATGATATATATTTTTTTTTTGCAAAATCAACTCTGCCTGTCTTTGTTAATTACAACAAGCAATGCTGTTTGTTATTTAAGATGAGGTCGGACTCGGCACTGACAGATTTGTGTTCATTGTGCTGCTTTTATAAAGCCTCAAATGACGGCTTACAATATTTCATTCATGAAAGCAAAGTGTTTTGTTTGTCTAAGATTTAAAAAGGTTTAAACTTTACAGCACTGACAAAGTTGAACAAAGTGCTGTACAAGTCCCACAACATAAAAAAAAAATAATAATTATAATCTTTTTATTTATTTAGTTGATTCCATTTTTATTGCTCAATTCCGCGATTCCGTCCGCGATTCCGTGATCGCGGATTTCATATGGCTCTACAAAATGCCCTCGAAAATTGACCAAATGCCCTTGGAAATCAGTTAAGGCAAGAAAAGCCCCACAGTTTACTAATTATATATATGCTCTACAGTGCGAGCATTTCAATCGTATTTGCCCCTAATAATATGTGTGCGAACCGGAAAAATCATTTACTCATCGCACTA
Organism: Notolepis coatsorum; assembly: GCF_963971535.1. Taxonomy (NCBI): domain Eukaryota; kingdom Metazoa; phylum Chordata; class Actinopteri; order Aulopiformes; family Paralepididae; genus Notolepis; species Notolepis coatsorum. Next base: position 79,047,898 of record NC_140176.1, on the reverse strand, counting down.
TCGCAGTGTGCGAGTGAAGATTACAAACGGCTCCGCTGTTAATAGTTCAGAAACTACAAGTCCCACATTGACATAAGACCATTGACAACATGGTTTGACCCCCAAGCATTAGTATCCTGGAGAAAATTAGAAGAAAACATAGTAGCCCCACATAGACTGAAGGACATAGCACACACTAAACTACCAATCAAGCACTGTGAACGGAAATTTGGCCCCATAATTACTCATGCGATCCGGATATGGCGTGAATCACAAAAAAAAAATCCTAACCCACACAAATGGCACAATCATACTCCCTTATTCAATAACAATGCACTCTTAATTAAAAAACGACCTATAAGATTCCCTATATGGGAAGAGCAAGGCATACACTCATTAGGGGATGTTTTTAACAAACAGGGTTTTTGTAGTGATAAAGAAATACGCAAAAAATGTAATCTCACCAAGTCCACATGGCTTTTTTACATACAGTTACAGCTATGTTTGAAGTCTCACGGTGTTCCATTAGACATACCAATTGAACACCACAGATACCACAAATTCTTCTACGAAAGAGAGACATCGAGAGGTTTTGTTTCAGATTTTTATCATCAATTACTAACGTCCTCGTATGAAACCCTCCAACTAGACTCTGTCTGGAGGAGGGATATACCAGACCTGGAAAATGACTTTGATTGGCAAGGAGCCTGGGCAAATGTCCGACTTACATCAAGGAACCCGGATCATCAACAAATCAATCTTAACTATATTCACAGGACATATTTGACTCCTATAAGACTGTGCAGAATGGGGCTTAAACAAGACTCCAAATGCTCCCAATGTACAAATGGGGACGAAGGGACATTTATGCACATGTATTGGGACTGCCCACCAGTTAAGGCATTCTGGAAAGATGTGACCCAACAATTATCAAAACTCGTATCTTGGAATATACCTGTACACCCCTCGGTATTACTATTGAATGATGTTTTTGAGTTTGCAGTGAATCCACAGCTAAAGAGATTGGTTTTATCGGGTATCACAGTAGCTAAAAAGCTGATCGCATCACGCTGGTTTCAACCGGAAAAAATGTACCGGAAAGTTTGGTTTCTTACATATCTCGATGTGATTTATCAAGAAATATCTACAGCAAGAATTCTGGGTCTCAATGAATCCAAAATGTCAATGTGGTTAGAAGTGGTGGAGAGAATAAAAGCTAGCTTATAATGGTAGTGTCTGGTTAGGTGCGAGGGATAGTGGAGGTACTTCCCAAGGTGGGGTCCGGGAGGGGGGGGTTCGAGCTGGAGCATATGTGTGTAGGTTTTTAGATAACAGGTATTAGGGGTATATCTTATATAAGACAATTAACTAAAATGTGATCTCATTGGATGTGCTCTGACAATTAATGCTTGTATATCTTATCGTGTGTTGTCATGTTTGTTTATGTGTTTGTTTAAAAAATAATAAAAAAATAAAATGCAAAAAAAAAAAAGTCCCACATTCCACAAGGCGCATAAACGTCCAATCACAGTAGTTTCCTGCGGTGACGCGGCTGGTTTCATGCGAGTGAAAGGAAATGAGAACACAGTACACGCTGGAAAACAAAGTCACGGTACCGGCATAGGCAAGTTATACATTCAGAATCAGACAATGCAAAAAATTCAGCCAGCCACATGAAGCCCCTTCATTTTTATTTTAGCAAAAGAGAGACGAGGAGAAAGAGGAATCCGGTGAGGCAGCTAATGTTACTGAGGCGGATTAGCGAAGTTAGCACACGCACATACACGCACACTGTGGGCCAGCCAGTGACTTTGGTGGTGTGTGCTATTGCACAGATGTGTGTCCCGTTTGCACACGCACATACACACACACACGCACATAGTAAGCCATCACTGGGAACGCTCAGAGGAAAGGGGGGCTGAGAATATCTGTGTGTGTGTGTGTGTGTGTGTGTCTCGCTCTCTCTCCCTCTCCCTCTCTACATCTCTCTCTCCTGAACCTATTTCATTCAAAAGGAAGACATTGATGGACAGTAGCTATACGTATAAATTATAGCTCAGTTGACATTACACACACTTCTGCAGTCCCTTCCGCCGTCCCTCTCTCTCTCTCTTTCTCTCTCTATCTCTTTCCCTCTCTCTCCCTCCCTCTCCTCGCTAGTTCGCTGCCTGTCAAACCCTGTTTGAGGAAGTGTCGGGTTACACTATGCCTACGTTCCAGACACACACGCAGTGAAGTTTGTGTATGTGTGTGTCCCCGACGAGGGAGAGAGATGGCGCACACACATTACACACACTATCTATCTATCTATCTATCTATCTATCTATCTATCTATCTATCTATCTATCTATCTATCTATCTATCTATCTATCTATCTATCTATCTATCTATCTATCTATCTATCTATCTATCTATCTATCTATCTATCTATCTATCTATCTATCTATCTATCTATCTATCTCTCTATCTCTCTATCTCTCTATCTCTCTATCTCTCTATCTCTCTCTCTCTCTCTCTCTCTCTCTCTCTCTCTCTCTCTCTCTCTCTCTCTCTCTCTCTCTCTCTCTCTCTCTCTCTCTCTCTCTCTCTCTCTCTCTCTCTCTCTCTCTCTCTCTCTCTCTCTCTCTCTCTCTCACGTCACAGAAACCGTCAAATCAGAACAGTTTAGTTGAGTGAGGGAAGATCTTGTGAACTCGAGACTAGACTGATGAGTCAATATGGTAATTAGAGACACAGACCCATTGATACTAACCTGTATTACTATAAAACCATGCTAAACACAGAAAAAAGGCATTTATAATGCATGTCCCCTTTAAATAAACGTTCCAGCCCCCTGTCAACTGTGATGTCAACTATCAACCTGAATTAACATTCAGTATTCAATATGGTCTGATATTAACATTCAGTATTCAATATTGTCTGATTCAATATTAACACTTTGGCTGCCATGGGTTAAATTCATTATCAACCGTAGGTTGCCGGCTCTATTTGTCTATAGAGAAAGTCCCCTTCTTTGCAGGGCTATAACTTTTTAAATTCTATTGCTACATTGCCATTATTAGGGCCCATTCAAAGTCCTATATGTATTGTTCATTGTGTAGCAACGTTAAACTTTTTCATTCACATATTCATAGTAAAGTATGGTCTAATGCAGGGGTGGCCAACCAGTCAGAGACTAAGAGCCACAAAAAAATGACTGTGGTACCACAAAGAGCCACACCATATACCAGCGTTTCTCAACCTTTTTTTTCAGTCACGGCACCCTTCATGTGTTTATAGGTCTCACCCTCTGGCCTCTGAAGTTGCTAATGTCTTTTTTATTTGGGCCTCACAGGGTTAAAAGTACCCTGTGAGACCCACGGTTGCAAAATTACAAAATCACTTTTAGCCATTTAAAAAAAGAATGTTTATTTTAAAAATGTTAAAGGGGAACTATTTTACTATTTCTTTCACTATTTGGGCACTTTTACACAATTCCTGTGAGTCTATGGAACACCTAGGTTTTTTTTTTTTTAAATGCATTGTTTTGTATTTCTAATCAAGTACTAAAAACCGCATTTTTCTACCTCAAGATCTTAAGCCGTTTTGAGGCTGGGCTCCAACCACTGTGTGGCCTGGTGCCAACTGCCACATCAACTGCCACATTACAGTTTTTCTCAATTGCTTTGGTGCATTTCTCTGATCAGAATTAAAGTTCTCATAACTGTTAGTGCATTTCTCAAAACAATTAGTACAAACTGCAAAACCTAGGTGATAACCTGCAGAAGCGTGTCACTTGCTCAAAATGGATAATTCATTCCTCAAAAGCAAGTATTCATGTCAATGAAAGTGTCAGTGTCATCAAAATGAAAAGTCCTGACACCATTGTTTATAAACAAGATAGTCAAATGGCTTTGCCATGTTTTCGTTATGACAGTTCACTCTGTAAGTGTTTTCCAATGCAAAAAAAGTCAGATCTTGGTGACACTTTCTGAAAATGCTCAAGACAGCACTATACACTATTTGCACAGCCATTTGAAATCTACAGTTTGCTGTATTTAGTGAGGTAAATGAGTACAAGACACGTATGTTTCAAATTTGTTTACTGCATATGCTCTTTGCAATTTTAATTTGTTCACAGCATTGTGCAAAAGAAAAATACAAACTAATTTACAACAAACATAAGAAACACCCTTTGGCCTTTGGGTAGAGCTGTGCACAACTGTAAACAATATTGCAGTACATATTGGAACTGAATTGGAACATACAACATACACAGTACTAGGGCTGGGCGATATGATGATATTATATAAATATCGGGTACAGTTCATTAACGATACACTTTTTAAAAGTATCGTGGATATCGTGATGTTTTGCCCAAGAGGCTTGTGTCGCGTCAATCTGGTCCACACGTTGACACTTTTGAACAGCGCCGCCCCACACACACACTACTGCATCAAAAGTGACTACTTATGATAACAAAGGCATTCGTTGTGGCATTAACGTTATAATAATAATAATGCAGGACCTGTTCAGAGGTCTCTATATAGTTACACTTTCAATAACATCAGCGTATTTACATAGTGCCGACCGAGGTCGACCTAGATATAGCAAGCTCGTTCATATCTCAGCCCGTGCTGACTCAGTTGTGCCCATTCTGCGGTCTGTTAATAAAGTTTTCAATCAGACAGATGTATGGAAAGGCTTTTATTATAACATCTGTTGCAGTAAAATCATTATGCCTCCAGTCGTTTAGTCCTTCTGCGGAGCTAAAAGCTAAACGTCGGACGCGGCGAGCTGCCATTGTTATTGTCATTGAGCTCTCCATGGCGGAAGTAAAAAATAAATACGCGCTTTCCGATTGGTGCTAAGAACAGCAGGGCGGGTGCAAGCGATGTGACGTAATTGGCAGACGCGACTGTCAATCAAAATGATTCTGTTTGCCGACTGAATGAATGAGAACGTTATTAAAAGATTGCAGCATGGGTACAATACAGTACAGCTCAATACAACAACAGTCAACAGCGGACTGGAGGATGCAGACCAGAGAAAGACTTTCGTCTTGTTTACATCAGGGTCCCCCATTTTCAATTCATCATATTTCATATCTAAATCATATAATATCTCATTGCTAAATATATGCAATATATAATCTAATAATCCAATAATCTAAATCTAATATATAATATAAAAATGCTAAATGCATGGGTATTTTATTTTGTCTTTAATGTTAGCTTGCAAACTCAAATACTGTCTTGGTAAGCCTCATAATGAATTTTGGGGAAAAAAAGAAAAACATCGTGATGCGTATCGTGTATCGCCGAAAGGTCAGAAAATATCGTGATATCATATTTAGGCCATATCGCCCAGCCCTACACAGTACTGTAAATCATTCATTCACATCCAGACGTTCCTGTCTGTCTGGCTATTGGATTCAGGAATGGGGAGTAGGGAGGGAGATATTCCACCAGCATCCTTTCATGTGCTGCAAACCACTGTGTGACCAGAATTGCGTGGTGAAAACGCACATTATCCCATACAACAACGTACTTGGTCAGATGGTCGCCATTTAGACCCTCTCATTCTCAGGGATTATGTCCCTGTAAAGAGTGTCTAAAAAAGTCAGCAGATGTTGTGTGTTGTATGGACCAATGCGGGGCATATGGGTGAGGACGCCGTTTTCTGAGATGGCTGCACACATTGTAATATTCCCTCCTTGTTGTCCTGGGACATCAGTGGTTGCTCTCTGTCCAATGCGATTCCTTCCACGCCTTCTACCTTTTGCCAGATTGAAACCCGCCTCATCAACATATGAAATTATAAAGAAATGTATAAAATTTGCTTGACAGATTTTGACAACTAGTTCAACATATTAGTATGTAATGACTCAAGCAATGAAATGAGGACTATTAGTTTTATAGGGAATGACTATTCAGCAGTCATAAGTATACTTCATTTTGACTGACATGACCTAAGCAAATGATAATGTTATAAAACAGCAGAGAATTGTATGAAAGCAATTGATGCATGTCCAAAAGCATTTGCAATTTGTTCGGAGGAATGAGAAACTGCTACTATGATGTGCACAAATTACACAATGTTGTGGAGGTTGAACTAACAGTTATGAGAACTTTAATTCTGATCAGAGAAATGCACCAAAGCAATTGAGAAACTGTATTATGCAGCTGAGAAATCTGACATCACAGATATGCACATTTTCAGATGACTCAGTTCAGTGAGGGTGAATATTGTGAGAGGAGAATTGGAAGAATTCGCCAATATGAGAATTGGAGACATATATCCTATTAATATAAGTCCACATAGCTAAGAAACAATGGTAAACACTGAAAAAAGCCATTTATAAGATAGTTCCCCTTTAAGCACATGTATAGTCAATTGGTCCTGTTGTTCAGCCTCACAATGCTATTTGATAGTAAATGTGTTTATATGTCCCACCCTCTGGCCTCTGAAGTTGCTAATTTCTTTTTAATTTGGGCCTCACAGGGTTAACCTCTTAAGCCCGAGATATACAGTAAAAGTGTATATTTTCAGCATTATGTTTGTTTACCAATTATTTTAACTGTTATTAGTGAAATATAAGATTATAGAAATCTCAGGGCATTGAGTCGGAAACCGGTGCATATTGACAGGAGGAAGTGGCACAGCCAAAAGTGAGTGTAGTCTTTTGAAGGAAGAGACTCAGGGCTTTCAAATTTCGAAAAACTACTACTTTTGGGATTATCTCCCACAAACCTGAACGTTATTGCCATAAAACAGAACGCAGTTAGTTTCTCTACCTTTCTGTGAACGTCTTGCAAAAAACGGTGTTGCAATATGATGAAAAATGGTGGAGAAATTTACATTATAAAAAAGATGGCAGAATTCAGTACTGTATCTACAAAACCTTCTGTTTAATCATCTTCCCTTTATTCATTTGCTTAGATTTTTCAGGTCTGGTCAATTTTAGCATGGTGTTATTTACAGTCAAAGATAATTTTTTTTTTAAATAGAATTGATATTCTCCTTTGGTTCATTACAATTTACTCAAGCCTAGTAACAGACACACTATTTCTGACACTGATCCATATATGTCCCTAGATTCAGATACCAAGAACATGCAAATGGACCATTTAAAAAAAAATTGTAAATGTTTATTCTACGTCCTTATGGAATGAGTGACATAAAAAAAAAAAAAAGTAAAAAAAAAAAAAAAAATTATTTTTTTTTATGGATGGAAGAGCCGCACATTGACGGGCAAAGAGCCGCATGCGGCTCGCGAGCCGCGGGTTGGCCACCCCTGGTCTAATGTATAAGTATGTTTTCATCTCTTTCTGCAGCTTTCTCCAGAACGTGATCTATAGCCCCAAATACATTATATTGATGATGCAATACAGTTTTATGGCAATCAGCGCGATATAAAAAATTCCAACTAGACGTACTTCTAGAAGTTACTACACGTCATCTGATGTTGACCGGATGGGCTAGGGGGCGTTTATAATTCCGTGGGCAGCGTTATACCAATCATCTAATGTGGGTCAAATGTTGATAATAGCAGTTAGTATCGAAGACGGTAACTTTACACGCTAAAACTCACCCCAGTCTCCGTGCGCCGTTGGGCGATCATCGTAGAGTAGACATTTTATCATTATGGGATGTAGATTTACCCGGTCCATCTGCAGCTTGTATAATCGTATATACGTCCAAATCATGTTGTTTATCGAGTTATTGGCAATCGATCGCTGTGTATTGTGACGAGCTAGAATGCCGGGACCTATAGCGAGTGCCCGGAAGTAATACGGCCGTCCAGCACAACCTCTATGGCACTTCCTGTTAAGCGATTGCGCCGATCGGCCACCAGATGGCGCTCCTGAACCGCCAGAGAGCTCAGTGGGTCCTCCTGGTGGATCTCAGGCCAGCGGAGGGGACATATGAATCCGATCCCAGATTTTTGAAATATTGATATTAAAGACGCTGTAAAGCGTCTTCGGCAACTTGAGCATGGCCGGGAATGACGTGTTTAAGCGTTTCCCGGCACCCAAAGTGTTAACATTCAGTATTCAAGTAGAACAGCTAGCTGTTGTGGACACTCACCTTTCCACAGCAAGGCACCTTGGTTGAGAAATGCAGGTTCAGTCCATGTGTTGTTTAGTTCAGTCAATTGTTGAGAACACAAATGTTCTAGAATGTTCTATTATGACATCATACTGTGACCCATGTACTGCATATTTTATACTGGGGAAGAAAAACGGAGCAGGATTGGTAAACGGGAGTGGGATGGGAGTGGGATTCTATAAAAGTTTGGCTCGGGATTGGGACGGGATTGGGATCAGTCCTCTGTGGGAGGGAGTGGGATTTTTTCAAAACTCATTTGGGATTGGGATGGGATTATTTCTGTGGGAGTGGGAAGGAGCGGGAGTCAAAATCCACTCGCATGTCAGCCTCTAGTGTGCGTGCACTGTGCACGAGTGCACATCTAGGGGCGGGGTGTAGATTTGGTCTCCCTGATGTTGACTCCTTAGCCACAGCCTTGGGTTGTTTAATACTGGACGAGTGTTTCATAACAGCCGTTGTGTGGGCCGGTTTCGGGGCCGGTGCGCGGGCTGGTGCGTCTGAATGTCCCGGGCTGAATTTGTGTCCCAGTCCGCCCCTGGTTGTAGCTGTAACAGAATAATTGTATTAACTATTAATTAACTATTATTCAATAGCGTTTCAATTATAATGAATTCAATAATTGTATAAAGAATTTTCCATGTTCTGTCATCTAATAATATATTCCATTGCCTTTCCTATCTGTATCAAAGTCAAAATGTTGGTATCGTGACAAGACTACAACATACAAAAGTTTGCGTCTAGTAGGCATGGGCCAATTTGTGTGCTATTTGCACAGATGTTTAGCCCTTAGTATGCACACGCACAGTATAATATGCATGTAATAAATAGTTTGTTAATAAACTCTGTTACTTGAACAATTTACACTGTGCCCCTAAATTTCTTTGTGTGCTCCTAAATTTGTATTTAGATTTTATTTATTAAAATTTTATTTAGGAGCTCCTTGGGAAAAAGGTTAGCGTAGAGCCCTATATATGGAGACATTAACATTACGTTATCAAACATATGGACGAAGACAGTAAAAAAAAGTGTCGACAATGTTTTATAATCTTTGTTAATTTTCATCCAAAAAATTCGGTGCCCCCAAAATACAAAAAAAAGCCCCCGAAAATCAATACATTAACTGCCACAGAGTTTGATCATCTTATATCATTCTCTGCCAGCACTGTAAGTCTATGGAGATGTTCACCTTCTTTGCAGGGCTATAACTTTTTTAATTGTATTGCTAAATTGACATTACTATGGCCCATTCAACATCGATTATCTATCGTTCAGGATGTAGGAACGTTTTACTTTTTCATTCACACATTCATACGAAAATACCGTCTAGAATATAAATATGTTTTTATCGTTTTCTGCAGTAATTCCTAGAACGTGAGATATAGGCATAAATGCATATATATATATTATCAAATGCCGCTTGTTGCCGATCCACGCTATATTAAAAATGTCAACTGTACATGGTCCTAAACGTTATGACTGATCATGCGCGGGTGAACGGAGGGGGGGGGGGGGGGGGGGTCGTTTATAATTCCGTGATCGTCGTTGAATGCTTTATGTAATAATAATAATAATAATTCATTTAATTTATATAGCGCTTCTCAATAACCCGAAGTCGCTGACAGTAGTCGGGAGCAGGAGTACAAACAAAGAAGCGAAAGCAAAGAAACAAAAACAACAAAGAAACAAAAACAAAAGGAACATGAGACCATGGGGGGAACAGGGGAGACAGCCTGATAGCACAAAAAAGACTGGAGACAGTCATCAATCAGGTTGGAGGGGAGGGGGGGGTTTAAGGGTGGGGGGGGTTGAAGGCAAGGGAGAACAGGTGGGTTTTGAGGCGAGCTTTGAAGGTGGAGAGTGTAGGGGAGTCTCTGATGGACTGGGGGAGGGAGTTCCAGAGTCGGGGTGCAGTACGAGAGAAGGGCCGATCTCCGAAGTTTTTAAGCTTGGATGTCGGGACAGTGAGGGAGGCAGTGGAGGAGGACCGGAGGGAACGGGTGGGGCGGTAGGGAAGAAGGAGATCAGTCAGGTAGGGCGGGGCCAGGCTGTGGAGGGCTTTGAAGGTGAGGAGTAGTGTTTTGTAGGGATGGGTACCGAATTCGGTACTTTTGAGGTACCGAACCGAAACACGTCGGTACTACCGAGTATCGAATCAAGTGAGAAACCGTTTTTTTTTTTTTTTTTTTTTTTTTTTTTTTTTTAACTTTTTTCTTTTCATGTCAACGTTCACACGCACAATATATGCTTACCTAGGATTTGACTTGATTCAACAACAAAGCAGTCGGAGCAATGACAAGCCGAAAACTGTCGAAATTGTAGTTATTTGAAGTTTGGATTTTTTTTTACGACTGAGGTAGGTAAATTAAATTTCGACAGTTTTCGGCTTGTCATTGCTCCGACTGCTTTGTTGTTGAATCAAGTAAAATCCTAGGTAAGCATATATTGTGCGTGTGAACGCTGACATGAAAAGAAAAAAGTAAACAAAAAAAAAAAAAGTAAAAAAAAAAAAATTAATACAAAATATTTTTTTTAATTTTTTTTATAGTACCGAAAAAAGGTACCGTTGGGTACCGGTATCGATTCACAGGTTCAAATGTGAAAGGTACCCATCCCTAGTGTTTTGAAGTTAATGCGGTGTTTGATCGGGAGCCAGTGGAGGGAGTGGAGGACAGGAGTGATGTGTTCGCGGGACCGGGTGGTATGGGTGATATATAGATCAGAGCAGTTTGCATGGATAATAATAAACACTCACGCTGAAAGTCACGGCAGCCTCCTCTTGCCGTTGGGCGATGAGACTGGAGCAAAAAGATCCCAGTTATTTGATGGGGATCGAGTCGATCCATTTCCGGTTTGTAATACACGCCCAAATCATGTTGATTATTGAGTTATGGCAGCGATCCATATCCACGGTGTGTGGCTAGAGTCCCGCGACGATATGCGAGTGGCCGGACATATTTAGGAGACTCACCGATATCCAACCGGCCATTTCCGGTTTGGCAACTCGCCGATCATCCACCAGGGGGCAGTATTGAAGCGTTGCAGAGTTGTGCCGAGTCCCACTGCATCAGACAAGGCTCCGTGAGTGAAATATGAATACCATGGTGAAAATATGAAATATGATCATAATAACGTTGTACGCCGTGGATTGGCAGAATTCGCATGAACTTGAAACACGTCGTACAACGTGATTGGCGGGGAAAGTGTTAAGGGGGGGCAAAAAAAATCCCTGAACAAAATTTTTTATTTCGAACCCTGAATGCGCCAATTGTATAAAAGCCATTACACTACTTGTAGTCGTGTTATGAGAATTAGAGCATGCCTAGGAGGGTCTAACGACCCTCGGCTGCGCCTCGGGCCTAACAACCACCCCTAGGCATGCTCTAATTCTCATAACGTACTCCTGCGCGTGATGTAATGCTTAAATACAAGGTATCTGTTAGCAGCAGTGTGTCCGTGTTAATAAGTGTGCTTGTGTGGTGTGTAAGTCTCTAAGGTGCTTTTGTGTGATGATTTCTTAATCTCCCCTCGGGGATAAATAAAGGTTTTCAATTAGAGTCTGTCTGTCAATAATCTGTCAGGGAAATATAAAAGATCTTGGAATAAATTCCTTACCAAGAAATGTCTTCACCAATGTGTTTGTAAAGGTGTCTAATAACACAAATATTTTAATTCAACTCCCATAGGAAAACCTGTGACAGCTGCTGAAAGTTGGAGTACCTGGAACCTTATCTGTGAAAAATGTTAAATGTTTATTTTTACCTTGTGAGTTGTCAAACTACTAGGTTTTTCATGGTTCTGAATCGATGGCAAACATTTATTTTGTACTGAATCCACTCTACTTTTACATCTACATTTAAAAAGTAGTTTTATTAGTTTATTTCAATAACTTTAATATTAAGTTCGAAAACAATACTCATTCACAATGTCAAATGCTTCATGAGTCAATGTGTCTTCTCCAGACTCTACACCATCAGGAATACCATTTTAGCATGTACTGTATTTCCACATTCTGAGATACACTTGACACCATTCTTCTTGCAGCTGCACCCGCCGGCTGCTGCAATCTCCATTACAATCACAGCTTGTGAACCGGAGTAGCTCCTCAGGATCCATGGGGTCTAGTGTTGGAACTGGCTCATAACCATGAACCCCAACCATCCATCCATAGTCACTGGGGTCCGAAGACATGCTCTGCAGCAGCCTTCAGTGGGTTTGGAGATGGGCACGCCGCATGGAGAGAGAATGCTGTGCAGCTGCACCTTCTGTCGGAGGTAGAGTCTCCGGTTTGATCAGCCCGGCCACCACCCAAAGTAGTACCTGGTGCGTGGTAAATGTGCTGGAAAATCGCAATCCCTTACCTTACCCTGGTCACTGCGTCCTTAGTAGCATGTATGTCAAGTAAGATGTCCATGTGTTCAATGTCCCCTGCACAAAACCTGTCAAATAGCGTTGTTTTCCCATGGCCTCCGATTGCAGAAACCGTATCACAACCAGTGAAGGCGTGACAAATGCCACTTGGATCCTCATGACGTTGTAAGAGCCCTTTGACGTGGTTAAGAAGAGGGGATGGTTGGTGCTTGAGCTATGGTGCACCAGCATTACCAGCACGTCGTCCACGGCTCTGCTTGCACCTGAAAATAGAACAAGATGCATGCAAAGCGTCTTGAAGTGTGCAGACAGTGAACTTAACAATTGGCAAGTTATTTAACAGGTGTCAGTCAGCATCATTGTCACACGTTTCCGGAATGTTGAAGAGAGGAGGTGGATGAGCTCACGCTTGTTGTTACGAGTGTCCATGAACTTTGCCCTTGCTGTGAAATGTCTGAGCAAACACTTGTGAAATCATATCCGGGCGAATCTGTAGATCACAGCAGGAGTTCTTAGTACGCCAGATGTGGCCATGATCTTTTGGCGAGCTGCTATAGCCATCACAGACCACACTGATCTTAAGTTCTGAGGGTGACTGCCGAGACACTGCACATAGCTCAGGTAACTGTCAGCAATCTCCTGCCAGGTCTGACCTTGTTCCCACTTCACCTGTAGAGAAGCCATCCGCCATCATCCACCAGGCTGGAGCAGAGCTGGTTAGTGAGGTCAAGTGGATCGGTCACCTTATTCAGGCTGGTCTTGGAAAAGCCTGCCTTGTTTGCCTTGTTCATTTTCTGGTCTTTGTTACTGAACAAGGGGAAGGGAGTCAGCTCATAGGCTACTCTAAGCTTGTCTCGATTGTCATATCCCATTCAGTGAAAATGATCAGTCGGTTGAACAACTTGAGTGACTTGAGGTGAATCTTCTTCTCATTGACCTTGGGAATCTTTCTGAGTGATGGACATGGCCTGTATCTTGAACTTCACCTCCATGGTCGATGTTACTCACTGTCCATCCAGCTTTATCTGCATCTCCCTCCCTACTTCAGCCGCTCTTTCAGCATTGACTGCGTCATCTGCAGTTGTGGTGAATCCTGTTGAGAAGGACACAAGCAACTGCTTGTCTCAGTTGTGGTCGAAGGGGTTGTTCTCCTCAAACCATTTGAGAGCAAGTTCAATCGCTTCAGCAGCTCTCTTCATCCGTGTTTTGGCAAGGTCTTTGTGGAGGGGGCCATGTTTCTTGACACCTTCCTCCATGCGCCAATAACTGTATTTGTATATAGTACTCATTACCTTTTTAATTCTTAAGCTTAGCATTGTATTTTATTCTTATAACTTTTCAGTTTTATTATTTTATTTGTATTTTTGCACAATCAAGGCTTTCTTGGTCTTGTCTGGATGGAGGTGGTCCTGACTCCTGACTACAACACAGTGGGACTTTCATTATAGCCAGTTTAGGGGTGTAACGGTACACAAAAACCACGGTACAGTACGTACCTCGGTTTTGAAGTCAAGGTTCGGTACAGGTTTTCGGTACAGTGGGGGAAGTTTGGCTTTCCATGTTCCACTCAGGGGTGATGTAGTGTGCAGTAACTAATTGTACTTGTAGGGCTGTCAACGAATATTATATTGAAATTAATAATTGACCCTTTAAAAAATAAAAAAAATATTATTATTATTATAATGTATTATGAAAAAAACACCCCCCGGTGGGCGGTCATTAGTGGTTAACATACCGTTGTATTCGTTCGGTACACAGCCGTTCGGTACGGTACGGTACACAGTGAAACGGTTCGGTATGGATATGTGTACCTTTACACCCCTAGTTTTTTTTTATTTTTATTTAACCTTTATTTAACCAGGAAGTCCCATTGAGATACAAGATCTCTTTTGCAAGGGAGTCCTGGCCAAGATGACAGCAATAACACCCGAAAACATCAGACAGCAATACAATGTGCGGTACATCACACAAGAACATAATAAAAGTGCATGTACACAATACACAATACATCACACGTAAACATAAAAACACCAAACAGAACAGTCTACATAACAGTAAAAGTGTACGACAGTAAAATACAGGGCAATACAGTAACTCTGCAGTTTTGCAGCTGGGACCCGACTAGAGAAAGCAGCGACACTCTTCCTGTTGTATGTAATCCAGTCATTTAAAGCAGGTCTGAACACCAAAGGTTACTGACACTGTTAGTGTGTTTATTACAGCACTCACTGAACCAGGACCTGCCCTCTGTGTAAAAACTTCTGACTCAGTTAATGTGCTACTGTGTGTGTGTGTGTGTGTGTGTGTGGAGGGATGTACAGAACGGTAACTAGCTTGAGACTGCATGTGATCTCTCATTCCATAATGCATTCTAGGTATACACATATAGCATTAGATTAGAACAATGGGAGATTGTGTGTGTGTGTGTGTGACGGACGGTCCATGTAAACATGTCTAGTGCGGGCAGTTACAGGTAGTAGGTGGTGTGTTGGAGTTGAGTTACAGGTATCATTCATGTTAGCAAGGATTCAGTTTTCCTTCTTGGTCAAGGTATCTACAATTTGTTGTTTTTCCACCTTTTTAAAAGGTCATTATAAACCTAAGCCCCTTACCTTAACCCTAACCTTTAACCTTAACCTCGCTGGAGACCTCAAACCACACCTAAAATAGATATGGGGGTAATAATGTGTGTGTGTGTGTGTGATTTTTGAAGCTATAATGCATTTCAACAAAATGCGGATACCTTCTAGCCATGACCTCCATGTCCTCCTTGGGTTCGCTTGGGTTAGCCTAGTATCTGTCCAGCTGTCCCAGGTGCATGGCCCAGGGAGATATGTATGTGTGTATACAGGTGCGGAAAAATACACTTCCAATTGTGTAAAACGAACAAATAAAGTAATCTTAATATTCATGTAGTATTGACAACTTGGGCTATTTGTAGCGTTAGACAGTGTGGTACTGTTGGTGGTGTAGTTCATTCACATTTATAGCCCAGATTTCAACTGAGCGAAGGTTGTACCTTACTGAAATAATTAACGTGTGTGTGTGTGTGTGTGTGTGTGTGCGCAGTTGGAGCAGGTGCGTCTGCTGGATCGCTTCGGTAACAAGTCCACCAACAAGTCCACCAGTGGGAACCTGTACCTCACCGCCACACACCTCATCTTTGTGGAGAGCAGCTCCGGCACCAGCGCTGGTGCTCAGGAGATCTGGGTGAGTAGCATGTAGCATCTGATTAACATGATTATTCTAAAGATTTCTTTGGATTAATAGATTTTTTTTTAGTCTACCTTTTCTTTTTTGCAAGACCCCCCCCCCCCCCCCCCCCCCATTTTGCAAGAAAATGGGGGAAGAAAAAGAAAGTGTGTTTTTTCTCCTCGATAATGTTACAAAATGAATGACCAGACGATAAGGTAAGGAGCACGGCTCCTTGTTTCTCAACCATCGACTCTCCGTCTGCTCTCATGCGTCCTGTCGTCTTGTACTCGAGGTGTGCACTGTGCAGTAGCTCTACCGTTTGTCCCAATAACAGAACTTCACTCAAACCATCGTCAACACACTGAGCGGAGGCCGGGGCTGCACACACAAGAAAAGGAGTTACCGCTATGGGGTTGGTCTATTCAGGAAGTAGTTCTCCAATCAGAGCGTCTGTGGGCTACACTTTGTTCAGTGAAAAGTCTGTTGAGGGCCATGCTAGTGTAGCCTGGCTGTAACCATGGAAACTAGACGGGTCACGTCACTTTTATTTATATAGCACATTTAAAAACAAATTGAGCCAAAGTGCTTTCCAGTCATTTTTTTTATCCACTTTTTCTCCCATTTTTCTATATTTTTCTCCCATCCCAATTTCCTATCATCCAATTCAACCCTCCCCTGTCACGGACGCTGTTTCTTGCCTCCCACAAGCCGGCTGCAATGTGGACTAAGTCATACATAGCACAAGTCCCCTCCGGTACTTGAGGTAACAGCAGTCGCATCTTTTCACCTGCGCAGCTCGATCTCTCAGTGGCGAGGAGTAACGCGTGGGAGGCTCACGCTGCCCCCGACACTTCCTGATTCTACTGCGCACCAACCGACCTGTAGGAGTCGCTGTCCACAACGCCCGATCCCCACCCATCAGTTTCCCACCCCCTAATACGGCCAATGTGTATTAGTACGGACGACCAGCTAAACTGAAAGCAAATGTGGAGCGCTGGGCTCGAACCGACGAGCCCAGCGTCTCCAGCATTTCGTGGCGAGCGCCTTGCCCACTACGCCACGTAGCCGCCCAAGTGCTTTCCAGTCATTACAATAAAATACATAGCTGTAACTGAGGGGTACAATTCCCTGACTGTATTGATAAGTATGGTATCATTAAACCACTACCGCTTTATGTACTTTAATTACTGGCCATACAGTACACGATATATGAATATGATGAACACTTCCCACAATGAAATCGGTTCCAGTCAAAGGTATTAATCAAGTATTTAATGGAGCAAAAGGTACATAGGATACTTTACATTATTCTTTGAATGCACTTGTAAGGCAAAGGAGTATGCGTAGGCAAATCAATAACGAATGTCCATTCTCTGGTTACGCAGGAGGTAATTATACAACCTGAATCTTAGGGAATTATATCTATGGTACACTAGTAATAGCGGGAGATACTGGAAGGGGTTCCCACTGGTTGTAAGCCAGCAGGGGGGTAGAAGATCTGTCGGTAGTAGGACGTCTGGTCAACGATGACTAGGGAGACTTCAGGTACAGAAGCCGGTGCAGTAGTCTCTTGATCCACAGACGAATACAGCTTGGTTCTCTGGTAGACTGTAGCTCTACAGTGAAGAAAGCTAGGCGGCCTCGGGCTCTCTGAGCGCCGACTCGACTTGACTCCTCTCGGGGTAAATCCAACACGTGCAGGCGTCGGCGATTATCCGCTCCATAAATCATAGGACCAAAGCAAATATATTCCAGCCGCAAAGGCTATGTAGTCGTCGGGTAGATTAATCCAGTGTACATGTCCATACGGCTCTCGCCTAGGTCTCCTCGGGTGAAAGCGCCATGCGGTCGGCCCAGCCTGGATAAGAACTCTAGCTAATACGAGAAAGCGTTGGAGATGCTGGTCACTATAGAATTCTAACCGCACGATACACTATACACAAATAGACTATTAAAGACTCAATAGAAATATGTCGCACTCGACGGTATAGCGCCAAACTCTGACAATTCAGTTACTAATTCGCACGCGGTCTCGATGCTCTATTCTGAGGCCAAACAGGCCATACTTCACCGCACGTTGTATCGTGGGTGAGGCTTCAACTTATCGGTAACATACTAAATGCACGAAGGGTACGGAGGTAAGGGGCTAAGGGGCTTCTACATTCACCTGCGCCGTATTTATACGCACGGTGCACAAATAGTGCCACTCTCATTTCTGTCGCCGTATCCCTGGGCAGGGCCGGGGCAAGTACAGACATGTCGTGTCGGTGACTTTGAACTTGGCTCCGGGGGCCGGTCCCTGGCGCCGGTGGACCGCTGTCCAATAGGAGAATGAACTATTATGGGCTGGACTAAAGGGATATTCCGTGTATATGTACAAGGAATATACAAGGGATATCAAACGATATACAAATACTATGCAATATATATCAATAAATAAATATATATATTCGGTTTAATCTGATCCTTTGTAACAATAGCAATAACAAAGAACAAAACGACACAGCACCACAGTATAACATGCAGACGGAACAGTAAGAAGTCAATAGAATACAATACAATAATAATAATAACTTTATATTTGTGACAACATGAAAGGAGATAAAGATTACAAAACATTTAAATGAATAAAACAACCAATGAAATGGAAGAAACATTCATATACAAAATAATAAAAAAAAAAAAAAAAAAACACTGCATCGGTCGGTCCATTTAGGCAAATGGAAAATGCCTTGTTAAAAATAAATGTTTTTAGGCCCCTTTTTTAAAAGCCTCAACGGACTGTGGTGCACACATTCCACAGCCGAGGAGCAGCTGTGTCCTGTGTATGGGTTTGAGTGTCCAGAGCGGAGGGAGGTTGGGGGAGTGATGAGTTCCTTTAGATAGGAGGGGGCGTATACAGATTTATAATAAGTCACTAAAAGCAAGAGAGAAAATGGTTGGTCTTTAGATGTGATTTAAATGTTTCAATAGTGGGACAGGACTTAATGTGAGACGGGAGACTGGTCCAAAGTCTGGGGGCAGCGACCGAAACAGCCCCGTCTGCTCTGGTTATGAGATGTGAGTGAGGAGCTGTTGTGAGGACGACCTCAGTGACTTGGGAGCAGAATAGACCACTGCACTTCCGTGTTACATTGAGCTCATGGGAGAGACAGCGGGGGGAGAAAATGAATGAATGTGGATGAGAGCCTTGGCATTAAGTGGTTGTAGGTACGGCTGTGGGGGTGCTGGAGACATGATCATCCAATATACTTTTATACGCCCAAGTCTCCTGAATACGGAGAGACCAGTCCCAAAGTCGATCGGCACTTTCTCGGCCGAGCAATAGTAACTTTTCCGCACCTACTCCCAAACTACGCATGCGCAGATTGCCCACGGAGTCTCTGGATTTCTAGGTTTATAAATCTGTAGTTCGGAGTAGTTGATGCGGAAAAAAGTGACTAGTTCGGCCAAGAAAGTGCAGATCGACTTGGGATTGGTCTCTCCGTGTTCAGGAGACTCAAGCGTATAAAAGTCTATTGGATTATGTTTCCCACACCCCCACAGCCGTACTTACAACCACTTAATGTCAAGGCTCTCATCCACATTCATACATTTTCTCCCCCCGCTCTCTCTCCCATGATTTCAGAATACCAGAAGTGTTGCGGTGGTCTATAAGGAGTAGTGTTGTCAAAAATATCGAAAAATCGATACATATCGATTCTGAATATTTAAAACGGTTTCAATACTCATTTCCCGAAATATCGACATTTAATTATTCATAAAAAAGATTTTATTATTTTTTTGTATAAGGAAGTTGCATTGTTCATTTCAATACCTGTAATAGTACAGTAGTCCACACACACATGTGCATTCAGTTAAGTCGGAATATGACTGTAATACAAACAGTTCAGTTTGTCAGGTACATGCAACACAGATTACAGTGTTTACATCTGTCTGCTTGAGAAAATACCATGTTCTGCAATAAAAATGATTGAAGTGAGATGAACAGTTATTTTTAAATGTGATCTAAAGATAAACAAAGGGTTTTAAAAGTGTTATATTTATCCTCTCTTATAGTACCAGAGAGAAGCTGAGGAGAATCAACCAGCAACAAAAGCAAAATGTATTATTATTTTTTTTTACATTTTAAGATTGAACCTTTTTCCCAGTGGTATCGAAAATGGTATAGAATATTGATACTTTTCATGGTATCGTATCGAAGTTCGAAATTCCAGTATTGTGACAACACTAATAAGGAGTTAGCAGGTTTATAATGTACTGTGGGTGCTAATCCATGGAGGACTTTAAAAACAAATAATATCATTTTAAAATCAATTCTATATTTCACAGGCAGCCAGTGCAAGGCAATGTGCTGCCATTTCTTGGTTCCAGTTAAAAGTCTAGCAGCTGCATTCTGAACCATTTGCTCTGTGGAGTGGAACGGGTCAGACCCAAGTACAAGGAGTTACAGTAATCCAGCCGAGAGGTAATAAAAGCATGGACTGGGTGTAACTACGGGCACTTTACAGGTGCGTGAGTTGAGTGAGCTGGGGCAGGAGGGTAGCAAGCAATCGTATGCTGATGACACAGATATTGCACCAGACCTGATCGGTAAGCAGCCAAAATGTAACTACTTCTCAGATCATGCATCAGTTATATTAGCTCGGTTATAAACTCTTAATCCTAATCCTTTCTTAGTCCTGCAGTAGTAGTAGTATGATGGATTTATCCATGTTTTCGGGGAAGGATAGATCTGTGTGGCTGTTTATTACCACATGTGGTGCACCTTGGAAAAAGGTGCTTGGGGGCCCCATGTGCAATGGCATCGCTCATTGGCTCCTGGGTTTACCAACAAAATACTTCATCCCACAAGAGGAAACTGAGTGCCACCACACATAGGACAGAAACAACTTTTTTCAAAATTTAGTTATAGGTTAAATTTAACTTCTCGATATTAATTTAGTCTTGCGACAACATTTCAGAGTTCAATCTTGCTCTGTTTTTAGAGAAAAGGGGTATAAAGAATGGCAGTAACTACAAAATCACTGAATATAGTCAAGAGACTTGAAAGCCATATTTCTCAGTTTTTTCTCACTGTTTGCGCAGTTACTGCGGTTAGCTTCTGCAGGGCAGAACAGATGGACAACATATTAAACAATAGAGACACAGTACAACTAACAAAATAACAGGTGACTAGTCGTGGAACTGGGCTGACACCATTGAGTCCCTGGGGGGAGGCTTTTCTGGAGCATGTTCTCCCTGTATTCATGTGGGTCTCATTTCAGGTCCTCCGGTTTCCTCCCACACCATCAAAAAGCATTCATGCTCGGGACACACTGTCCTTGAGCAAGGCACTGGCATTAGAACTGGAGCTGGTCCCCTGGGCACCCGTCTGCGGCTGCCCCACCACTCCTAGTTAGGATGGGTTCACTTCACATCATAGGTGGCAGGTTTAGTTTTAGGTGTATTTGTTTGTTCAAGGGGGACGGTGTACATTAATAAACATTTTAAAAGCGTAAATGCACCAGAGGGCGGCTGGGTAGCGCAGCGGACTAAGCGCCTGCCTACCACCGCAGAGACACTGGTATCAAATCCAGCTGTCAGCGGTACCTCCGGCTTGGTCGGTCGTCCATACTAACCAGTTGGCAGTGTTAGCGGGTGGGAAGCCGGCGGGGTGTGTATCCTTGTCGTTGTAAACAGCGACTCCTACAGGTCGGTCGGGGCGCCTGCTCAGCGAGGGAGGGAACTGGGGGAAGTAGTGTGATCCTCCCACGTGTTACGCTCCCCCAGTGAGAGTCCTCGCTGTCAGGTGAAAAGAAGCGGCTGGCTGACTCTGCATGTATCGGAGGGGACATGTGATGGTATCTATCAACCCTCCCTAGACCGGCACGTGGGGGGAAAATGCGCGCAACGACCAGGAAGGCGAGGGGGGAAATTGGCATAACGACTAAATTGGGATGGGAGAAAAATACAGAAAAAAGGAGGAGAAAAAGTAGATAAACGTAAATGCCCCCAATTTTTGCCAAAAAGGCTAATTTCCATTGGTAGTCCCCCCTGCCAGAAGGTACAGGCTAAAATCCTATGTAAAAAAGAGTTAGCAATACAAACCGAATACAAGCGAGATAAGTAACATTACAATACAAACAAACAAAAGCACATATAGTAGGACATAAGATAGGGATACAGGGCACAATACAGTCATGGACACAAGGACAGAGGATACATTCCTGCTGTATGTAAATAAAGAGTTTCCCTCCTTTCGCGTGCGAGAGAGAGAGCGAGATAGAGACCACATTATGCTAAGAGGAAGTAGGGCAGAAGGTAAGAATCAAAAGCTTAAATCAAGGTGTGTGTGTTGTCTGTCCCGACTTGAAAGAGGATTACTCTTTGAACACCATGGAAACCAGGTTAGCTCTGGCGGAAACGGTCGCTGTGGCACACGCTGCGAAAGAATGACGGGAGGAATTGGAATGAATGTAGCGAGAAAATATTTGGGCCGGTGATCAAATGACATTTTCGACTATACTTTCACTCATTCATTGATCAAATTTAAATGTGAATTCTCTACTAGTTTCACTGATTATTGATCAAATAAAATGGGGGGGGGGGGGGGAGGGAGGAACGTTGGAGTGAAGAACGATGGAAATGACCCTAATTCAAATAAAATAGTTGCTCTTCCAATGTGAACACTATCCTTGTGAACAAAGCTCCTTGGGCGGGTGTGAGCGACTAGGGCTGTACCGAATGCTTCGAAGCTTCGATCATAATGTTGACATTCGAATTCAAAATCAACATTTGAATTTTTAATTTTTAATAAAACATTTTTTAATATATATATATATATATTTTTTTTCAATCTGTTTAAAGTTTAAACCAATGGGGGTTTGGCTACACTAATATTATAATATTATACATAAGACGTCACCATCACTTTCATACCAACCGTGCCCTTATTGGTAGGGATGTCCGATATTATCGGCCGACCGATATTATCGGCCGATATCGGCAGTAAAATGTGATATCGGAAAATATCGGTATCGGTTTAAAAAAAAAAAAGAACTAACAATATTTGTTATATATATATCCAGGGAAATTATTAGTTACCTGAAATTATTCAGTTTTTTGGGGGGGGGGGGAAACCCTGCATATATCGGTATCGGTTGATATCGGTTGATATCGGTATCGGAAATTAAGAGTTGGACAATATCGGAATATCGGTATCGGTAAAAAAGCCAATATCGAGCATCCCTACTTATTGGATTTTTTATGTTGATGAAACGGATGAGTTATATTCATTAAAGAAAGTTGATTTAATAAAAGAGACTCATTTAATCAGATTAATCACTTTATTAAAATTGAGGATTTAGTTTGAGGGGGGGGGGGGGGGGGGGGTATATATATATCTTTTTTTGAAGTACATTTTCTTTTATAGACATTCGAAGTTTCGAATGTAAAAAAAATTCATTGGGTACAGCCCTAGAGCCAACAGACAACGTGAGGCTGATGGCCCAGTAGCAGCCTCTGCGAGATTAGCTGTACACACAGAGTGACACACACACGGAACGATAGACACACACGGTTGGCCACAAACATTATCTCCCCTGGAGCACGTCTCGTGCCTGCAGAGATAACGCAAGGTTGTTTTCCAAATGCTGTGGACAGTAGACCCTATCTGACCAGAGCTTCCTCTTGGCTTCCTTCCTGTTAGACATGCTGAGGCCAGGGAACATTCCCTCTTGTCTGTTTTCTGTTTTATTCAAGTGTGTGCGTGTGTGTGTCGGAGATAGTTTGTCAGAATGTTCTTCACTATTTCACTCAGTTTGTTCTATCTTACTCTTTCTACTATTGTCTATTTTAAAAATTGAATCAAACCATAAACAAGGTGGCCTGTTGGGATGTTAGATCCTAATGTGGAAAAACTGTGTCTGCACTTTATGTGCTCATTTTGTGCCTGTCTTTTTTCTGTTGTGATGCACGTTGAGCTGCAGTTTCTGTATGAAAGGTGCTATACAAATAAAGTTGTATTATTATTATTATTCTGGCTCATAAAATATTGAACAGAAGCTGTGATACAGTCTGACTAGACACCTGGTGAGATCAGCATTTTAAGTGTTTGTGTGCAGGCTCTGCAGTGTGTGTGTGTGTATTCTTCTTCTCTGTGTGTGTGTGTGTGTGTGTGTGTGTGTGTGTGTGTGTGTGTGCACATGTCAGGACGGCTCCTCTGATCATTAAGGATGCTGATGGCATGTGTCTGACTCGGGGGGTCGCGACCCCACAGCTCAGAATATGCTGATGTGATGTGTTCCATTTTCCTCTCTTCACCTCCGTATTCTCTCCATCATACTTGTATGGTGGTGTGAGAGAGAGGACAGACTCTGGGACTCTTTCCCCAAAAAGACATTTAGAGACTAGACTCAATAGTCTCAATATTCCAATCCCACCACCATCTCTTCTCCACTGCCTTCTCTCAGGGGGGGGGGGGGGGGGGGTTGGATGAAAATGAGTCATTTAGATGCCCAGATTTAATTGATAAAATAATCATTGGATGCATCGATTATTAAATAATCGTTAGTTGCAGCTCTAGTTGGTTCTACTTTACGTTTTGTATTATTGCTTTCCTTCAATGGGGAACTATGCCCAATTTCAGAATGCATATATATTATTCCTTTGGTCTAAAACTGTCTAGTCTACAAATATTTTCAAACATGACCAACTCCTCTCCCAACTCTTTTTCTTCCTCCTACCTCTTTTTAGTGAGGATAATGATGGTGGTGGACAGAATGATTGAACATTACAATAATTTACACAGTATTACAGTATTACAAGCAGGGTGGCAATTATACGACGGCCGTGGCCGTCGATGCCCCTCGCTCTGGCCGTTGTGCCCCGAAAATAATTGCCCCCTAATGGCCAACATGGCCTTCGTGCCCCTAGCTGTCAAAATCTCCAGGTTTTTGCTCTAGTCTGTCGGCTCCTCTGTCTTTTTCATAAACTTTGGACCTGTATGACTATAAGTCTTCAGGCTATGGAACCATTATGTTTTCCAGCTCCTACCTCTCAGCTGGAACCCAAAAACAGTCATCTGGCAAGTCAGAGGTTTTTGTTTTGTTTGAGAAAAATAGCGCTTTAATTGTCCATTGTTGTTTGATTTTTATCTATCCATCAATAACAAAATGTATACAATTTTAATAAAAAATGAAACAAAGGCACACACCCAAGCCTAAATGAATGTATAAAGGTAGGCCAAGCAAATACAATTTGTGGTATATTTCAATTTAATATTAAAAAGTGAAAAACATTTGTATTTTGTATAATGATTTTTATTTTAATTTTTTTAGTTAAGGTGTTTATTCGTAGGTCCCAAATCCACTTATTTTATTCAATGGCCTTTGTGCCATAAAAAAAAGTTGTGACACAGAAGGCCAAATGGCCTTGTCCTTAAAATTTTGTAATTTCCACCCTGAATACAAGATCCCCCCCAAAAAAGAATAATCCAAAGATCCAGTAAAAATTACTTTGAAGAAGGAAACTACTGACTAGGACTGCACAGATTGACCCACCTCAAGCCCCTCCCTCTTTTCTTGATCCTCCAATCACAACTGTTGCTTCCCGAGGGCAGAGGGCGGTGCTTGTGATGGGTCAATTGCCATCAATCATTAGTCCTCAGCAATGACTTAATCACCTGAGACCACGATCATATTAGTCTGAAATGTCTGACTCTTAACCACTTAAAGTGTCTCTGATTATTAACCATTAAAACCTGCATGGACTATAAGGTATATTATGACCTAGACAGCAGCCTGAGCTGGGAATCCATGGCTCTCAAAACAATGAGCAAGGTGAATGGCAGAACTAAATTTCTGTCCAGAAAAAGCATGTTTATTAGACCCTGAAAGTCTTCGCATTCTAGCAAATTCACTTGTTTCTTGTTGTTTTGACTATGCTATCTGTTCTTGGTACGGAAGTCTGACCAAGAACAGTCTGAGGAAAGTTACAGGTTTCCCAGAACAAACTCATCCGATTAACTCTAGGATTAGCCTCCAGAGCACATGTGGGCAAACAACACTTCCAGTTGTTGGGCTGGCTCCCTCTGGAAGGCAGGTCCGTTCAACTTCAGCTCAATATAGTTCACAACATTTATAATAGGGCCCCCAATTATCTTACAAATTATTTTCAGTGGAATATAGGGACATGCAGACCGATAACACCAGAGCCAGCATTGCCGACCTGTGTATTCCAAGGTTCAAAACAATATGGGCAAATGTTCTTTTAAATTCTGGGGAGCCACACATTGGAATTAGCTACCTTGACCTTCACAGCTAAAATGCATTAGTAGCCGACACAATTTTAAGAAAAAAGTCAAATCATGGCTCCTCGACAATGTTAAAAACAAGATTTGAAAATGTATGAAAATGTTGTCTGATACATTGTCGTCTGTGGCTACGTTTGTACTGCATTTAAAATGTACACGTCTATGTAGTTTGTCATATTGTTATTTGTGGTCATGTTTTGTATTGCTTATCTGTCTGAGACCAAGGACCACAATCGAAATAAGTCTTGACTTTTGTGTTTCATCCTTGATGTTTTCTGGAATCTTGAATTTGTTTAAATGTCAAATCAAATCAAATACAGACCCTCATCTGCACCTTTTGTGTATACTTTTTTTACTTGTTTTTATTGTCTATATTTATTATGTAATGTGCATAATACAGGTGCAGCTCAATAAATTAGAATATTATGGAAAAGTTATTTTATTTCAGTAATTCAATTCAAAAAGCGAAACTCTCGTAGATTATAGATTCATTACACACAACGTGAAATATTTCAAGCCTTTATTTGTTAACATTTTGATGATTATGGCTTACAGCTCATGAAAGCCCAAAATTCAGTATCTCAGAAAGTTTTAATATTACATAAGACATAAATATCTTTTATATAGAAATGTCAGCCTTCTGAAAAGTATGTTCATGTATGTTCACTCAGTACTTGGTTGGGGCTCCTTTTGCACAAATTACTGCATCAATACAGCAAAATATATTGACGTTTCCACGATATTTAAATGTATTGAGCTGCACCTGTATTATGACCGATAAGGCATACAGATCCTCATCTGCACCTTTTGTTTATACTGTTTAATTTTCTCATATTTTATATTCAGATTTAATTGCCTATATTTATGTCTTTCTACTATTACCCTGTACCTCCCCTCCCTCCCTCCCCTGTGCTGCTATGACGCCTGAATTTCCCAAAGGGGCTCAATAAAGGAATGTCTTATCTTATCTCATGTTATCTTGACCCGTGTCCACCCGAACCCCCACCTCGCTTCCCTGTCTCATCTCCTCTCCTTGTTTCCTTCCCTAGATCCTTCACCACCACATAGCCTCCGTGGAGAAGCTGTCTCTGACCACCAATGGCTGTCCCCTCGTCATCCATTGCCGCAACTTCCGGGTGGTCCACTTCGTCATTCAGAGAGAGAGAGACTGCCACGATGTCTACAGTTCTCTGCTGCGTCTACTGCGGCCTGGTATGGTCTCTCTCTCTCTCTCTGTCTCTATCTATCCCACTCTCTTGTCTATGTACTTTTTTTATATGTATACTAAAAATAAAGATTTAATTGTCATGTAAAAATGTGTCTATTTGTGTAACCTGTACTTCTCAATACAGACTCTGTGCATGACTTTTAATGACATCCATCTCTCTCACTTTCTTTTTATCTATCTCGCTCTCTCTCCGTCTCCCTCTCTCTCTCCCTCTCTCTCTCTCCCTCTCTCTCCCTCCCTCTCTCTCTCCCTCCCTCTCTCTCTGTCAATCTTTCGCTCTCTCAGAGTGCTACGACGAGCTCTATGCGTTCTCCTACAACCCGAAGCAGAACGATCAGCAGAGAGAGGAGGGGTGGGGGCTCATTGACCTGGGGGCGGAGTTCGAAAGGATGGGTGTCCCGTGTGACCAATGGCAACTCACCAACGTCAACAGAGACTTCAAGGTAGGCGGGGCATATTGGAAGTGTGGTCTGACGGCAACTTTAAACTCTTAATAACACAGAAAAATCCTGAAATATGTCTTGGGAAATGCTGATTTCTCCAGAGTCAGACAAGAAGATGGATACCAATTTCCTCTCTGTGCGTTCAGTAGAAAGCTATCCAGCTGCACGCTAGCCTAGCTTAGCACAAATTAATGGACCAACTTCGGACCAGCTAGCCTGGCTGTTGGCCAAAAACACCTCTCCCAGAGTTTTAAGCTAGGCTGATTGATTGATTGATTGATTGAAAAGTTTATTAACAGATTGCAGAATGGGTACAGTACAGCTCAATACATACAATTGTTAAGGGGATGTTTGTAATTTGGTTTTTAGTGCCTTTGAGGTGCTTTGGTACCATGAGGTGCAAGCATAGTCGTAGTACCCTTGAATGAGTGCTCCTGCCAAGAGTCTTCAGGGTATTCTTGTTTACCAGAGAGGAGATCCGGTACAAGAATCGAGTTTGTTGGTTGACTTTTTTTTATTACATTGGATGCCATTTTGTCACAGGAAAGATTAGCCTCTAGGATGGAACCCAGGTAGGTAATTTCATCTTTCCTTGTGACAATATTGTCACCCACTGTAACTGAGAAGCCGTCGGTCTTGCTGAGTGGTTAGTATCCACTTCCATGCATTTGTGCTAAGCTAGGCTAGCTTGCAGCCAGATAGCTTTATACTGAATGCACAGATTATCTTATCTATCTTCCTCTTTGATGTTGGCGTGTTCCTTTAATGCTTTTGAATGGAGTAGGGATGAACCAATGTGTTCACATTTCACAATGGTCACACAAACCACTCTAATTCAGGATGTAATTGTTTGAACTGATTATTCTTTCTTTTAAATGTTGTCTATGTACTGTATCTGGACATCACTGTAAACCTCAATGATCTTTCAAGACTTTAAAGAAAGATGTATTTACATCTCAAACGTTTTGTCTTATGAGCTCAAACTAGTAGCCTAATTATATATTGTTCAGTAGTTGCAGATGGTGGATAGTGGATTGGATCAATATTTGTTTGGTACTTTGTACGTTTTAGTACTTGGAGTCTTTATTTCCATCCCAAACCTCCAGACTTTGAAGGCTGGGGTCTTAAGTAAAAGAAAGGTCTTTAATAATGGGTCATAGTTCAGCACTCCTACATTAGAGCGATGACAGGCCTCCACAGGCCCAGAAGAAGGGTTGATCTTTTACCTCTCCGAAGCTCAAAGTCGTTTGGGGTTGCACTGATACCGTTACTAAAATAGAATATTGGTATCGGAGAGTTTCCCCGATACCAAGAAACACATCTAATGTGCCAGAAATCGAAGCAAAGTGACTGGATTTGCTGCCTTTCTGACACATTAACTCTCTCTAATGGAAAAGATATATTATATCTCAAGGATCTTTGTGCAATGACCCCAAAATGACCAATGAAAATGACAATCAGTATCGCAACTGAAAAAGTGAGATCGGTGCATCCCTAGTTACGTTATGCTAATAAAATCAGAATATTATAATAATAAACTTTATTTGTATAGCACCTTTCATACAGAAACTGCAGCTCAAAGTGCTTCACAACTGAAAAAAGACAGGTATAAAATGAGCACATAAAGTGCAGACATATAAAATCTTTACATTAGGATCTAACATCCCAACAGGCCACCTTGTTTATGGTTTGATTCCGTTTTAAATAGACAATAATAAAAAGAGTACGATAAAATAGTGCAATAAAATAGTAGAATAGACATAAAATGAGCACATGCCGTAAAGTGCAGACATATAAAATCAGTTTTTTACAGTGCAATAAAATAGTTCTGGATTACTGTTTAACAGTTCAATGTTGTCAGGGGCGGCTACGTGGCGTAGTGGGCAAGGCACTCGCCACGAAATGCTGGAGACGCTGGGCTCGTCAGTTCGAGCCCAGCGCTCCACATTTGCTTTCAGTTTAGCTGATCGTCCGTACTAATACACATTAGGGGGTGGGAAACTGATGGGTGGGGATCTGGCGTTGTGGACAGCGACTCCTACAGGTCGGTTGGTGCGCCTGCACAGTAGAATCAGGAAGTGTCGGGGGCAGCGTGAGCCTCCCACGGGTTACTCCTCGCCACTGAGAGATCGAGCTGCGCAGGTGAAAAGATGCGACTGCTGTTACCTCAAGTACCGGAGGGGACTTGTGCTATGTATGACTTAGTCCACATTGCAGCCGGCTTGTGGGAGGCAAGAAACAGCGTCCGTGACAGGGGAGGGTTTAATTGGATGATACGAAATTGGGATGGGAGAAAAATATAGAAAAATGGGAGAAAAAGTGGATAAAAAAAAACTGTTCAATGTTGTCTTTACCTTCTCTGTTTGGTATCCACAGTTTAAAACTTGACAGTCTTCCCTCCTGTTTGATACCAACTTTGACCCTTTGAACCTATAGTTCATAGAATAGTTGTATTGTTTACTCTGTGTGTGTCTGTGTGTGTGAGACCTACCCTCGGGACTTGTACGTTCCCATCACAGCCAGTAAACCCTGTGTGTCTGTCTGTCTGTCTGTGTGTGTGTGTGTGTGTGTGTGTGTGTGTCCCAGGTGCCTGTATTCGAATACCAACCGGTTCATGCTTCCGCGTTCGCGTTTTGCGCTCTGATTGGCCACTGCTATTTCTGGTCTGGTCGTTTGAAACCCTGTGTGTGTCTGTGTGTGTCCCAGGTGTGCGAGACCTACCCTCGGGACTTGTACGTTCCCATCACAGCCAGTAAACCCTGTGTGTGTCTGTGTGTGTCCCAGGTGTGCGAGACCTACCCTCGGGACTTGTACGTTCCCATCACAGCCAGTAAACCCTGTGTGTGTCTGTGTGTGTCCCAGGTGTGCGAGACCTACCCTCGGGACTTGTACGTTCCCATCACAGCCAGTAAACCCATCATCGTTGGGAGCTCCAAGTTCAGGAGCAAAGGACGTTTCCCTGTACTGACGTACTTCTATCAAGAGAAAAAGGTACCGTCTCACCCCGACTGAACTCTTAATCCCTTAACCCCACGCCATTAGCCAGAGGATTGAAATGGATAAAGGGCCCTTCCACTGTTCTACCAAGAAACCGAAAAAACGTCCCTAAAATCGAGTCGCTAACTTCTACAGTACATTTTAGACGACAACGTTTTAGAATGTGCTCACATTCTCATACCAAGAGACGAAGGTACTATTTTTAATACGGGGAACCTTTTATAAATTAAAGTTGACAAGATAGGAGTTTTCTATATAGTCTAACACACACACACATTGATTGCTAATATACCAGTGAAATGACTGACTGCCATTAGCTGTGTCTGTGTCCTAGTCGTGATCAGCGTGCTCTGTGCTCGACTACTCTCTCCTGCAGGCAGCCGTGTGCCGGTGCAGCCAGCCTCTCTCTGGGTTCAGTGCACGATGCCTGGAGGATGAGAGCATGCTGCAGGCCATCTGCAAAGCCAATCACAACTCCCGCTTCGTCTACGTCATGGATACAAGGCCCAAGGTAACCCTGGTGACGGCCAGAGTGAAGCCCCTCTTATCAGTGTTTTTCATAGAAGTTGATGATATCCATTACTTGTATTAAAAAAAAAGTTTTTTCTTGAATGGCTCTGCATTGAACGTTGGTGACGATACGCTATGAACGAGAAAAGGAAAAAAACACACGACAAACAAGGAATGGCCATCTACATGAAATGTACAATGCATCAATAAATAAAAATGTACGGAAGTATTCTGGAAAATTTTCTCTCATTCTTTTATCCTCCACCCCACTCTCTTCCTCCCCATCTCCTCTCTCTCCCTTCATCCTTCATCTTTCCCCATCCTTCTCTCCCTCTCCCCTCCACCCCTTTCCCTCCCTCCATCCTTTTCTCCCTTTCTCCCTCCATCCTTCTCTCCCTCTCTTCCCCTCTCCCTCCATCCCTCTCCCTCCATCCTTCTATCCCTCTCTCCAGCTGAATGCTCTGGCTAACAGAGCAGCGGGTAAAGGTTATGAGAATGAAGACAACTACTCAAACATCCGTTTCCAGTTCGTCGGCATCGAGAACATCCATGTGATGAGAACCAGCCTGCAGAAACTACTGGAAGGTAGTGCAGGCACACACACACAGACAGGCACACACACACACACACACACACACACACACACACACATATTATATATATACATAACCATGTGTGTGTGTCAGAGAGTTAGTGTATGTATATAGTTATTAATCTGTCTGTCTCTGTCTCTCTCTGTCTCTCTCTCTCTCTCTCCCTCTCTCTCTCAGTGATAGGGACTCGCTCTCTGTCCATGAGTGATTATCTGATGGGGTTGGAGAGCTGTGGCTGGCTGAGACATATCAAGGCTGTTGTAGATGCAGCCATCTTTCTCGTCAAGGTGAGCATCTCCTCTCTCCACTCCCACAGTCCAGGAAGAATTCTGTTGCTAGGGAAACCGCTTGGCCCCCCAATCACTGTAGTAGCCAACACTACAACAGGAAATACACCGGGGCCAAAATACAAGG
Organism: Notolepis coatsorum; assembly: GCF_963971535.1. Lineage (NCBI taxonomy): Eukaryota > Metazoa > Chordata > Actinopteri > Aulopiformes > Paralepididae > Notolepis > Notolepis coatsorum. Next base: position 79,015,786 of record NC_140176.1, on the reverse strand, counting down.
TTTATGAAACGGTCTATATTGCTGCTTGTTCTCCTCATTGGTCAATGAGTCAGGATAGCAGATGTTGTCCCCTCTTCTCATTGATCAACAAGTCAGGATAGGGGCAACAGTGGCTCAGTGGATGTAGAGCAGTCGTCTGGTAATCCAGAGGTTCCCGGTTTGATTCCTGCTCCTCCCCGGCAGCGTGTCGAAGTGTCCTTGAGCAAGACACTTAACCCCTAATTGCTCCCGATGAGCAGGTTGGCACCTTGCATGGGTGTTTCCGCCTTCGGTGTGTGCGTGAATAGGTAAAAATGTGAGGAACAAATTGTAAAGCGCTATATAAATGTACCATTTACCATAGCAGATGTTGTCCCCCTCTTCTCATTGGTCAACGAGTCAAGATAGCAGATCTTTTTCACCGTTTTCCTTTTCCTCTTCGCCTCGCTTGAACAGAAGTGGTGTTGTCGGATCAGATTCTGTCACTTGTTCAATTAACCGTCATCAACTGTGCTCCATGAATCACTGAGATTATTTAATCGCTTCTGAACCCACGGCTGCTGTAAGTAGGGCTTCCAGCCCAGATGTGGCCCTTCATCACAAACTAGTTCAAAGTGTTTCATGAGAGTGCAAGATATTTTGTTTTCAGTCTGTGTTGAATTGAATAACTTCTACAAAGATATTATATTAGAAAAGTGTCTAATTACAAGGAATGTAAGGGTCTCGATCATCTAGGAAACCTAAGAAGCTCTACTTACTTGTAACATTTGTAAATATAAATGTCCAATAGCATTATATTTGGCCTGTATCCCACTGACGGCTGTTCAATTTGGGCCTTTGGCCCTCCATACTTTAAAGGGGAACTATCTTATAAATGGCCTTTTTCAGTGTTTAGCATTGTTTCCTAGCTATGTGGACTTATATTAATATGATCTATGTCTCTAATTCTCATATTGGCGCATTCTTCCAATTCTCCTCTCACAATATTCACCCTCACTGAACTGAGTCATCTGAAAATGTGATTATTTGTGATGTCAGAAAGACACCGCTGCATGTTAATGTTCAGGCGCCGGCGCCGCGTCGCAGTGGTTTAGGTGGCCAGGCTCAAAACAGCTCGAGATCTTGAGGTAGAAAAATGCTGTTTTTGAGGACTTGATTAGAAATACAAAACAATGAATTAAAAAATATATATAATTACAGAGGTGTTCCATAAACTCACAGGAATTGTGTAAAAGTGCCCAAATAGTGAAAGAAATAGTAAAATAGTTCCCCTTTAATGTTCCCTCTCCCTGCACCTCATCTTTTATGCCACCAGGGGGCGTCAGAGGACAGTTGTATGGTTGAGTCATTAAATAAGATAAGATGATCCTTTATTAATTCCCTTGGGGAAATTCAGGTGTCAAAGCAGCATGGGGGGGGGGGGGTATACAGAGCCTCACAGTCCTATACAGTCCAGTATCTATAAGTGATGATATATCGCTGTGAAATTATTGAATCCTTCTTTATTTTGTCCTTTCTATGCAAACTATGTTATCTACTCTCAGTACCTTACTAGCCTGTAAATAAATATTATATTATTTTGATTTTGATTTAGATTTTAATGGACTTGCCTGGTTAAATAGAATTGAGTAAATCCTCCTCTCCACCCCTACAGGCAGTCACAGTGGAAGGGGCCAGTGTATTGGTCCACTGTTCAGATGGCTGGGACAGAACAGCCCAAGTCTGCTCCCTGGGGGCCCTTCTGATGGATCCTTACTACCGCACTATCAAAGGCTTCATGGTAACACAATACACACATATAATGTATATATACTATATACAAACACGCACATAGACACACACACACAATACTGCACTACGCTACTATCAAAGGCTTCATGGTAACACAATACACACATATAATGTATATACAAACACGCACACACACACACACACACACACACACACAATACTGCACTACGCTACTATCACACTATCAAGGGCTTCATGGTAGCACAATACATACATACATATAAATGTATATACACACACACACACACACACACGCACGCACGCACGCACGCACGCACGCACGCACGCACGCACGCACACACACACACACTACATCTTACTACTGGATAAAAGTACCAGAGCACAAGAGCTAATATAAACATCATGTCTTGAGGCCCAAGGCTTGAGGTTCTGTCTTTTTTTCCACTTTCCTAATCAAAGGATCAACACAACAGAGTGAATGTCTCTCTCTCGCTCTCGCTCTCTCTCTCTTTCTCTCTCGCTCTCTCTCTCTCTCAGGTACTGATAGAAAAAGACTGGATTTCCTTTGGTCACAAGTTTGCAGACAGGTGAGGTTTCAGCGGGATTGTTTTAGTAGGTTGAGCGATAATTCAATATTATCAGCTGGATAGTTTTAGAAGAGTTGAGTGATAATTCAATATCAGATCAACTGGATAGTTTTAGTAGGTTGAGCGACAATTCAATATTATTGTTTATCGAATCAGGATAATATCGTTATGACATTATGATTTCACAATGTTGTTGCGCACAATTCTGTCATCTAAATAAATGCTAACCACATATGAACTAAAATTTCTAAAATATTGAGAGATATATTATTTATTTTCCCAAGTGTGTTTATAAAATGTTTCCTTTTTCACAAACGCACCATGTATCCACACAGTCGGCATGATAAATATTGACGGTTAGAAGTATACAATATATGAAAATGCAAATAAACATATCCGCATATGATATAATAATAATAATGGATTGGATTTATATAGCGCTCTTCTCTTGACTGACTGTTGCTCTGACTCAGAGCGCTTCACAGAGTCCATTATTCGTTCATACACAGTCATACCGGTGGTGGTAAGCTACAATTGCAGCCAGAGCTGCCCTGAGGCAGACTCACGGAAGCGTGGCGAATAATCAACGCCTACGGCCCCTCCGACCACCACCAACATTCATTCACATGCATACACATTCATACGAGGCAAGTAGGTTAAGTGTCTTGCCCAAGGACACAACGGCAATCATATCATATCAGGGAAACTCGCATGACAAAGGGGCATCACAACCACAGCTAGGTACAGAAGAGAAAGTCCATAGCTAGTCAAGGAACACACCTGAGAGAGTTGAAGCAACTGTAGAATTGGAAAAAAAGGAGGCATGGAGTCCATATCTTTATACACTGGTCAAGTATTCAAGAGTAAAACACTATTTTAAGACACTTGTCATTTATCCATGACAGAAAGATGTTCTTCCTTGCAGCATATGCAAGGATATCATACAATCTGCCAGAACTGAGGAGAGGTCCATTTTAGAAAGACCGCCTTCAGCAAAAAAGTTCTATCGATAAAGGGAAGTGGAACATGGAACAACCTTCCGGTCCCCTTAAGGGAATGTACCACCCTGTCCACCTTTAGGGGCCAACTCAGGAAATGACTGTTAGACAGCCAAATATGCACTCAAGTTTCAAGTTTCTTTAATAGTTGTCATACAGAAGTACAGAATACTTTTGTACAAAATGCTTCTTACTGTTGCGCTCCAGAGACTGTGCATGACAAGATAAGTATGAAATAAAAACATAGTAAAAATTAGAAGAAAAAAAAAGAGGTCACAGTGTTCAGTTTAGACATATGTACAATGTTCGTAGACGTAGTTACCATACAATATACAATACTGTGCAGTGTACTAGTATACAATACTATATAGTGCAAGGCATAAATGGACGAGGTGCAGTTTAGGTACAATTCACAGTAGGTGTACGAGTTGTAGTGCAAATCCTTTATCAATAAATATAAAGTGTAAGTGTGTTTGTGTGATCTAAAGTGTGGAGAGTGGGTGCTGCAGTGTGTTGTTTGTTTGAGTGAGTGTGTGTGTGCGTGTGGGTGTGTGTGCTGTGTGCATTTGATGGTTGTTGCATAGTGATTATTGTTCGTTTAGCGATTATTGTTCGTTTAGCAGCCTGATGGCCTGGGGATAGAAGCTCCTTCTGAGTCTTTCTGTGCTCGCCATAAGACTCCGGTATCGCTTGCCTGACGGCAGCAGTTCAAAGAGGCAGTTGTTCGGGTGGCTCGAGTCCTTAATAATTCTCTTAGCCTTCCCCTTGCACCGCTTGTTGTAAATGTTCTGGAGGGTGGGAAGCCCCCCTCTAATTGTGCGTTCGGCTGAACGTGTCACTCTTTGTAGTCTGCTACGGTCTTGTGCAGTGCTATTCCCAAACCAGGAGGTGATGTTGCCGGTCAGGATGCTCTCTATTGTACATGAGTAGAAGTTCCTAAGGATCTTCTGACTGACTTGGAACTTCCTTAGGCGCCTGAGGAAGTAGAGGCGTTGTCGTGCCTTCTTCACAACACTGTCAATGTGTGTGGTCCATGTCAAGTCCTCGGATATGTGGGCTCCGAGGTACTTGAAACTGTTCACTCTCTCAACTGGTGCCCCGTCGATGCTGAGGGGGCTGTAGTCCTTGACCCCCGACCTCCTGAAGTCCACAATCATCTCTTTTGTTTTGCTGACGTTCAGGGAGAGGCAGTTCTCCTGACACCACTGTGACAGGTTCTCTACCTCTTCCAGGTAGGCCCTTTCGTCGTTGGCAGAGATCAGGCCCACCACTACTGTGTCATCAGCAAATTTGATGATGGTGTTGTTGTTCCGCTGTGCTACGCAGTCATGTGTGTACAGGGAGTAGAGGAGGGGGCTCAGAACACAGCCCTGGGGGGCCCCTATGTTGAGCGTGATGGATGAGGAGGTGCAGTTGCCGGCTCTTACCACCTGGGGTCTGCCCGTCAGGAAGTCCAGGACCCACTGGCACAGGTCATAGTTCAAGCCCAGGTCCCTGAGCTTGGCTATGAGTTTGGAGGGGACTATGGTATTGAATGCTGAGCTGTAGTCGATGAACAGCATTCTCACATAGTTCCCCTTCCTCTTGTCCAGATGTGATGCTGCTGTGTGCAGCACATGGGCTATGGCGTCCTCCGTGGACCTGTTGGGGCGATATGCAAATTGCAGAGGGTCCAGGTTGATGGGGAGGGAGGAACAGATGTAGCCCTTCACTAGCTTCTCAAAGCACTTCATGGCTATGGAGGTGAGGGCTACAGGGCGGTAGTCGTTGAGGCAAGCGGGCGTAGATTTTTTGGGTACAGGGATGATGGTGGACTTCTTCAGACAGGTGGGGATGACGGCCTGTTCCAAGGACAGGTTGAAGATGTCAGTGAATACCGGGGCCAGTTGGTCGGCACAGACTTTTAGGACGCGGCCGGGGATGCCGTCCGGTCCTGCTGCCTTCCTGATATCCACTTTTTTAAAGATCCGTCTCACCTCATGCTCTGTTACCCTGAACACTGAGTCTCCATCAGCAGACCCCCCCCCCCCATTGCCGTGGTTTGTAGGCTGGTGTTGTTATTCACAGCCTCAAACCTCGCATAGAAGGAGTTGAGATCATTTGCTAAGGAGATGTCACTGTTCAGTTTGAGGGGGGTTCCTTTGTAGTCTGTCATTGTTCTGAGGCCCTGCCACATGCCTCTAGAGTCAGCCTGTTCAAACTGAAGTTCAACTTTATCCCTGTAACGCCGTTTTGCCTCTATTACTGCTCTCCTGACGTTGTATCTTGCCATCTTGTGTTCTTCCATGTTGCCTGTCACCAGCCCGGTGTTGTATGCTGATGTGCGCACTTTCAGAGCCTCACGGACGGATTTGTCTACCCAGGGCTTTTGATTTGGGTAGATATTAATTTTGGTGGTGGGGATTATTACTTCTACCTGAGTACAGACATAGTCAATCACCGTTTCGGTGTATTCGTTAATATTGGCTGTGTTATCACGGAATACACTCCATTCTGTGCTTCCCAGCACTGCTTGGAGTGACTCCACTGACGTCACGGCCCAACGCTTAACCTCTCGCGATCATTAGGGATGTTAGTGATGTTGTACTGACTGAATGTCATGTTAGTGTGGTCATGTCAGTGATGTCAGTTTTTATGAATGAACGTTGTAAGGTCCGTTTTGTGTCTGTTTTATGTAGGACTACGGGTGGAAATTAGCCCTGTGCTATTCCCGGCATATTTACGTCCTTATCATGCTGTGATGTTATGCATACACTCATGTAAATGATGTTCATTAATTTGCATTGTCCTTAATAAACAAATCTTAAACTAGCACCAACAATTGCATCTTGATTTGGATGACCCAGGAGCAAAGACGGGTTTCATATTTAAAACCCATTTGTTCCACATCTTGTAAAATGTCCATCCAATATGCTTGAATTTTAGGACGGGACCAAACACAATGAGTATAGGTCCCTACTAGTACTGACATTTTCTGGGGGTTAATTTTATATCAGACGGTGTAGGAATTTAAACTGCAACAGTGTGGCACGGTTACACACTGATATTTTCTTTGTATAGACCACCGCAACACTTCCGGTATTCTGAAATGATGGGAGAGACAGCGGGGGGAGAAAATTAATGAATGTGGATGAGAGCCTTGACATTAAGTGGTTGTAGCTACGGCTGTGGGGGTGCGGGAGACATGATCCAATATACTTTTATACGCCTGAGTCTCCTGCGCAGATTGCCCACGGAGTCTAGGTTCATCAATCTGCGCATGCGTAGTTCGGGAGTAGGTGCGGAGAAATTACTCTAGCTCGGCCGAGAAAGTGCCAATTGACTTGCGATTGGTCGCTCCGTGTTCAGGAGACTCAGGCTTATAAAAGTGTATTGGATCATGTCTCCAGCACCCCCACAGCCGTAGCTACAACCACTCATGAGTCCGGAACTCCACTTATGTAGCCACACTTGTGATTTTGCATACATGAACAGGTATCTTGATATATCCATCTGAAGAAATACTGAATTTCTTTTCATATCACCCAGCACTGCATTTTGTTTACATAAGTAAACTCTGTGCACTGTGACCTTCAAGTTATGGTATGGTCTCTTCTATCCATAACTAGTGTGTGACCTTTGACCTCTTGTCAGGTGTGACCAGCTGGACGGGGATCCTAAGGAGGTGTCTCCTGTCTTCACGCAGTTCCTGGAGTGTGTCTGGCAACTCTCTGAGCAGTTCCCACAGGTGTGTGTGTGTGTGTGAACAAACATACAGTTGTATATTTCATTGTCTTCTTTGCAAACCGTAGTATAGATTTAGTACATAATGTGTGGGTTTGTGAATGAATAACCACATTGGTATAGCGTCAGCACTTTTCCAGTCATAGGATACAAAGCACCTTTTCACAAATTAATGGAAGTGTATACGGACCACAGGAGAGGTGTTTTTGGCCAACAGCTAGGCTAGTGGTCCGTATCCGCTTCCATTCATTTGTGTTAAGCTAGCTTGCAGCCTGATAGCTTTCTACTGAACGCACAGAGATGAAATTGGTATCTTATCTTCTTGTCCGACTCTGGAGAAGATGGAAAGTTCCATTTCCCATAATGTTGCCACGTTGTCTGGACCTGGGTTTAACATCTCACCTGAACGACGGTCCTGGGACCTGTAGCGTGTCTCTGTAACTCTGTGTTCTCTCTCTCCAGGCCTTTGAGTTCACCGAGTGGTTCCTCCTTCAGATCCACGAGCATGTCCACTCCTGTCAGTATGGAAACTTCCTGGGAAACAACCAGAGACAGAGAGAGGAGCTACAGTGAGTCAGACACACATTTCACTCGTAACACACATGGCTGAAAATGTATTCAATTCTATGATGGCTACATCTATCTATCCCTCTCTCTCTCCCCATCTCTTTCTCTTCCCCCTGTATCTCTCTCCTCTGTCTTTCTCTGCCTCTCTCTCTCTCTCTCTTTCTCTCTCTCTCTCTCTCTCTCTCTCTCTCTCTCTCTCCCCATCTCTTTCTCTTCCCTCTGTATCTCTCTCTCTCTCTCTCTTTCAATTCAGTCCAAATGGCTTTATGGTTGGCTAGATTAAACATTGAAAAGCTAAACATTAATTCAAAAACAGATAGTTAATAGTAGAAAATACAGTAGATGGAAGTAGAAAATGGATAGTCGGGTGACAGCATCAACGTGTGTCAGGTGACTTGTCACTCACTGTCTCTCTTTCTTTCTCTCTATCTCTCTGTTTCTCTCTCACTCTATCTAGGCTGAGGGAGAGGACCCACTCCCTGTGGGCCTTCCTGATGAGTGAACCGCGGAACTATATGAACCCTTTCTACAGCCCTACCTACGTAGAGAGACACCCAGTGCTGGAGCCATCCACCCTGCCATATCACTTCAAGTTAGTAGTCTCTGTCCATCATCCACCCTGCCATATCACTTCAAGTTAGTAGTCTCTGTCCATCATCCACCCTGCCATATCACTTCAAGTTAGTAGTCTCTGTCCATCATCCACCCTGCCATATCACTTCAAGTTAGTAGTCTCTGTCCATCATCCACCCTGCCATATCACTTCAAGTTAGTAGTCTCTGTCCATCATCCACCCTGCCATATCACTTCAAGTTAGTAGTCTCTGTCCATCATCCACCCTGCCATATCACTTCAAGTTAGTAGTCTCTGTCCATCATCCACCCTGCCATATCACTTCAAGTTAGTAGTCTCTGTCCATCATCCACCCTGCCATATCACTTCAAGTTAGTAGTCTCTGTCCATCATCCACCCTGCCATATCACTTCAAGTTAGTAGTCTGTCTCTGTTCTCCACCCTGCTATATCACTTCAAGGCCATGTCCAGACTAAAACGATTTTGGTCGTTTTAGGCAAAGTATTTGATCGCTTGCACCGTTCTGCCACACGGAACTGCGTTCTGGCAGCCTGAAGACGATACTTTCTGATACCAGCTCCCAGAGTGCGCAATTCTGAAGATGCCCCCCATTGTGTCACCATCTTTACAAGCGATACGCGTCTTCTCCTGAACCGATGACGCGATAGCCCACCTCTCCCTTACCCCACGTGTGAAAACATCACAACAATGGCATGTACAGCTATTGAGCTTGATCGGGCTTTTACAGTTTTACATATGCTGTGCTCTATCTGTCTGAAGCGGAGCGGGGCTCTGCTGTGCTTACACTTATTACACTGATGCAATACACGATACTAACTAGAGATTAGCGTCACATAGCTGGCCTTTTTCTGAAAACCCAGTTTGCTAGTCGAAATTACTGGACACACACAGGGACAAGTTAAACATCAATCAATTAATTTATTCCAACAGGTAGTTTGAGCTGCATGTGAGCCGCGGTCTTTCTCTCCTCCTTTGGAAACTAATGACGTTACGTTAGCTCGAAAAGCACAGAACCGGCCGACACAAGTTAAGCTGCTAGCAACAGACACTATAACACTTCCGGTCGGGGGTTTTCAAAATAAAAGAAACGGGAAAGACATTTATTTTGTAAATTTGTGGCATGCACTTATTATCTTTTTTTTTGTATCCACTTTTCTCCCCATTTTCTATTTTTCTCCCATCCCAATGTCGTATTATCCAATTCTCCCCTCCCCTGTCTTGAACGTTGCTAGACTATGCCTCCCACTGGTCGGTTGTAGTGAGGACAGAAGCCTTGCATCACGTGTCCCCTCCGGTACACGAGGAGGCAGCCTGTCGCAGCTCGAACTCTCAGTGGCGAGGAGTAACGCGTGGGAGGCTCACGCTGCCCCCGATACTCCTGCTTCCGCCGCACCGGCGTCACCAAACCGACCTGTAGGAGTCGCTGTCCACAACGTCCAATCGCCACCCACCAGCTTCCCACCCTCTAACACTTGCCAATTGTGTTAGTATGAACGACCGGCCAGCTGGTAGCAACGCCGAGAGCTGGGCTCGAACCCAGCGTCTCCTGCGTTAGTGGCGAGTGCCTTGCCCACTGCGCCAATCAGCCGCCCTCACTTATTATCTTGAGACGTTTTCGTTTTTACGGAAACCTTAAAACGAAACGAAAACTAAACGGATCAAAATCGTTTTAGTCTGTACAAGGCCCAAGTTAGTAGTGTCTGTCTGTCTGTCTGTCCTCCACCCTGCTATATACCAGGAACAATTACATTTCAGGTCATGGAAAGGATCCATACTAGGGATGGAAATTCTTTAAAAAAAAGTCAGGGATTTTACATTTGTTTGAAATGGGAACCATGCCTTTTCCGTCACCGCGTGTGTGTGTGTGGTGTGTGTGTGTGTGTCCCCGCTAGGTTCTGGAGGAACATGTACCACCAATTTGACCGCTCCATGCACCCCCGTCAGTGTATCCTGAAGGCCAACTTCACCCTGAAAGAAAACAGCCGCAAGACCCTGGAGAGCACCCTGCAGGACCTGGAGACTGTGAGTATATACTCATATATATTAATACTGTATATAAATATATATACACCCTGCAGGACCTGGAGACTGTGAGTATATACTCATATATATTAATACTGTATATAAATATATATACACCCTGCAGGCCCTGGAGACTGTGAGTATAGACTCATATATATACTGTATATAAATATATATACACCCTGCAGGCCCTGGAGACTGTGAGTATAGACTCATATATATTAATACTGTATATAAATATATATACACCCTGCAGGCCCTGGAGACTGTGAGTATAGACTCATATATATATACTGTATATAAATATATATACACCCTGCAGGCCCTGGAGACTGTGAGTATAGACACATATATATACTGTATATAAATATATATACACCCTGCAGGCCCTGGAGACTGTGAGTATACACACATATATACTGTATATAAATTAGGGATGGGCGTGAGTACTCGTAGCTATGAGAAAAATTTAAAAAAAATCATCGAAATTATAAATTGTTTAGATGATTTTTGTTTTTTTTTACATATCTTTTCACATGTATATGTAAGATTATAACTGTTTGTTGGTTTCCTTAAACATATATAGTGAATGAACAATTTTTTTTTTAAATATATATATTTCGAATAAATTCTTTTTTTACGTTTTTTTTCCCTCGAGTATAGCATGCGATCAATCGATCTGGATTTTTCTTTAAAATGCCCATCCCTAATATAAATATATATACACCCTGGAGACTGAGTATACACACATATATACTGTATATACATATATACACCCTGGAGACTGAGTATACACACATATATACTGTATATAAATATATATACACCCTGGAGACTGAAAAAAAAAAAATATATATATATACAGTACATCATCTTTCTTCTTCTTCTTATTTATTTTAACACATTGTGGCGCTGGCACGCTGTCATAGTGACACTGCATCCCTATTCCATTGTTTAGGGAAAGCTATACATACACCCTGCAGGCATATATATATATATATATATATATATATATATATATATATATATACACACACTGTGTTCCTGGATCAGTAGTTTATAGCCATGTGCAGACCGGCCGTGTCACATTGTTTTATTCAGACTGTTCCTGGATCAGTAGTTTATAGCCATGTGCAGACCGGCCGTGTCGCATGGTTTTATTCAGACTGTTCCTGGATCAGTAGTTTATAGCCATGTGCAGACCGGCCGTGTCACATTGTTTTATTCAGACTGTTCCTGGATCAGTAGTTTATAGCCATGTGCAGACCGGCCGTGTCGCATGGTTTTATTCAGACTGTTCCTGGATCAGTAGTTTATAGCCATGTGCAGACCGGCCGTGTCACATGGTTTTATTCAGACTGTTCCTGGATCAGTAGTTTATAGCCATGTGCAGACCGGCCGTGTCACATTGTTTTATTCACTGTTCCTGGATCAGTAGTATAGGTCTTGTACAGACAAGTCGCGTCACATGGTTTTATTCAGACTGTTCCTGGATCAGTAGTATAGGTCTTGTACAGACAAGTCGCGTCACATGGTTTTATTCAGACTGTTCCTGGATCAGTAGTAGAGACCTTGTACAGACAGGTAGTGTCACATGGTTTTATTCAGACTGTTCCTGGATCAGTAGTATAGATCTTGTACAGACGGGTCGTGTCACATGGTTTTATTCAGACTGTTCCTGGATCAGTAGTAGAGACCTTGTACAGACAAGTCGCGTCACATGGTTTTATTCAGACTGTTCCTGGATCAGTAGTAGAGACCTTGTACAGACAGGTCGCGTCACATGGTTTTATTCAGACTGTTCCTGGATCAGTAGTATAGATCTTGTACAGACAGGTCATGTCACATGGTTTTATTCAGACTGTTCCTGGATCAGTAGTAGAGAGTAGACCTTGTACAGACAGGTCGCGTCACATGGTTTTATTCAGACTGTTCCTGGATCAGTAGTAGAGAGTAGACCTTGTACAGACAAGTCATGTCACATGGTTTTATTCAGACTGTTCCTGGATCAGTAGTATAGACCTTGTACAGGTAGGTCGTGTCACATGGTTTTATTCAGACTGTTCCTGGATCAGTAGTATAGACCTTGTACAGACAGGTAGTGTCACATGGTTTTATTCAGACTGTACAAGGTCTATACTACTGATCCAGGAACAGACAGGTAGTGTCACATGGTTTTATTCAGACTGCAAGCATTTCAAGCATCACTGATCAAGGATTCTCTCTCTCTCTCACTCTCTCGCCCTCCCCAGCGGCTCCAACAGCTGGGAGTGACCCCTGTGACCTCTAACCCCATCGCGCCCCCTCCCACGCAGGACCACCATCACTCCCACCCCAACCCCTTCCCCCCACGGCCCCACTCCCTCATCCTGGGGGCTCCGCTCAGCCGCAAGGAGGCCCAGCAGCAAGAGGAGGAGGAGGAGGAGGAGGAAGAGGAGCTGGGCGAGGAGGTCACAGAGTGCAGCGACACGGAGCGGACAGTAGAGGGCAGCAGCGCCACGGAAAGCAGGAAGCAGAGCTACGGTGACCTGAAAGGGACATACAACAAGGTGCCGGCCAACGCCGAGCCAGGTGTGGTTAGTCTGGAGTATGGAGTGGCCCGCATGACCTGTTGAGAAGTACCAACCAAGCAGGCGGGATTGTGGGATACTGGAGGACTGGTGGGACTCTGAGAAGGAGGGGTTGTGTGTGCGTGCAGTGTACGGGTGTGTGTGTGTTGTGGCATGCCTGTGCTTTCAAACCTGTGCGCGCACATGCCCTGTCTGTGTGTGTGTGTGTGAGAGTGAGTGAGTGAGACCTGTCAAATAGTATTTACAAATAATCCTTGGCGTTTGTTTTATCCTGCTCGGAGTGCCAGACGGGTGGGGTTTGGTGGGGGGGGGGGGGGGGGGCGATATGGTGAGGTCCAGAAAGTTGTGAAAGTTAACCTCTTAACTGGCACCGACCCGGCCCTCTTGAGGACGATTTGCCCACCGGCGTGACGCGCCACCTTTCCGACCTCTAGCGGCTCGGGTCTGCATTTTTTTAATAATATAATATAATATAATATAATATAATATAATAATATATATATATATATATATATATATATATATATATATATATATACAATTAAAGCCCTATTTGTTGCCTGTCAATCGCCCTTTCAGGCGACAAAATCCGTTAAGCGGTTCTCGAGTTACATGCCTATAATTATGTGAGGCGTGCGCCAAAATACACGGCAGAGCTTTTCTTTTTTCGATGACCACTCCCGGAGCTCTAGCTCCGTCAATCATTTGGCGATCTCGAAAATGATTGGACAGGGTTGTAGCCAATGTGGCTACAATGATACCCCACGTGGGGATCTGCGAGTCAGGTATCTAGGTGAAAAGTCACGAGCGAAAACAGGAAGAGAAAAAAACGCAGAATGAATTGAAGTCAATGAGGAAATGGTTCAGAGAGCTTTTTCTCTCCACAGTTTACCAAAATCGCTCCTAATCACTCATTTCTGAATGGATCTTTATGAAATTTGGACATGTACTACATAAGACTTCAGGCTTTGGAAATACTATATTTGGATATTGCAACTTCCCGCATTTCACTGTATGCCCTGGTACATGACAAATAAACCCCTTGAATCTGAATCTACTACAAAAAAACAAGGTTTTCTACAACTGACTTATGTTACTCTATTTCATTAGCACTAAAAGTGATCTTTCTTTATTGTATCAGAAACTTCAGAGTGTTATCTTTCAAAAGAGACCAGGCCTATGCATGTGCTATAAGTATAAAGTATAAAGATACGCTTTTCAGAAAAAGTATGCAGTCCTCAAGTTCAAGTTTAAAAATGGCCACTTTTCTGGGTGCCAGTTAAGAGGTTAATCTGAACACCCCATGCAGTAAACCACAGGTACCTGATACTCTCAGTACGTTGAAACAAAAACTAAGGATTATTTCCATGTACTATGTGACGTGTGTGTGTGTGTGTGTCTTGGGGGTTCATTGTTCAGTATATGATTACATTTTGATGACATCATGGTCCAGAATGGCCTGGATGGCTGGATGGATGGATGAATGAGTGCGTGCGTGCGTGTGTGTGTGTGTGTGTGTGTGTGTGTGTATAGTCTCTAAATCTCTATTGAAAGCCACATTATAAATGTCATTTACTGCACTTAGACAAAAAAAAGCTTGTTTTCTAAGAATGTCAAAAAGCACTATATAGAGAATTAATGAACGAACAGAATAAATGAATAAAAAACGATCTCATTGAGTCTTCTTGAATATTTGTTCGGTTATACAGAAGGGGGTATTATTTTGGGTGTGTGTACCTGTCAGTTTGTCTTATTGACACAGCCTCCATACTGGTTGATTGGGTGGGAATATGCGGGAGGGTCCCATTCACTTCAGTGTGAAATACTACTCAAGAACGGAGTCAAAACAACCGGTAGAAAGGCGGCTGGGTGGCGCAGTGGACTAAGCGCTCGTCACCAACGCGTGAGACACTGGTATCGAATCCGGCTGTCAGCGTTGCCTCCAGCTTGGCCGGCCGTCATACTGGCTCAATTGGCAGTCAGCGAGAGGGAAGCCGGTGGGGTGGTATTCTGGTCGTTGTAAACAGCAACTCCTACAGGTCGGTCAGGGCGCCTGCACAGCGAGGGAGGGAGATGGTGAGGGCAGTGTGAGCCTCCCACACGTTACACCTCACCAATGAGAGTCCGTGCTGGCAGGTGAAAAGAAGTGGCTGGCTGACTGCATGTATCGGAGGGGACATGCGATAGTATCTATCAACCCTCCCTAGACCGACCAGTGGGGGGCACATGCGAGCAACAACCAGGAAGGGGAGAGAGGAATTGGGATGGGAGAAAAACAGGAGGAGAAAAAGTGGATAAAAAAAAAACGGTAGAATACACTGGTGTAATGGCGGTCAGGTGGCGTAGCGGAGATTGCGCTCGTCACCAATGCAAGAGGCTGCGGTCTCGACTCCCGGAGTCAGCATTGCCTTGGCTTGGGCTGATCGCTATACTAACCCGTTTGGCTGGGTTAGGGGGAGGGAAGTCACGGTGGGAATCTGGCGTTGTGGACAGCGATGCCTACAGGTCAGGTCTGGGCGCTTGCTCAGCGGAGGCAGGACTTGATGAAGGCAGCGTGACCTCCCACGCGTTACGCTTCACCAATGAGAGTCCTTGCTGTCAGGTGGAAAAAGAGTCACTGGCTGTCGCCGCGCGTGTCGGAGGAAGCGTGCAGATTACTTCAGGATTCCCTTGTACCGACCAGTAGGAGAACATGCGCACAACAAACGGGTAGGGGAGGGGGGGAATTGGCACAACGACTAAATTGGGACGGGGAGAAAACAGAAAAATCTGAGAGGATTAAAAAAATTAATTAAAAAAATAATACACTGGTATAATTACAGACTGGTGATTACCTGACTGATTGCTTTTAACCACACAGTAGTTTCTGTATTCTTAAATGTATGGGAGTGGAATGAGTCATCTGCTCATTGAAATTCCTTCATAATTCAGTTACGTAGGAGTTACGTTGATATTTCCACTTGTGATTTGCATAATTTCGATGCTAGAACCGCTATTTCTGAATGAAATTTTCGAATCAACATGGTTCTCCTGGTTTTCCCACTCCAACCTCGTCGCTGTTAAAGCAATGAATCTATGAATCTATTCAGGATTTCTGCATAAAAGACATTGCTTAATGTAGTGTGTTAGCCATTCAGAATACCAAATTACAGTTCTTACATTTCTTATTCAAACTCGCAAAAATGAAATCATTGTCTACAATATAATTGCACAACTATAAAGGTTGTAATGAGATTATCTTCATGATTGAAAACATGATTTGTTTTCTTGGAGCTATTATAATCACAATTCTACGAGAATTTGTGTTTTGGTTAATTCTAGACAGGAACAGTTGTTTTATACACATTACTTTGTATAAGACACATTATTGGTATACTCACGGTAGATTATAAAGACAACATATGCCTCTTTCACCATTGGTTCCAATTACAGCCATTTTTTAACAGAACTGGACCCAGGTTGGACCCAAGATGGCTGCCGTATGGTCCCATTCCAGAATGTCACTTGATTATGACACATTGCATTGTTTTATATATTATATATCCATTGAAAGCTGTAGTTTTAGAATTCTGAGAGAAAATGTGCCAAAAAAAGATGAAGAATGAATGCTCCACCATGAGGTTTGTTTTTCCATTCAGAACTGAAGTGATCAACACTGGGCCCTTCATGGCAGAAAGAAATGGGCCATTCTTCCAGCATACAATGTTTAATAAATGGAAATTACATGGTTCACAACTAGGCTTGATTTTCTTTTTTGCTCCGTGACGTCACAACCAGACTGACATTTGTTTGTAGCAATAGTTTTTCAGCATATGAAAATCCTGTAGAAAATAATGTATTTTGGCACCAGAATTTTTTTTGTTGTTATTTTGGGTCCAGTTCCAGTCGCGCGACGGATATAGGTGAATGGGCAAATATAAATGTTTTGGTTGATTTGGGGATTTTGTTATATTTTGCTTCCTAAACATGTCTTCTATGAAACTAGTGACAATAAAACGTCAATAACACACATTTAGTTGTTTATTTTGCCTGATTGCATCCATAAATGTGCACATATTTAATGGGGAAGTGCCTCATTTGCATATATAAACATAAAATTCTGAAAACTTGCAATATATTTTTTCTTAGTTTATATGTACATAACAAACTGGGGAAAGTTTCATAGTGATATCTATTAAAATATTTGTTTTGCCTATTAGGGGGTACTGTTATGTCCTTCATAACAGTAGCCTTCACTGTTATGTCCTTCATACAATGAACAGTACACTTGAGTTCTAATTTGGCGTGTGTGTGAGAGGTAGAGAGAGAAAGTGGTTCTATTCAGTGACGGTCAATACAGCGTTTCAGTGCAGTAATCGGTTGTGTTGAGTTTGTTACTACACTGTTTGTAGCCTGTGTGTAGTTCTGTTCAGTTCAATAACATCATTATTATTATGTTATTCAGTTATCAGGCATGTGTGTGAGATGTATATTACTAATGGTTTGATTAGGTAGTGTTTGTAAATAGCGGTTTAAAAAAAATTATGGCATTTTACAATACAGAACTTTGAAGGCGTTTTCCCAAAAATGAGTTTTTATGTGTTTTTCTTACACGCAAGGGTAGACATGTACCAAATAGCACCTACACACACCATACGTTCCACATTTCTTCCTATATATACCCTGCATCTTTGTTCAGAGGGGTTTGTTGATATATCATTCATAGCCTGATTTATAGTACATTAATACCAAAAAAACTGGCGAAAATAGATTTTTTTATGACTAGACAGCATTTCCTGATGATAAAAAGACATAGCCACAATCCCTTCTGAACAAAGTTCATTGTGTTATGTGTCAACATAATGAAACTAACTTTTTTTATCTGGCATCATCCAATGTTGGTGATGTCTACCCTGGCGACATATGCAAATTAGTTCATATTTAATTAGGTAACGCTTATTTCGCATATATAAACATAAGATCTCAGAAAACTTGCAATACATTTTTTCTTAGTTGTTATGTACCTAACAAACTGGGAAAGTTTCATAGTGATATCTATTCAAATATCTTTTTTGCCTATTCACCTAGGCTGTCTCGCCTTGAGTAAATTAATAAAATCTAAATCTAGACGACTAAATAATCTTCATCTAAAAATGTGACCTATAAATAAGATGCTGACGTGTATCAACCACAGAATTTGCTAATATACTTGGGCACTGGTGTCAACAAATGGAAACACTATGTTGCCTTCTGGAGATCTGTCCACGGTCAATGCCATTGCCTCATTCATCATTTGTTAATAACCTTTGCTATCTGGCATTGATCCCATAATCCTATTGGTTTTCTTTTGACAGTCACGTCGATGCCCTGTATTAATGCCAGGCGACCTTTGGTTTAAGGACATTGTCATGGTTAAAGAGGTCAGAGGGGGTCAAAGGCCTAGAGCCTATAACAACGACCAGTAGGCTGACTGCAAGGTTTGGTTTCTAACCAGTGTCCACTACCAGTACAATATGATTGATTGGGGAGAGAATGGATTACTGGTTAGAAAAATTCCATTACGGTGACTGGAAAAAACAACAACACACTAATCACACTAGTGGGTTGGAGACAGTAGTCAAATAAATTAAGTCGCTGATAATGTAAATGTGTTTAGTTTTTTTTGGTAATGTCACATCTACTTTGTCAGAAAGTAGTCACCATTTTGCTGAACAGGGTGGAAAGGAATCCTAACATGAGCATGACAGAGCGAAATGGCTGCCGCGTGAATATGGGCAATGGAAGAGGGGAAAACTGGATTTGAACCTTGTATATTTCTATGATTTAAACCCACAACATCACATGATTTTGTAAACTATTTGTAGATATAGTAGACTGATTATTTAAACCACACAACACTGTTTATTTTTCTCATTTTTATATTCAGATAAAATTGTATTGCCTATATTTATGTCTGTCTTCTATTATCCTGCCCATACCTGTACCCCCTCCTCCCCCATGCTGCTTGATGCCCGAATTTCCCCAAGGGGATCAATAAAGGAATATCGTATCTTATCTTATCTTCCTGTAGAGGGCCTCTGTGTTGTCTGAACAGTCTAATTTATTGTTCAGGTGTACTCCAAGGATGGTGATGGGAGTCGGGGTGAGTCTCTTCTTGCCCCTCCGGAAGTCCACCACCAGCTCCTCGGTTTTGCTGATGTTGAGTTGGAGGTGGTTGCTGTCGCTCCACCCTACAAAGCTCTCCACCAGGGCTCTATACTCATCTTCATTGTTGTCTGTGATATAATTCAAGTGGCAGAAGTCGGAGGTGTAGAGGGTGAACAGGAAGGGTGACGGCACAGTTCCTTGTGATGGGAATTATAATCTTGTCCCTCAATCTGATTGCTGCAGACAAGCATGGTGTAGACATACTTGAACATGCAGAGGTAGCACCCCCACACAGGGTTCGAGTTATGGGGGGGCCAATGGGGGCTTGGCCCCCATAGATAGAGTCCCCATAGTCAACAACACCTGTGGGGGTCTCTAATTAGTATTATTTATGTTACCTAAATAAATTGTTAATAGCTAATATTTTTCTTTTCAGTTTTTATGGTTAGGGTTTGTCAAATTCAATAGACCTGTCGCTAAACCAGTGGCGGCTATTTTTTTTTATTTTTTTTTTATAGCCATATAAATAATATAAACATGTTTAAAATGAATAATATTTACTCATTTTAAGTATGTTTGTGTTTCCAATGCACAATATAACGTTAATATATCAAATATAAATAATCGTTTTCATGAACAGGAAGTGACTGTGTCTGATAGAGAATACGTTCCGTTACCGTAGCCGCATTTCTCCTAGCCGCATTTCGCTCGGGCTAGACGCAATAGCGCCTTGAGTGCGCGTGCACGCTGTGCACTGGTTTCATCTCTGTATCCGTCGAGCCAATCAGTGCGTAACGCGCTGTGCGTTGAAATATGATGTATTATGATGGAAGCCGGGCGCGATTTGAAGCGGTCTAAGGCAAGCAGCGTCTATAATTTCCGTAGCCGCATTTTGCGGAGACGCTCTCTCTGATTGGCCGACGTCAGTTTCTGGTTAGTAGACTAGATAGTTACTCAATACTAGCTGTTGTGTTGTGATGTTGTCTTAGAGCGTGACGGCAAGTTCTTTCGACGGTTAAGCTTAGGCACTCTTTCGAAGTTGGTTAAGGTTAGAGTTTGTCTTAGAGCAGGGCGATAGGAACGCCAGGTAGTTTGCAGGCTGTTCGACGCGGAAATGGGCAAAGACAGACTCATTCAACAACAACAACAAGCTATTTGGCTAATAGAAGCTATTTGGCTAATAGAAGCTATTTGCCTAATAGCTGGATGCAGTCTGGACAGAGTGGATATACATCAACGGTCTGGGACTGTGGGTCAACAGTGGACATAATTATACACTTTATCAAGCCATCCTCGACCACGTAAACAGTGAGTTAATTCGGTCTCTCTCTCTCTCGCTCTCTCTCTCTCGCTCTCTCTATGCTGTGTTTTTGTTGAACTAAGTCATTAATTTCGTCGCAGGTGGATCATAATCAACCAGACAATGAATGGTAACTTGTTTAAAATGACAAAATATACAAATGTGTTCATTATTGATCAGAGAGAGAGTGGAGTTTCTTTTGGATTGAAAATAAGTGGATTATGGCTTGTTCAATATCGTCTATGTTTGAATGAATGAATGAATGAATGAATGAAAACTTTATTTAACAGATTGCAGAATGGGTACAATACAGTATGGCTCAATACACACAATTGTTAACACTTTAACTGCAGAAAACGCCGGAACTCGTCATTCCCCGCCATGCTCAAGTTGCCGAGGACGCCGTAACTCGTCTTTGATATCAATATTTCAAAGATCTGTGATCGAAATCATATTTCCCCTCCGCAGCCTTGACACACAGTGCTGATCTCCTCTCAACCCTCTAGCGGTTCAAGAGCGCCATCTGGTGGCCGATCGGCAGATCGAAACCGGATGTCAACCTTTGAACCGGCAGGACTCACTCCATATGGGGTCCGGGCACTCGCTAATGTTAGAGAGACTCTGTCTTCACACAGTGAACATCGATCGGTGGAAATAACTCGAAAAAACAACATGATTTGGACGTATATACTATTATACAACCTGGAAATAGATCGGGCATTTCAACATCCCATAATTGAAAACTGTCTACTCCACGCTGATCGCCCAACGGCCCGAGGAGACTGGGGTGAGTTTTAGCGTGTAGTATTACCGTGTTCGATATAAACTGCTATGATGAACATATGACCCACATTAGATGAATGGTATAACGTTGCCCACGGAATTATAAACGCCCCCTAGCCCATCCGGTCAACATCAGATGACGTGTAGTAAATTCTAGAAGTACGTCCAGTTGAAATTTTTGATCTCGCACAGATTCCTACCAAACTGTATTTGATCATCAATATAATGCATTTGGGGCTATAAATCACGTTCTGGAGAAAGCTGCAGAAAGAGATGAAAACATACTTATACTTTAGACCATATTTTAGTATGAATATGTGAATGAAAAAGTTTAACGTTGCTACACCATGAAAAATACATATAGGACATTGAATGGGCCCTAATAATGGCAATCTAGCAATAGAATTTAAAAAGTTATAGCCCTGCAAAGAAGGGGAACTTCTCCATGTTAAATAGAGCTGGCAAGGGATGGTATATCATGAATTTAACCATGGCAATCAAAGTGTTAAGGGAATGCAGACCAGAGAAAGACGTTTGTCTTGTTTACATCAGGGTCCCCCGTTTTCGATTCATATCGATAGTTTAATAGCTAGCCTTGGCTCGTTTAACAATATGCAAAATATGTGTACAGCCCTGTACTCATACTGAAGTTATTCTTGGTATATAATATTACACATACTAGGTCTGATTGTGTAACGAATCGATTCCACGTCGCGCTGTGTGTGAGAGAGAGAAAGAGAGAGAAGGAGAGATAGAGGGGGATACTAATTAATTCCGCCCCCCGTGAAGAATTCACGAGCCGCCACTGCGCTAAACCACGCCCCAAAATAGAATTTGTCCAATCATATCACAGCAAAAATCTTCGCTGCAGAAAACTCGGTCAACACCAGAAAAGCCATTTGTGGGCTGCATCAAACCAGACGGCTGTGATCAAAACCACTGTGTAAGAGTTCAGTTTATATGTTATTATCTACCTAATATCCGATGGTGAAACGCTGTGCGTGGGGTACCTGTAATTCGGACACCAGGTACCCTGAAAGACTGGATGGAGGAGTATATTTCATACCTTTCCCGAAGCCCAAACGAAAACTAGAGAAATGCAAGCGATGGATTATGTTGTGTCGTCGACCACATACACAACTGAATGTGAAGACCATTACCAAGGACACTTATGTTTGCTCAAAGGTAAGGTCAATTCATAAAGACATAATATTTGACGGCATGTATTAGAAACGTAGACCAAACTATTAGTTTGCTAACGTTTGACTTTGACTGCGAACTAGCTATCGTATATCCAGCCCAGTTAGCTAACGTTAGCAGCTAGCTAACGTTAGCTGCCAACATGTAACGATACCGCAGATATTTCTGCATCATAAGGTTAGCTTTCTGCATCATAACGTGAGCCTTCTGTATCATAAGGTTAGCTTTCTGTATCATAACGTGAGCCTTCTGTATCATAAGGTTAACTTTCTGCATCATAACGTGAGCCTTCTGTATCATAAGGTTAGCTTTCTGCATCATAACGTCAGCAACGTTACCGCAAGCCAGGTGCATAACAGTGGAAATGATGACCAACAAGGACAGTTATAGTTATAGATGTAATGTAGTGACCACCATTGATAGTATAAAGAACTGGCTAACAGACAACAGAATACTAATAACATGAATACTACTACATGCCTAAGAATGCTCGATGCACTTCAGATGCCATAGTGCCACTTGAAACCAGTAACAACAGGGACAACGATGTAAACAGTAAATAAGTCCTGGACTTTTCGTTTTATCCCTGACAAGGCAAACACAAATGTTGATCTGTCAAAGTTGTTATATACTCGTACTGACATCGCGTCCCGCTCTTACGCCATACTGAGATATACCTCATCTCATGTACCTAGTGTACTCCATCAACGAATAAAAAACAAATACACCCAGCACCTGCCAGGCCCCGCCCTAGTGACGTACTATATAGTACTAGGCGTGGTCACCACTCGCTCTTCCTCTATTTTCGTTTCCATCATAGCGGATGCGTGCACCCTATGCAAAAAGTTTAGAGAAATTGCGTAATATTGAGTGCTTACCGGAGATTTGCTTACCCCTGGAATCTTTGGGGCATGTTCCAACGACACGTCGGGTCTATTCTGATGTTTCCTCATTGTGTGGCAGCAGATCGAGGGACAGCGTGCAAGGTTTGGCTATCGAGCCGGCTCGTACACAGGTAGGCCCTGTGTCATCAGGCATTGATGCTAGTGTTAGTAATGCTGGTTGTTTTGTTACACAACCGAGTTGTGTGTCGGCGCCAGGGGCGGGATGTTTTGGTGAACGTTCCCCTGAAGTGGACGGTTTCCAAGCGATCTTGGAGCACACTGCTAACACTAATGCTAACGCTAATGCTGAAATGCTGGGTCACTGTTCTAATGTTCCCCGCCGTGGGATGTTGCCGCTTTTCCCTCCTCTTAACCGGTTCATTGATGAAGGTCAGTCGGTAGCTAATGTGGGGGGTTTTGCTGAGTCCTATTTACCCTTTTTAAGGGTGAATGGGTTGACAACAGGGTGCAGGGCGGGTGTGCCGTGGCTAAGTAGCCAGGTAGCATCGATCCTGTGCCCCGGCGGGGTTGGACGGTGTCCCACCCGGAAGCCGACGCTTGAGAGCGAGTTGGCCCGGCGGGTGGCAGTATGGACTGATGAGAGCTATACTGCTGCAGGATGGAATTTAGCGGCGGTCAGTGTTGTAGCTCAGCTGACTGTTTTTCTGTCCACATTAGCGTCGGGTAGTGGGGCTGCAGGACCAGCCGACGCTGTGTTATAGAGATCTTGACTCAGTCGCAAGCTATAACTGCGGGGAGGATTAGGATGCTATCAACGCTTGTTAATAGGCATTTCTGGTTGGAGCAATCTCCTCTTGGGGAAGAAGAAAGGTTTTCTCTCCTCACGGCTCCTTTTTCCACAGAGGGACTCTTTGGTCGTTCTGCGGAGACGCAGGCGGTTGTTGATCTAGGTCCCACACCGCCTCATGCTATGCAGCCAGAGGTTGGAGCACGGCCTCGTCAGCGACTGTGGCAAGGCCCTCGACAGGCGGCCATGTTTCCCCCGCCAGTGGTCCCCTGGGCGGAGAGTCAACAGGGGTCCACAAGGCCGACAGCCTTGGCGGCCGAGGGATCGGCCATGTTGGATGTACTCGGCTTGGAAGATACAAGCCGTCGTCATTCTGCCGCGAACAGCCCGCTCCCCGATCACTCCTCTCCCCGTCACCAACGGAAGAGGGGCTCTGATCGTTTTCCTTTGGCTGCGGGCCGCGAACCTTCTTTGAAGCGCATGCGGCCCCACGTTTCGCTTCTCATGGGGACAGGGGCTGACACCCAGTTGATGGCTGAGCCTGGGTCTGTCTGTGAGAATGTTGTGCTGTCACGTGGCTCCCGCGCCACACGTTGTGTGATTGGTGAGCCTGGTGTTACGGCTGCCACTATTTACAGTGGTCAGCAGGGGGACTCGAGGCCTCTTCATATGAATGCTCAGCACGGGTTACCCCGACCTCGCCTTCGCCAGGCGGGGTATCACGTTGATGCCTCCCACTCCCGCGAGATCAGTAGTGGTCTGCAAAGAAGAGGCGCGCGTGATTTGGGTGGTAGCAATATCACTGCAGGGCTACGGTGTGTAGGAACCCATGGGGTCCTCACGCCTTGCATGTCTAGCTGTAGAACAACTCCTCAGCATGCGCTAGAGGGGTGTTCAGGGGGGGAGCGTGTGTCAACCAGTTTGATGGCAGCTTCTCCCGTATCAAACCGGCCCTTTCTGTCGGGGTCCCCCCTTGGGTGCAACCGCCCTGTCCGCTTTGGCGGGTTCAGAGGCTACGCACAGCGGGAGAGACCGGGCCACCTATCTACTGTTCCTTGCGGCCCAGTGTCAGTTGAGGGCGGGTGCGCTCTGGGATTATTATCACATATGGCGACAAGAATGCCGTTTGGTGGGGTGGTTGGAGAGAACGTTGAGGCTGGGGCTTGTTTTGCAGTTCACACAACCCCACCCTCCGTTCTCAGGTTTGGTGCAGACCCTATTATCAGGGTCAGCAGCAGTGACAGCTCTGGCCGACGAGATCCAATCTCTGTTGGCGAAGCAGGCCGTAGTCGTGGTCCCGAGAGAGGACGCAATGTCAGGCATCTACTCCCGTTATTTTCTGGTGCCCAAAAAAACGGGAGGGGTCAGACCTATACTGGATCTGTCCGCGTTCAATCGTCTGATTGTGGCGAGACCATTCAGAATGTTGACCGTCAAACATCTGCTACTTGCTGTCAGAGTGGGAGACTGGTTCACCTCCATAGGCCTGAAGGATGCGTATTTTCACATCCCGATTTTCCCTCCTCACAGGAAGTTCCTACGGTTCCTGTTTCAGGGCGTAGCGTACGAATACCAGAGGTTGCCGTTCGTCTATTCTCTGGCTCCCCGCACATTCACCAAGTGCGTAGAGACTGCGCTGGAGCCTCTACGTCGTCAGGGAATACGAATTCTATTCTATCTCGACGACATTCTGCTCCTCAGCCGGTCGGAGGAGATCGCCAGGTCTCATACCAGGCTGGTGGTGGAATTCCTCACCAAGCTGGGTTTTGCCGTGAACTGGAAGAAGAGTACGCCTCTTCCCAGTCAACAGGTGGAGTACTTGGGCTTGACATTGAGGTCGAGGCCCATGATTGTAACCCTCTCGGAGCAATGGAGGGTGTCTCCACGGTTGCGGCGCTGCAAGTGATGCGCCTGCTCGGTATGATGGCATCTGCTCACGCGGTGGTCCCTCTTGGCCTCCTCTTCATGAGGAGGATACAGAGGTGGTTCTCCAGTATGGGAATAGACTCGGTGAGGGACAAACGGAAACGGTTGACGGTTCCTTTGTCGATATGGGGGGATCTCGCCCATTGGAGGAGGCCTGGTATCCTCACCAATGGGGTCCCCATGGGCAGCAGGCGCTCACACGTCACAGTCTTCACCGACGCTTCCCTCACGGGTTGGGGAGGGACGTGTCGGACCAACGCAGTGGGGGGCAGCTGGACGATCCATGCTGCCCGGTCTACCCTGCACATCAATGTGTTGGAATTGAGGGCGGTCCTCCTGGTCCTCAGACGGTTCGCCCACCTGGTGGTAGGCGAGCACGTTCTGGTCAGAACGGACAGTATGACGGCAGCGGCGTATATCAACAGGCAGGGTGGAACACGATCCATCCGCCTGCACCGGGCGGCGGTCGAACTTTGGCTATGGGCAGCTCTAAACAGGCTGCGCAGTCTGAAGGCGCTCCACATCCCTGGCAAGGAGAATGTGGGCGCGGATATGATGTCTCGGGGCGGTCCTCGTTCCGGCGAGTGGGAACTGCGCCAAGATATAGTCAGGCAGATCTGGGATCGCTTCGGGGAAGCTTCAGTGGATCTGTTTGCGAGCAGACAATCTCACAAGTGCCCCTTGTGGTTTTCGGTCAGTCGGGAAGACCATCCCCCCATGGGGGTGGATGCCTTCACAATATTTCCATGGCCGCCCGGCCTTCTGTACGCCTTTCCCCCTACACATCTGTTGAGTCAGTTGTTGGAGCGGATACGCAGGGAGCGCAGGACCGTGATCCTGGTCGCACCGGACCGGGGCACAGCGGTGTGGTTCCCGGTCCTGATCCAGCTACTGGTAGCCCCGCCGTGGCCTATTCCTTGGTCGGCGGGGGCCCTCTCTCAAGCACACGGGTCGCTGTTTCAGCCCCCGGTGATATGCCAACCCCTGATGGTTTGGCTGGTGAGAGGGTAAGTCTGGAGAGGATGGACCCTTCTGTGGTTGACACCATCCGGAATGCGCATGCTCCCTCCACTGTCGCGCTTTACGCGGGTAGGTGGCGTATGTTCCAAGAGTGGTGTAAGGAGGGGGCAGGGACCTGGTGTCCTGCCCCCTGGATGCTGTCCTTATTTACCTTCAGTCTCTCCTTGATAGACTGTCGGCCTCGACGGTGAGGGTATATGCAGCAGCTATATCCTCTTATCATGAGGGATTTGAGGGTGTTGTTTTGTTCAGCCACCCTCTTGTGAGGCGTTTCCTGCTTGGCGCTCGACGCGTTAAGCCAGTAAAACGCTCTTTGGCTCCGAGCTGGGATCTTCAATTGGTCCTCGGTCGGTTGTCCTTGGCCCCGTTTGAGCCTCTTGAGCAAGCGCCGTTGGAACAGCTGTCGTTCAAGACCGCGTTCTTGCTGGCCGTCACCTCCGCTAAACGCGTGGGTGAGCTTTGTGCTCTCTCGGTACGGCCAGAGTGCCTGTCTTTTCGTTCCGATTGCGGTGCCACACTGCGGCCTAATCCTGCCTTCGTGCCTAAAAATATCCGGAGTTCTTTCCACTCCAGGGATATTGTGGTTCAGGCGTTTCATCCGCCTCCTCACGCTAGTGAGTTGGAGGCGGGCCTTCACCTGTCATGTCCGGTCCGGGCTTTGGGGGTTTACCTCAGCCGTACTCAGGGCCTCAGGGCTACCGATCAGCTCTTTGTCTGTTACGGTGGCTCTTGTGCTGGTAAGGCACTGTCGAAACAGCGCCTGTCCCATTGGTTGTGCGAGGGCATTGCCCTTTGCTACACGTTGGCCGGGCTGGCTCCCCCCGTCAGGGCGTACTCCACTCGTGGGGTGGCGGCCTCTGCCGCTCTACTGGGTGGGGCCTCGGTGGAGGACATCTGTGCTGCGGCTTCATGGTCCTCACCGGGTCCCTTCATAAGGTTTTACCTCATGGACATGACCGGGGGTTCTGTCTCCAAGGCGGTTCTGAGGTCTGTGACCTGTCCTGCTTCCCGTCCTTTGGTGGGGTAGCAGGAGTGTGTGGGTGTGGGCCACAATGTGTTGTGTCACACGTGGTTCCGCCTGTGCTGTGCGTTCAAGAGGTTCTAGTTCCCTCTTGTTCGCACTCGGGTGGAGTTGACTGCCGCCCCCTCTTCATTAGGAAGAGTGGGGTGACGGGACTCCCCTCCCCCCTGATGTGGGCTTACGGGTCCTCAGGGGGTGCATTTGTCGGGCCTCGCGTCCGCTCTACCCCATATCTCAGTATGGCATAAGAGCGGGACGCGATGCCAGTACGAGTATATAACGATAGGTTATGTATATAACCTAGTTATATGAGTACTGGCTAAGCGTCCCGCTCTTAGCGTGCCCTGAGTTCCCTTGGGGAAACTTTTCTTTGGAAATGATTTTCCGAGGAAGAGCGAGTGGTGACCACGCCTAGTACTATATAGTACGTCACTAGGGCGGGGCCTGGCAGGTGCTGGGTGTATTTGTTTTTTTATTCGTTGATGGAGTACACTAGGTACATGAGATGAGGTATATCTCAGTATGGCGTAAGAGCGGGACGCTTAGCCAGTACTCATATAACTAGGTTATATACATAACCTATCGTTATGTTTGTTGTCAATAAAATCCACTTTGAGCTGCATTTTATGTATGAAAGATGCTCCATAAATGAACTATTATTATTATTTGTCTATGCTTAGCTAATACTCAGCTTTTTGTGTTTTTTTCACAGAATGAGGTGTGCTGGAGATGTTACTGCCCTCACAGAGACGACACAGGTCAACCCAAGACAGGACATGAGTGACAATGAAAGAGGTCTGATTTATGTTTTTGGACACAAGTGAGCATCATGGAATGTGTGCAGCTTTACAATCATGTCATTAACTGAATAATATCCCTCTCTCCTCATTCACCGCTCCCTCTCCCCCTCATCCCTCTCCCCTTATCCATCACCCCTCTCTCCTCCCCTCTTACTCCAGATGAGGAGTGCCGGCCTGTGGGCACCAGGCTCCCCCAATGGAAGGTGGACATTACTAGAAAGCTAAACAGAATGCTTAAATAGGAATGTTAGAGGTTCTAGAAGGTACTACTATGACATCATCACCAACGTTCCAGAATTATCGGGCAGAACTAAGGTTCTAGAATGTACTGCCATGACATCATCACACACGTTCCAGAATGTTCGGGCGGCACTAATTTTCTAGAATGTTCCTAACAATAGGTATGTGGGTGAATTATGTACCATTACAATCACTACAGTACTGTATTAAGTTTCAAAAGTAAAAGTACAGTACATATTCTATAGGGTGTTCTTGTATTTCAGTGCATTCAACCCTCGATTGACCTGAAGGTTGTTAAAGTGGTCCAGTTATGCTGCTCTGTGTCCCTCAGATTGCTGGTTTACAATGTTAAAGTACTTAATCTTCATCAACAGTTGCTGTTATTGCAAATGTCAACAGACCAGGCTATTAATCCATAATGGAGGTACTAGAAGAATATAATGTTAAATTACCATAGATGTATCACAACAACACATGATATTGTTTGCTATTCCAGTTTATATCGTACATCCATTTGTGTAACTGTAAATCCATGTATATTTATTGTATATATTAAAAATAGTGGCTATTTATGTACACTTTAGTTGTGGGTTTTCTTTTCTAATCAGAGTGATCTATCTTGAGAATGTGTTGTATATGCATTTATTTATATTTATATTAAATATAACTTATACTTAGTGTTATAAGAAAAGCTATGTCCTGTACCCATATACTGTGATTTACAGGTATTTTGGTAAATGGTAAATGGCTGTATTTATATAGCGCTTTTATCCAAAGCGCTTTACAATTTGTTTCTCACATCTTACCCATTCACTCACACATTCACACACCGACGGTGGAGGCAACCATGTAAGGTGCCAACCTGCTCATCAGTGTCTTGCTCAAGGACACTTCGACACGCTGCCCGGGAGGAGCGAGAATCAAACCGGGAACCTCCGGATTACCAGACGACTGCTCTACTTCCAAGCCACTGTCGCCCCCTATTAGGTCTATTTTATTATTAGGTATTTTTACTTTGGTCTCTATCACTATACATTAGTTAGTGTAATCATTCAATCATTTGACCTGATGTACACTAGAATGTGCAGCATACCATTCTCTGACGTCTCACCCCTTTATGGAGGAGGATTGTTGGCAAGTGACAGTTCTCACTTTTTTCCTCATTCTAGTGACTAGTGACACAACTGTCTGGTCTAGCTCATATACTGCGTTGGACCACTAAACTAAATGTATCAGCAATAGTAGTAATCATGGATTATCGTCATAGTTCTTGTAATCTTCAATCAAGTCAACTGTAAGTAATGCTTGAGACGTTATCTATAGCTAATGCTTGCATCACCATGGAGGTCTAAGGTAAATGTGTATCTTATGAACGTACTTTTCCACTGCATATTGTAACCCTCTCTGTCTGCTTCTAGATGAAATATTTGTGTTATCTTTAAAAAACAGGTCTATTACCTGCTGTGGTAAATCTCCAGCAGCCTAGCCCCTTTCGTGACTGTGAAGCAAGGCTTGCATCACAGTCAGGAAAGGGGCTGCCATCGTCAACGAGAGTCATTCACGGTCGGCTTTGTGTCCGAGTTTTCAAAGGGGGCGTGGCTTAGCGATAGGTCTATTGTTGTATTTGATCAGATGCAAAATGCAAATAAGTAAATATGGCATTATATATTAGAGGTGAGTAAGAAAATTAACAAATATTGATGGTTACGAATGAGACTGAATAATGACATCACACAATAGTCTAATGATTAGACTTGTGTGATGTCATTACTCATTAGTATAATTAGACTCTAATCCTAATGAGATATTCCTCTAAATATGACTTCGAAAACGGCCACAATTTCAGGAAAAAAATAGTCCAAAATATGTCTATAAAATATGTTTTGGGGGCCCCCATAGCTCTCAGGTTATAACTCGAACCCTGCCCCCACATACACACTAAACTGATTTGTGTGTGTGGTACTTATATTCCTATGCTCATGAGGATGAGACCTGAGGCCTTTTTGGTGACATTTTAGCTGGTCCTCATTTTGAAAAAGGTCACTTCTAAGGCCATGGGCATGAATTTATTTAGAACAGGTTAATGTCAGTTTATACAATGTACTGTAGCATAGTTTTACAATTCCTTCAAAACAATCTGATGGACCAGATACAGTATGAAGATATTAAAAAGCTGAGTTCTTTTGATTGATGTTTATGAGCCGGCTGAACAGAGATTCAGGAGACAAAGGTGAATCCAATCGGTGGTTTTTATTGGCTGGAACACACACGAGAAGAAAAAATATTCTGGAGTCCAGAGCCCTCCACAGGCAATGGCTCCAGAATGACAAACAACCATGGCTTAAATACTCTTGTGGGAGTTCCATATTTAGGGAGGTTGACCGACTGGTTAATAATTGATGATCCGACAGGCTTGGCATATAAGGTCATCTAAATCCAACTTTGTGTTGGTGCCAGTGTGTTTGGGCAAATCCTGCTGACCAGAGCAGACTTTTCGTCTCTGGTGTGAACGTGGGGAAAATGACAAATGGAGAATGATTTTGTAAAAAAGGATATTTGTAATTAGGATTGTGGGTTTAAGATTGATTTATCTATCAGTTTTAAGTGTTAATCTTATAGGGAGGATGATTTATTAGATAACAACATACAGTATGGATTTCTGCTAGTGTAAAGCCAGCTCTGACCGCAGGCAAACCTGTGACCAACATGCAGGTCATCAGGTCAATCAGGTCAATGTATTTCTGGGTGCATGGCCTGGGCTTGGTCACTAGATGCACATTCCAGAGTGGGGGAGATTATGCTCTCACCAGGATCTAATCCTTCAATGGAATATTAATGAAATATATTACAAGTAGGTGTTCCAGCTGTCATGGTAAACAGGGAGCTAGCTGGTGTCTTTTCATCTACTCATGGTAACCAGACATATATAAATTATATATATTAGGATAAAATGTATTATTCATCCACAAGAGTTTGTAAGATTAGCAATTCTAGGCTAAACTGGTCTAATTGGAGAACAAAATAAAATAGACATGCACACAAACCGTCTCTCACCTCGCTTTCACCGGTCGGGTAGGTACGTAAAATGTATTTAAATCAGGAAGGCTTTCTGCATCATGCTACCTACAGTAGGCCCCACCCCTCATCTAAACCAAGTGAGAATTGCATGCTGTGTGCTACATGTCCGAAAAGGCAACTCCAGGAAATGCACGCACCTGAAACTCTGTGCATTGTCCTGAGTGCATGTCTGAAAAAGGGTTTAAGTGGAACACGCACAAACAACACACAGAAAGAAATCTCTCACCTCAACCTCTTTCTACTGTAGCTGTGACCTCTCTAGCGCAAAACCAATCATTTCAACAGATTTGATTTCAGAGTAGGTACAGTATGATAAATTAGCAATAATCCACATGATAAAGTAAAATTGGATGCAACCGAATAATGCCACGGCTTGAATCCCTACCCACATTCAAAACCGCTCTTAAAGAGCATCTACGGGAGGCTGCAATTAGAAACTGGCCACCGTAAATGTCCAAACTGTTGACAGAG
This sequence comes from Notolepis coatsorum, assembly GCF_963971535.1. Lineage (NCBI taxonomy): Eukaryota > Metazoa > Chordata > Actinopteri > Aulopiformes > Paralepididae > Notolepis > Notolepis coatsorum. The sequence goes on along the minus strand of NC_140176.1, from coordinate 78,983,397 downwards.
TCTGGCTATGGGGCGACAATAATGTGGTCAAGAGACATGGTTTCTACCTTCAGCCTTTAATCGGCGTGGTTTATTATTTGCATCGCAAGGCAGCAGTACATGAGTTCTCCTCTCCGTGAGAGGCAGGTGGAAAAGAGGTAGAGGGGGAGGAGACATCTCCTTAAATACTCTCCACCTGGTGGTAGCATTAGCGGCTCCGCCTATAGCGCCCTCTAGTGGAAACAGTTATGTACAGTCAGTGGAAACAGTTGTGTACAGTTAGACAGTTACTTGCAATCCTACATAGAACCTCTAACTTTAACACTCCCACTTAGGGTTGTATAGCACACTGTATAACTTCTTCAAAAACAATTTACAAAGAAAATAATACAGTTGTTTCGTAATGGCTCTCGCTCGGCGTCACTCTCTGCACTGTACCTCGCTCGTGCACGCGCACTGAATAAAAAATTCCACAATGCACCTTTACATCCCAACATCCGTCTGGCCACACCCCCATCAGCTTACCTACATAAGCAGGGGTGGGGCCACACACTCGCCTCCTTCTTCGCTTTCACCACAAGGAAGTGCCTTCGGTAGATCCCCACTTGACGAGGTTGCTAGTTGAAGAAAGTTGGAAAACAAGCACTCTGACTACGACGTCATCTTTGACAGAGGATGTTAGTCGAAACCTACCCGGAGCCGGCCGGCGAGGACTGCGTCAACAAGGAGAACCGTAGCGGCGGGATGGAGCAGCGATGCTGCCCGTGTCGTCAAACACAGGATGCTGTATTTACTACGGTGCCCTGTTAGAGACTGCAGTTCGCTTGATCTGCGCTCTCGGTAGGAAGGTCCTGACCAGACCTTAAAACGCGTCTTCTTCCTTCCCTTCTAAATGTTTTGTAAATAACGATTTTCCAAAACGAGTGTTGCTGCACTACATTTAGGATACGACGCGAGTTATGTGTGAATTGTCTTGTCACTGGTATTAGCTTCTCCATGCAAATCGGGTTGTTTGTTACAGATGTAAAAATGATCTGGTTTGTTGTGTTGAGAAACATCATGTGTGTTCATGTACCGTGTACTCACAACTAAGGGGGTTAAACTAACCTATAAAGCTATGCTTAGTGACATATGAGTGAAGAATGAATTATTTTCTCAGCCTGTAATGACAATGAACAGTGTGTTCACATATTAACAGATTTACCTGTTCAACTGGTCGTATTAAGGGTAAGGTAGGAGAGGTGTTCCCCCCGGTTCCCTGGGCTTCCCCCCTCCTCTCAGACATGTAATTTTCAATATATTGTGTCACTGTGTGGTGGGATACGATGTAGCCCTTGGCTTGATTGCTGGAGTTGTGCTAAAACTGCTTGAGGAACTGTATTTTCCTAAAAGAAAAGATTGTTTGGTCACTTTTCGTGTGTGCTTGGCAAGGCCTGTGACCGATACTAATCGAGGATTGTGTATTCTCTCATTATGAAAAACGGCGTTCCTCTGTAGAGTGTATTGCCATTTTTTGTGGTGGTAAAGGGTTGTGTGTATCTTGTGATCTACAACTGGGTTGGGTTGGCCACAGAAGCACATGTGTAAGTCTGGTACCGGGGCTCTTAAGGGGGCCCTCTCTATTCTGTGTTTTTTCCTTAGTAAAAATCAGATAGCAGGTTAGCACATGAGCTGTGTGAAGCTGTTAGACGCTTCATGTAGCTTTTTTGTCGTTACATCGTATCATGGGTGTGGGGTCGTAAAGGGGTGAACTGGTAATCCTTTCCTCCCCTTCTTTGATGGGCAGGGGTTAAGACCTCCTGTCCTTCAAGGTTCCTGTCACGTTGCTGTTCGGCACGTTACAGGGTAAGGGGGGGGGGGGGGGAGTTTCCTGGTCCCACGCCCTGGAATATTGGGCGTGTGCACCGCAGAAATTCCCCCGCCACAGGGTACGTTACTGTGCGCGTCTCTGTTGGTAAGACTTCCGTGAGCTGTTCAGGTCCATATGATGGATCTGTTTCAGGGAGGGGTCAGGGCTCCTCCTCACGAAGCTCCTACTCGGGCCTTCTGTGAGTTAGGACTCTCCTTCCATGTGAGGGAGCCTCCTCAGAGTGCAGAGCCTCCTCCTCAGATTGTCAAGGTGAGTAGAACTCCAAAAAGGAGTCCTGCTCTATTGTGTGTGTATTCGATTTAATTCGATTATTGAGTGTGTATGGGTTCAGTGCCTCCTCTTCGGAGAGCCCTAAAACCAAAATTTTACATGGCTCAATGTTGCAATATATTCTTTTCAATCTATACAGCTCGCGTGGGAAGTCTCTCTGGGGATTTCCGCCTCCCCCCTATGGGAGGGTGGTGGGATGTAAAAATGTAAACAATTTTTACCCTCAGCCTGCGTCACGAGGGATTCATGTCAGCCTGTGTTCTTTCTTTTTTGAATAAAAAGAGGAAGGTACATGAAGCACGACGGCTCCGTGTCGTTCTCCCAGGCGACTTGGAGGAACAATGTTTGGTGTTTTGCTAGACTATCCATTGATGTGTTTGGGTCTCGACGCATACATAGTGCTGGCTCGGTGTGTTTCTGTTACAGGATCACACAGGGGCTAAGTGCGCCTTGGTTGCTTGTTAAAACAGCGTTTTTATAGGGCAACTGGGATGGGGTTTTGTCTCTTCCGAGCGCCAGTTTACTAGGTTGTCTCGATGAATTCTCGTTCATATCTGGGGGATGTTAACGGAATAGATCTGAACATAGGTAGAGGGGTCTCACGCCCTTGGGGTGGGCCACTGAGCACGGTCTAAATGAGGACCGTCTGGGTGGCGCCCTCTTTTCATGTTTTAGATCGACACGCATACCTACCCCCTCTCCTGGAGTGGGCATGTCGGCGTGGTTAGGACACGGGACTGGTCTGGTCACGCTGGTCCAGGTCAGTTAACTCGTTGTCCGCCGGGGATGCAGATCTGCTGTTCTGGTACCCCGAGGGACTTGTGCTTTTTTCAGGGGGGAAAAATGCCAGGTCGGTCCGGGTGTCACAGGGTTAGGCGCTATGGAGACCCTTGTTGGGTACATATTGTACTCTGCACTGTCGTAATGGCTTACGGCCATGCCAACCTGTACACGCCCGATCTCGTCCGATCTCGGCCGCTACGCAAGTTTGGTCCTGGTTAGTACTTGGTTGGGAGACCGCCTGGGAATACCAAGTGCGGTGTGCTTGGGGCTGGTTCTCCATTATTTTCGCTCCTCTCTCACGCGTGGCGAAGAGGGGGCTGTTGGGGTGGTCTTGGACCTCCTCTGGCAACCCTGTGCTTCCCGTGCCGCCGGGCCCGGTCCGAAGTAATGTTTCGTCGACCCGTAGGCCTGGAATAACCCTTTTTTGAAAACTGAAACACTTGTACTGCGGTATAGCCAGTTATGCCCGCAGGTGTGTTTTGGAGTTTTTTCTTGAGGGGTTATAGGAACAACCACCGCATAGGGTAACGATGAGGTGGTTGATTCCCTGGTGTGTTGGAGCAGTGTCAACTCCCGGGTTACTCGGTTGAGTGTGCCCCTGCACGTTCATGACGTCTGCCAATCATGTCAGCCTTCTCTGCCTCAACCCCTCTGGGTGGTTTTTTTTTAATGGAGGCTTGGTCATGCAACAACGCCAGCATACGCCCCTTCCGCCGGGGGGGGCTGTTCTCAGCTAACTCCTTTGGTGCCTGTCTCGTCCGCAGTGCTCCAGGCTCAGGTTACAGCCTGTTGCCTGGTTTCCCCGGTGCGCTGCCTGCTTCCGTTGGTTAACCTTTTTTGTGTGCTTACGGCCATGCTGACTGCCTGTTCTGCAGGGTCAGTGTACCAGGCGGTGTGCTATTGGGGGGAAAGGGCCCTCTCTTGGAGGGGCCTTATCCGAATACGCTGGCGATGTGGGGGGCGGTGTCACTAAGTGACCGCCTGGTGGGGTCTTGATGCCTGGCGTCATTGACCTCTCCGGGCCCCTGTTTTCCAGGGGATCCAGTCCCTTTGGTGGGTCTGGGTCTTCCTTCGCGCTCCGCTGCTACGGCCTTGCCACGGGGTTGGGTTTGCTCTTGACCCCGTGATTCTGGGGGCAGTAACGAGGTTGTTCCTTCCGTTCGTTCCCGGGTGGCATGCGGGTTGTGCGTGTGTGTAGTCGTGGGGTCAGGCCACGGTCTGCTCACCCTGTGCGTTGAGTTGCTTGAGTGCCTCTTCGCACGGTCAGGTCCGTCGCCCTCCCGGGAACCTCCAATAGGGGGGGTGCCCTCCATTAGGGGGGGTCGGGGGGGCTCGGTCCTCCCCGATCTGATGGTTGTGGGGTGCCTCAGCAGGGTATATTTGTCGGCCGATGGCTCTCGCTCGGCCTCCCTTGTGCAGAGAGTGACGCCGAGCGAGAGCCATTACGAAACAGAACGATAGGTTATAACTAATGGTAATGGTAATGGTGACGCTCGGCGTCCGACGCCGCTGCAGCCCTTGATCTCGCCTTGTGGTGAAAGCTTGGGAAGGAGGCGAGTGTGTGGCCCCACCCCTGCTTATGTAGGTAAGCTGATGTGGGTGTGGCCAGACGGATGTTGGGATGTAAAGGTGCATTGTGGAATTTTTTATTCAGTGCGCGTGCACGAGCGAGGTACTTGAGGTACAGTGCAGAGAGTGACGCCGAGCGTCACCATTACTCACAGAACTTGGTTATAGTTATAACCTATCGTTCAGAACATCAAAAAGAATATGGTAGTCAATATTTACACACCAAACATGACCTCTGCAAACCTCTCCAATTTCAGTTTGGAAGCAGGTTTCGTCATAGCGTCTGCTACCATGTCGTCCGTTGGACAATAAATCAGTGTCATTCTTTCTTCTCTGATGAAATGATATTTTATATCGACATGTTTACATCTATGCCGGCACACAGGGTTTCTAGCAATCGCAATGGTTCCCTGGTTGTTCTCGTAAACAACAGTCTTCTTATATACATAGGTATCCATTCCTTCGAGCAGTTGTTCTAGATAAATACATTCCTGTATTGTCATAGCTAGAGCCATATATTCAGCTTCACAAGTTGATAGTGCCACTGTGGGCTGCTTCTTTCTGAAACACAGCTGTTTATCTGCTGTACCTTTGAGATAACGAAAAACATGTTTTGCTGTAATCCTATGCTCCTCTGTGGGGTCAGCAAAATGCTGTGACAATTTACTCACTACAAAACATAGGTCAGGGCGAGTACATGTTGTCAAATAAATGAGGCTACCCACAGCTTCTCTGTAAATTTTTACATCAGTCAAAACGTTTCAGGATCACTTCTGTATTTAAACATAGAATCCATTTCTGTATTTAAACATGGAATCCATTCCGGTATTTAAACCTGGAATCTACTCCTTCTGTATTTAAACCTAGAGTATCCTCCTCCTGCATTTAAGCATGTAGCCACCCTCCTTCCGTATTTTAACATGGAGTACCCTCCTTCAGTATTTAAACATATAGCTACAAACCTCACTTTGTACTTGTCGTGGCCTTCAATACCCTCCTTGATTGAATACACCCATTTCCCTCCCACTGTCTGTCTGCCCTCTGGTAACTTGGTTAGAGTAAAGGTGTGGTTGTCCTCTAGGGACCTCATCTCCTCATCCATTGCTCTCTCCCATTTACTTGATTCAGGGGACACTATGGCCTCTTTAAAGGTCTGAGGTACCCCACTGACTACTCTGTAGCAGTAATCAATGGTGGTAAGTGTACTGTCATCCTCGTCACTTTCTCTCCGGGCATAGTCTGTCAGAATATACTTTGGGGGTTTGTGTTCCCTTGAGGAGTGTACTTAGCACGTGACGTCACCCTCGGGTGCTCCTCGTCATCGCCCTCTGGGGGTTGCTGACTGTCTGTCTGCACGACCGTGCTAAGTACACTGGGCTGAGGTGTCTCTGTTTCTTCACACTTTACTCTGGAGTCCAGCTCTGGCCCCTACAAATAGTCCTTTTTCACATCTGGACTCGAGCTTTCCTCTGTCCTGCAGGTAAGCATAACACACTGATCCAAATTGCTGCATTCTAGCTAGATTACACTTCTTTCCTGTCAGTGCTGTATACGGGGTGGTGCCCGTGTGCTTATTAAAGCACCTGTTTCTGGTGTAAGCGGCTTCTTGCACCGCATAATGCCATAGACTCTTAGGTAAGTTACTGTCTACTAGCTTACACCTAGCCATTTCGAAAAGAGTGCGCCATTCCCTCTCTGCTACCCTGTTCTGGTGTGGGGAATATGCGTCTCTACTTTTCGTAGCTCCATTTCTGCAGACCCCTCTCTGATTGGTTGAGCCCATTTCTGCAGACCCCTCTCTGATTGGCCAAGCGCGCGCATGAGCCGCGACAAGCTCCTCTAGCTTCGAAACTCCGTTAAGCTCCAGAGAGAGAGGCTGAAAACCCACAGTTCTTGGCCGACGGATGGGAGCCGAACCCTGGATCCGAGTTTTCTGATGAATACCCTAAAACATGGAGGTCGCGAACGCAATTTATACGCATGGAAGTATTGATTACGCCATAACGAATCATTAAAAAAATATACCGTTAACTGGAATATGTTGTGTGTGCCTTTACACATATGTTGGATTATGTAATTGGTTTGTCATTAAAAACCAATAATAATCGCTCGCATCGCCGGCTTCGCTGACCAGAGCTCTCTCAGATTCAAAGTTTTAATTGCAGCCTGGAACATACATGTTTCGGAACCAATGTGTAACTAGACAGTTACAATATAACATTTATATTAATTAACCCAGTTAATGCCTTAAGAGTAAGAGTCTGGTGGTCAATGTCACCTCGGATTGCTACGGAAATGTTGTGTCTTACTAATAATAACTAATTCCTTGGTCAATAGAAGTCTCTGTGATACTTTCTGAATATGATTTGGGAACATCAAATGGGCAGGGTTATAATAGTAGAAAGACAGTGTAAACAATATAATTAACTCTGAATATAATAATGAGGAAAAATAAACAGGATACACAACAAGGTGCATGAGATGAGGTTATATGTAGAACATGGTACAGTTACAGTAAGTGGGGAGTGCGTCATCATGGTACAGTTACACTAAACAGTGATCTAAACAGTTTCTGACAGCTGGGCTGTGTTGAACTTGTCACGTGAAATAACGTTATGTGAATAAACCGCGAAATAACATAACGTGTTATAATAATATAATGTTATATAACGTTACAATGTACAGTTTCTGACAGCTGGCTGTGTTGTGAAATGTGCATAACGTTATGAATAAACCGCAAAGTCACACGAAATAACGTTATAGGCGAATCTGGTAGTACATTTCTTTTTATCTTCTTGATATGATAACATTACATCCACCTTTTACCGCGTGACGAGCTAAACCAATCAGAGAGGGGCTTCGCTCAACCAATCAGAGAGGGGCTTCGCTCAAATGGGCTCAACCAATCAGAGAGGGGTCTGCAGAAATGGAGCTACGAAAAGTAGAGACGCGGGGAATATGGACATGACGTCTCGTGTCTTATCTTGTTCCTTCTCAACAGTGATTGGAACTCTCTGTTTGTGAACTCGGTTCCGTTGTCGGACCTCAAGCATCTTATGTTACCATAAGGGGCTACGTCTGCCAGGAATTTCTCCGTGGCCTGGAGTGTGTCACTCTTTGCTTTGAGAAAGTAAACAAACACTGCCCCTGTGCACACATCTGTAAAAGACTGTACATATCTAAAGCCTCCTATGGACTTGTTGCCTACTGGACCGGCTAGATCCATGTCAACTAGCACAAGTGGTACCTTTACTTTTTCTGTGGGATTTCTGTTTCTCGATTGAGTAAACTTCCCCTTTTTGCACACTACACATTCTTTGTCAGGTCTACGCTTTTCACCTTCAATGTGCATGCCTTCTGTCACTGCTTGCAGTTTCAGTAAATCCTCGTAATTACAATGACCCATAATCTCATGCCATGTCTGAATATCGTGACTGACAGTCACGTTACACATATCATTATTATCATTACACTTGTCGTTGTCATTACACTCTGTTTGCAGATAATACATTTTGTGGTACACCTTTATGTTAAATCGTGTACCGTCAGGCTCTACAAGAACATTTTTACCTTTATCGAAGAATACTTTGGCACCGTTCGCAGTAGCAGCTATTACAGAGAATAGTCCTTGTGGGAACGATGGTACGTAGAGAGCGTTCTTTAACGTCACTGTACACCGGCGCCCCTCACTGTCTGTGAGGCATACCTGTGCGTCTCCTCTCTCTTGCGCCAACCCGTAGGTGCGCTTCCCGTCTGCCAGCTCCATGCTGTGTCTCTCCGGGTGGAAAGTGTTGTCAAAGTTCTTGAACCGACTCCTGTCGTTGATGACGTGGGACGACGCACCTGTGTCCACGATCAGTCCCTTCCTTTGGGCCTGCTGCAGCTGCGTTGGCCTGGTGACGTACGCTGTCTGCACCCCGAAGATGAAGTCTTCTTGTCCCGCTACTCTCCGTGCGTCGTCTCGATTCGTCTCACGTCGACCGTCGCCGCCATCTTGTCCGCTGCCGCCATCTTGTCCATAGCCGCCATCTCGTCCATGGCCGTCATCGTGTCCATGCGCGTATCGCGCGCTCTGGTCGCGTTTCTTCATGCACGCTCTGTCTGTGTGCCCCGTGGATTTGCAGAAGCTACACCAGACAGTCTTTGTGCAGTCGCCTCTCCGATGGCCTTTTTCTCCGCATCGCCAACACGCCAGCTCCGTCGTGGGCCTGGTCTTCTCCCTCGGCGTCGCTCGAGCCTTCAGCACCCTCTCTCCCGCCTCCGTGGCGGCTGGGTGGATATCTTCTGAGGCCTCGAAATTTCGTAACTTGGCCTTGAACTGTCCCAGCGTCATGTCCGCTGAACCGTGTGTTACCAGGAGTGTGAACGGTTTGTACAGCTCCGGTAGTCCCCTCATCACCATCGCCATCATTAGCCCATCGCTTGGTGCTTCTCCTGCACTCTTCAATGCCGTCATGATCTGCTCAGCTCTGATGACGTATTCGGTCACAGTCTCTGTGTGCCCCTTCTTCAGTGCTGTTAGTGTTATGTAGAGGGCCACGACTCTGGGTCTTCCTTGCCCGATATAATGTTCTCTCAACACCCCCAGGCTTTCTCGGCCTTTGTCTTTAGTGTCGTGGAATATCAGCCCCAAGCTTGTGTCGTCGAGCAGTGGTGCTAACTCACAGTATGCATCTGCATTATGCTTGTCGTCCAGGGCTTGTGCTTCCGCCGTCAGGTCTCCCGTGGAGGCTGTCAAGATCGTCGTCTTCAGTCCCACACCGTGCATGCAGCATAACATGCGCTCTTCCCAGAGCTTGTAGTCCTCTGCCTTTCCATTGAATGAGGGCCATTTGCTCCTTCCCTTGGTCGCCATCCTCTTGTTTGATGGTAGGCGTAGCTTTAGCTCTTGTTGGCCTAGCATCTAGCCACGCGGTGCTCCCGGTGCTAACCTAGCCTATACTTCAGCTAAACTTGCTACCCTTATTATTTCGCCCCTGCGTGATCTGGGCCCATAACCTGTTGACAAAGTCTGCCTATGGGGCGACAATAATGTGGTCAAGAGGCATGGTTTCTACCTTCAGCCTTTAATCGGCATGGTTTATTATTTGCATGGCAAGGCAGCAGTACATGAGTTCTCCTCTCCGTGAGAGGCAGGTGGAAAAGAGGTAGAGGGGGAGGAGACATCTCCTTAAATACTCTCCATCTGGTGGTAGCATTAGCGGCTCCGCCTATAGCGCCCTCTAGTGGAAACAGTTATGTACAGTCAGTGGAAACAGTTGTGTACAGTTAGACAGTTACTTGCAATCCTACATAGAACCTCTAACTTTAACACAACCCCCCCCCCAGCCCCTCCTAATAGACAGTCTCCTCCCCACCGTATGTATATATTTTCTCCCACCCACCCACCCCCTCCTAATGTACAGTCTCCTCCCCATCATATGTATATATTTCTGTTAGGAGGATCTCTGGGTAACAGTACTGTATATTTGCATATCATATATGTCACAAATGTAACAGTACTATATACCTGTATGTCATCTATGTCCCTATGTCATAAATGTCATGATGTCATGTATGTTGTGTATGTCATAAATGTCACTATGAATTGAAAATGGGGGACCCTGATGTTAACAAGACGAAAGTCTTTCTCTGGTCTGCATCCCCTTAACAATTGTGTGTATTGAGTCGTACTGTATTGTACCCATTCTGCAATCTGTTAAATAAAGTTTTCATTCATTCATTCAATCGAGTGAGAACGGATGACTGACGAGCTTTTAAAAGCAAAAGTACGTGCTTGGGCATTACAGGCCAGTTGCATGGTGCCTAGGAGAAGCAGCAGCCTAAATGAATTGATAATCTGCGGGCCAGGTGAGTGTGACACATGTGCTGTAGAGGATTAGAGGATTAGAGGATAGGGGATGTTATTGCTACGGTAGGGGACAGGTTAGCGTTAGGACATGTAGAGATAAGGGTTAGAGGATAGGGGATGTTATTGCTACGGTAGGGGACAGGTTAGCGTTAGGACATGTAGAGATAAGGGTTAAAGGATAGGGGATGTTATTGCTACGGTAGGGGACAGGTTAGCGTTAGGACATGTAGAGATAAGGGTTAGAGGATAGGGCATGTTATTTATATAGTAGGGACAGGTTAGCGTTAGGACATGTAAAGGTTAGAGGATGTTAAATGTAAGTAATAATATGATTGAATATAACTGCACTTTAACTGTTCCACAAGAGGGCGCTATATGCGTAAGGAGACGCAGCTATAGCAGCTGGCGTCAGGTAGCAGGTATAAGAGGGAATGTTCCCTCCCCCTCTGTCTCTCTCACTCTAGCTCTCAAGGAGAGCAGGTCTCGTGGTGGAAATATTATGAAATAAACCACGCCAGTTAAGGCTAAAGAGGACCTCGTTGTCATGACCAGTTATTTTGCTCCCCAGGTGACTCTGTCAACAGAGGATAGTGGATGTTGTTGTTATAGTAGGAGACAGGTCAGGACATGTAGATGTAAGGGTATAGGGTTAGAGGCTAAGTGATGACAGTAGTCTTCAGTAGTCGCTCTGGATGCAGTACAAATAAGTATGTGTGTGTCTGTGAGTTATTGAGAGTGTGTTCATACATTGTTCATCAGCCTGTGTTCTGTTGTTACCAGGCAGAGAGCGGGAGAGAAGAGTGCTAGCATCTAAATTCTTTATTGAATTTGTACCAGTAGTACCCAACTGTTTTTAAAGGGATAGCTCTGATCTTTGGACCCCTAGCCCTATTTCTTACCAACGATGATGTTGATCGGTAGAATACTAAGCCGTTCCCCGTACTACAGTAGCTCCACAAATCAATGCAAAGTCAATGGGATCGAGCTCCTTTCTGTACACGCTGACTGAGACCCACTGAAATGCACTCCACAGTGCAGACTAAGTAAAACAGTGATTTAATGGTATGTTTCATTACATCTTTCAGAAATCAAGCTGTGCTTTGTCCCCATTTTTTCCCAGTAACCTGTAGGAAAGTTGTGTCCTCCGGTGGTTCCTGTGCAGTGCAAATGTTTTTTTTTTGTGTCTATTACAGTTATTTAGTCACATGCTCAAATGCACGTGCGCCCACACACACACACACACACATCAATATCTATCTGGTGTTCCCACTCAGTCTGGTGTAGCCTGGTGTAGCCTGAGTGGCTCCTTTCTACAGGCTACACCAGGCTGAAAGGTGAACACCAGGCTGAAAGGTGAACACCAGGCTGAGAGGTGAACACCAGGCTGAGAGGTGAACACCAGGCTACACCAGGCTGAAAGGTGAACACCAGGCTGAGAGGTGAACACCAGGCTGAGAGGTGAACACCAGGCTGAGAGGTGAACACCAGGCTACACCAGGCTGAGAGGTGAACACCAGGCTGAGAGGTGAACACCAGGCTGAGAGGTGAACACCAGGCTACACCAGGCTGAGAGGTGAACACCAGGCTGAGAGGTGAACACCAGGCTACACCAGGCTGAGAGGTGAACACCAGGCTACACCAGGCTGAGAGGTGAACACCAGGCTACACCAGGCTGAGAGGTGAACACCAGGCTGAGAGGTGAACACCAGGCTACACCAGGCTCCTTTCGCACTCTATTCATTTCCAAGACAACTAGTAGTGGAACAACAGGCACCATGGTTCCTATACAGTCTTCTCTGCTGCTCCAAATACCATGAGGAATACAGAGGAGGCTTGTCTAGGAGCACGCATGCACGCACGCACACACACACACACACACACACACACACACACACACACACACACACACACACACACACACACACACACACACACACACACACACACACACACACACACACACACACACACACACACACACACACACACACACACACAGGCCTGGCATGTGCGTAGGCGCTCGCTTGCCCACTGCAGTCGCAAATCGCTTCCGCGCTACCTGTTGAATGGATCAGCATGGTGCAGTGCAAATCTGCTGTTTTGTACTCGCCTCATTCGCCTTAAGGCCTCTGCATGCTACAGAAACTTCAAAGCAACTGCAACACAACATCGACAAAGCAACGGTGTTTTAGACACTCTACCTTTATGCTTCTGCAAAATCAACGCGCAGCCTATGTAACATTTGTATCCCGTATGTAGCTAGGTTCCCTAGATAGATGACGCTTCCCTTCTCAACCAACCCATTGATAACAAGCAGAAAAATAAGCATAATTTTTACTTCCGGGCGGGGGGTTTCAAAATAAAAGAGCGAGTCTAAAAGCACCGTAAATACGTTTATTTTTTACAATATCTAACGTTACACGAACCTAAACTAATCTAAAGTTAGTTTAGGTTCGTGTTAACGTTAGATAATGTACAAAATAAACGTATTTCCGGTGCTTTTAGTCGTCGCTCTTTTATTTTGAAATTCCCCGACCGGAAGTATTATAGTGTCTGTTGCTAGCAGCTTAACTTTTGTCAGCCGGTTCTTTGCTTTTTAATGTAACATCATTAGTTTCCAAAGGAGAGGAGAGAAAGACCGGCTCACATGCAGCTCAAACTACCTATTGGAATAAATTAATTGATTGATGTTTAACTTGTCCCTGTGTGTGTGTGGTAGATTCTGGGAACAACATAGATCTCAAATGGTAAATAATGTGTTATATTTAGAGAAAACAGCTGCTAAAGTCAAGTCAGCCAAAGATATGGCTGGTGATTAGATTACTCTGCCCTTTTGGTGAATTTGCATACAAAGTGTGGGCAACAGCCTGTATCCTGTGTGATCTGTGGAATCGGTCCTGTGAGAACAGCTGAGTAGACAAGGTTCAAACCAAGACAATAGAGGAACTGTTTACAACAACTGTTTACGCAATCAGCCACCTGGGTGAGACAAGGGGTGGGGGGCAGGAAGCCTTAGCTACACATTCACATACACACACACACACACACACAGACACACACACACACACACACACATAGACTCACACACACACATTCACATACACACACACACACACACAGACACACACACACACACACACACACACACACACACACATAGACACCCACACACACACACACACACACACACATAGACTCACACACACACATTCACATACACACACACACACACACAGACACACACACACACACACACACACATAGACACCCACACACACACACACACACACACACACAGACACATAGACACACACAGACACACATAGACACACATACATATATATATATACACACACACAGATCAGAGATATGAGCATTTTGTATTGATCTGAACTACAGTTTGCAGAAATTCAATGTCTACAATTAGTTAATGTGTCTGTGCTGTTTTCATTTATGTTCAATTTGATTAATTGATTGTTCTATCCTCTTCATCTATGCTAATCAGTTTTATTCTGGTCTATTCTATTCAGTTCTATTCTGATCTATGGTATAAATTTGTATTCTATTCTATCCAGTTCTAATTTAATCTGTTATTCAGTTATAGTCTATTCAGTTTATAAAATATTGATGTAAGCTAACAGAATGATTAGATTTGGTAGCAATTTATTGAAAGTCAGCAGACTTTGTGGTAAAGAAATATATCTGGGTTTATGTGAAGGGGGTTGGCCTATTAAGCCAAACCCCTATTTTTCAAATGCAAGCTTAGCAGGCCTGGGATTGGAGGAAAGAATTTGGTGATGTCATTCTGATGACATCACAGGATCCTGCAGGTCTTGACTATAAGATCTGGGTGTGATGGGGGGGAAGAGGACTCTGGAAAAACCCAACCGACACGACAAGACCTCTACCATCTCATCCACAAAGCAACGCGGGCAAGAACAAAGGAACTTTTTGGAGGGAAAACGGACTGCTTTGTTATCAGCACAGAACAAAGACTTTCAACAACTTATCAACTATCATTCTCTTTAGTCTGGTTGTATCACTTACGGCACAGTGTTTTTGATCACAACTATAGCATTCTTTTGTCATAACAAATATTGTAATTTGTATACACTCTTAAACTTTGATTAAACAGCTGTTATATAACCTTTTTCCTCCTAATTCCTTCTGCCTGCACCGCTGAAAGAAGAGAAGTGATTCCCAGAGCTTTAAAGCTATTGAAACAACGCAGAGTACTAAAGCAACCCGGTTCTGAACAGAGCAGAACCGAAATAGCTTGGGAAATCCACTTCATTTTGGTGCCGTTTGACCCGTGAACAAGTGGCGGCCCAGGACGAGAATTTTTATTTTTTTCCTTCACTCATCAACCTCATCAGCGGACGACAGAGGACACAACTGCGTGAGCTTCGTTCCTGTGAGAGAGGTGAGTGTTGAAGAAGAATGGGCTGCTCAGTTCGAACAACAAGGGGTTGGGAAAAGCAATTGCTTCATGTAGAATTAGGTGAAGTAGTTAAAAGACCTCATATTGTTGTAATATGATGACGTATTGGGGGCACAGACTATCTGATCATGGTGTAATGGGATTAGCGTCGCATGACGGCAGATAAAAGGCTTTTCTGGCTAGGAAGCGCGGCGATCTGGTGTGTGCGACAGGGGCGCGTTCTGAGTATATAGATTCCCTAAAAATTATTCTCAGGAAGAGGGCGCGGGTGATGGTTGATTAAGATTTTATTGTTCTGAATGGGGAGAGAGCTGTGTATAAGAAGGGCTCTGTTGCTATTTAGAACATGCAAATCAGGTATGGTAAAGATGAGTTTGGCCCCTGCATGATCGGGGAACTTGGTCTGTGCGATTACAGGATTAACACGTAGTAATTAATAGAAGGTAGGGGCCGGCGTGTTCATGAAGGCTCAATAATGAATGGTTTGCTGACTGATCGCGTGATAGACAGGACGTATCTGCAGGAACCAATCGGCCGAATTAAATGAAGATATAATGTTCGTCCTTAGGCATAATATCGAATTGGGTCCGGAGATCCCGTTTTAATCTTGAACAATACCGGCGTGTTAGTTAACTGCGTTCGCTGTAATGATGAATAAGTACTTAAAAACAATTCGGTCGAGATGACTGATAGGTACTTAGTGGGAATTCAACAAAAGCTATAGTAAGCTTAAACATGCAGTATGAAAGTGTGTGCAATTACGTTTGGTCTAGTGTTTACTAGTCGCGCTGCCGTGCGACGTTCGAGAGACGATAATATGTGCGTGAATGGAGGTTTGTATTTTTATTTGTAGTTAGGAAGCGTGTATGATTGCAATGGTTGAAGAATGGCTATGGTTAGGTATGATTGGTGGTACGTATGAGAATATTGTTGTATTATTATGTAATTTAAGTCACCGGTTGGCCGTGGGGAAATGTAATGATAACGCCGGTTTTTCGGGGCCCGTGGAACGCAGCAGCAGTTAGCTGTTGTATTAGCCTCTGAGGCGACCGGAGGATACGGCGGACTAATAGGCATAGGTTCAAAGGTATAGGGTCGATCGATAGTGTCTTGAGATTACGGGGATGTGTAAGGCACTTAAAAGTTTTCATATTCGTGGCGGATAAAATAGTTGTATAATGTTTTAGGTGAATGGGATTATGTGTTGCGGGGACCCGGAAGTCGTTCTAAGCTCGCCGGTGGTGACGACAGAGGGGTCAAACTGGAGTTTTGCGGCGGCCTGAGGGCTGTTATGTTTTTATATTTCTGTTTAAATCACTACACTGGAGTTTTGAGGGAATTAGGATTCTGTTGTGGGGAATGTGGTGTTATATTAGCATTGCGAGGAGTCGGCCCGCGCGGCGGAACGGGTCGTTGGGTCATTGGGGGACGTTTTTATGGGATCATGGGTGAAGCTAAGCTAATGCTACCTAGCCGCGCTAACGGCTAAAATGGTCGCCGGTTGTGACGTCTTAAGGGTGCGCGGTCGGACGGCCCGCGACGTGGCTAACGAAGCTGAGCTAACTGTGCTGACGTCATGGCATGGCGGGGCTCTCGGGATGTCTCGCGGGGGGCGTCCATCTTAGCAGGGGCGCCGGCGTCCATTTTGGGAGGGGCGCCAAGCGTCCATTGTTAAGGGGAGGGTGGAGTTTATTTAGGAATACGGTAGGGGGCGGAAGAGGACAGGATGAATATTTTTGGATTCTGCTCACAGAACGTTTTCATTAGGGGGTTAGTGTGCTGGTAGAGTGAGATTGAATTGTTGTGCTTTAGTCTGGTGGTGGATTGTGGGGCCTTGGCCCCCCCTCCCCCTCGTACACTCTCTCTCACCCCCCCCCCCCCCCCCTCCCTCTCTCTCTTTCCTTCTCTCACCCTCCCCCCTCTCCCTCTCTCTCTTTCTTTCTCTCCCCCCCCCCCTCTCCTTCTTTCCTTCTCTCCCCCCTCTCTCACTCTCTTTCCTTCTCTCACCCTTCCCCCTCTCCCTCTCTCTCTTTCCTTCTCTCACCCTCCTCCCTCCCTCTCCCTTTCACCTCCCCCCCTCTCTCCCTCTCCCTCTCACCCTCCCTCTCCCTTTCACCTCCCCCCCTCTCTCCCTCTCACCTCCCCTCCCTCTCTCTCTCTTTCTCTTTCACCCCCCCCTCTCTTTCTTTCCTTCTCTCACCCTCCTCCCTCCCTCTCCCTCTCACCTCCCCTCCCTCTCTCTCTCTTTCTCTTTCCCCCCCCCCCTCTTTCTTTCCTTCTCTCACCCTCCTCCCTCCCTCTCCCTTTCACCTCCCCCCTCTCTCCCTCTCACCTCCCCTCCCTCTCTCTCTCTTTCTCTTTCACCCCCCCCTCTCTTTCTTTCCTTCTCTCACCCTCCTCCCTCCCTCTCCCTCTCACCTCCCCTCCCTCTCTCTCTCTTTCTCTTTCCCCCCCCCCCTCTTTCTTTCCTTCTCTCACCCTCCTCCCTCCCTCTCCCTTTCACCTCCCCCCTCTCTCCCTCTCCCTCTCACCCTCCTCCCTCCCTCTCCCTTTCACCTCCTCCCTCCCTCTCCCTTTCGCCTCTCTCCCTCTCCCTCTCACCTTCCCTCCCCCTCTCTCTCTTTCTCTTTCACCCCCCCCCTCTCTTTCTTTCTCTCTTTTGCCCCCCCACTCTCCTTCTTTCCCTCTCTCACCCCCCCTCTCTCTCTCTTTCTTCCCTCCCTCTCCCTTTCGCCTCTCTCCCTCTCCCTCTCCCTCTCACCTTCCCCCCCTCTCTCCCTCTCCCTCTCACCTCCCTCTCTCTCTCTTTCTCTTTCGCCCCCCCCCCTCTCTTTCTTTCCCTCTCACTCCCCTCATGGTTATGGGCACAGATTATGTTGTGATGTGGTGTGGTATGGACGAGGGCTCTTGTTCCCACACCGCCTCACTTCCATATATCCCCCCCCCCCCCCCTCGGCCCCCTCGAAACGCTCTCTCTTTCTCTCCTAGTTTGGGCCTGTATATAAATATGTTGTTTTTTTATGGGTTTCAAACGCGGTGTAGTGCTAGGTTTATTGTTTATTGCTGTTTACTGTAGGGTTCAAAGGCAGTAGGTTGAGTTTGGGACTTATTGAGCGGGTGTTGTTGTTCCATATTCAGCTTTATTGTTATTTTTAGGGAATTTCTAGTGCTGGCGGTGGTATTGGCTGGCGTTAGGGCTACGCTTTGGTCGACAAGGCGCTCGTACTTCTTTCCTTGCATTTGGACAAGCTCCGGCTGGTAAGGCGGGGGCTCCGTGTCAGTATTTTTGTGTGGCGTTCATGTTGGTGGGCCGTAAGTCGGAGCATAATTACTCTGCTCGGCTGCGCCTGCGATGGGGGTGTGGGTAGACAGTTCGTCGTGGCTCACTGTCTGCCTCCACGCTTTGACGGGGATGCGATGCGTGCACTCGTCAAAGGCTCGCTGCCACACTACGCGCATCGGATTATATTGTGTGTGGGTATTTGGGTGACTGTGGTTACGGTGGGTGAGTGGTATCAGGGGTGCGGTATGTGTGTGGCAGTGGTTGTGAGTGGTATGATCTTTGAATATCCTTGAGTAGGAGGCCCGGGGTTTCGCGTTCCAGGTTGCAAACTGGGGGTGATGCCGTGGGCCACAGGACGAGTTGACCAGTGGGATGTCATTGGTCGGCAGGATTTTCAATGTGGGGATGGTGTCGGCGGCCTGTGGTTATGAACGGGTTGTGTGACACTGTTCTAAATGCACGGGGACTTCAGTGACATAAGACACTGAAAATTGATTTCTGTTCTCGTGAGAAGCGCGTTTTAACACCTAAGGGGTTAGGTGTTACAGGGGAAATATAGTAACTGTGTGAGAGATTATGAATGGAAAATATGTATGTTACTGATATGTATAATGTAATATGAGCGAAATACATACTAGGCTTTCACGGACAGAAATAAATATAGTTACATATACACATAGTCATTTGCAAAGAACAATTAGAGTAAAAGTGAGATTATGCACCTAAATTACCATGTCCAATACAGATGTTTAGAAATGATAGGCTGTAAATAACAAATTTCTGATTGACCAACAGAAGGAGGAGGCTGGTGCAAAATAAGTTCCCCGGAGTTGTATTAAGGAGGATCATGACAACAGGATTGAGAGTCTGGTTTTCCAATGGAGACAACTGAAAAAAGATTAAGGCTGTGTCATTGATAAATCAAAAACGAAGATTGCACAAATGCTCTCAAGTGATTTTAGTATAGGAGATGCCCGACATTCCATGCTTAAAGATAAATGATGGATTGTGAATGGGAAATGTCACTGATAATTAAGTGTATTTTTTGCTTCTCTCTTCACAGCTGCTCCAGGACGGATGGCCAGCGCTGACAATTCCGAACCCCAACAGGGGAATCAAAGAGGCTGTTGACAGTCAGGGGGTATAGTATCACACAGCGGGTTATCAATTCCTGTTTACACCAATATAGAAGTGTGAGTGAAATTAACTCAAGTTTGGTAAAAATAGTTTGAATACAGAGAAACTTGCTTTCCAAACGGTGACGTTACGAGTGTTTGAAGAAAGGTGAGAATGGAAAATACACAGATAGGAGCAACTGGAGGGTTAGATGCACTGACCATAGAAAGGGTAGACAATCTGTCTATTTCAACGACTGGAGATGTCACAATAAAAGTGACGAAAAAATGGCCAAAGAGATTCAGGCCATTACAGAACCTTGTGGTTAAAGGAGGCCGGTATAGAATGCGTACCCAAATTAAGAAACAGAAAAAGAGATTACGAAAGGTGATAAAAAGAAATAATGTCGGTAGTGGGGTAATGCTGATAACCTCTGCAGACATTACATTGACCGAATTGGACGGTGACGTTAACCTGATTGACTGGAATGTGATAGACTCCCCTCTAGTGTCCAGTGTGACGGAGGGACTGGAAATAATGTCTTTTACTCCGCCACAGGGAGTTGTTGCAGCAAGCGACCCAGAGACAACTGTATTACCCGAGTCGATCCACGCTGAAGTGTCCGTTGCAGGTGACTGCCAGTTAACCAAGAGACAAAGAAAGCAACAGAGGAGAGCGATGTTGTTGCAGCAGTCCCAGGGAGTTGACGCTGGCCGTACGGAGACCGACATCAGGTATGGGATACCACATGAACAGTTTCTACAGCCCACCTGTGTCTCGTGCCCAGGTTTTCTCCACCCCCACCATCAGTACCAAACTGAGGGATGTGGCCCGATGACTAGGAATCAGTCAGCAAGGGCCAGGGTGGGGGAAGAGGGGAAGACGTACCTCCCTCTAGAACAACAGCTAGCCGAGGCTAGACAGGTGGTGGAATACCTCCAAGGCCTAATCCAGTCCACACAGCCCGGAGGGGAGACAGGTTCCAATGGAGAACCAGATGGCCAGAGACGGGCTCAAGCGGGAACACAAGGGGGTCCTGCGCCAGAACAACAACAAAGGTTGAGAGGGGCAATCGGGTGGCAACCACGAGGAAGAGGTGGAGGCAGAGGCAGGAATCCGAATGGATACGCGGTGCGGCGGATGGAGTGTTGGGCGTGCGGGACTCTCGGACACCTTTCTCGGGAATGTGCTCAAGGGACTGTGACTGAACCAAATAGGTACGTGGCTTTCTCCTCAGAACCGGCTCCAGGGAACCATGGCGATGATGGCATACAGCCAGGACATGCTCGGGGCCCGATGACCCCAGTGTCATCCGGTCACAGGCGACTGACCCACCGGGTCCCACAACCCGGGGGAGACCGCCAGTGTTGTTGGATCTGTGGAGTGAAAGGTCATTTTCAAAGGTCATGTCTGCAGAGGCCACCGGCAGAATAAAAATATATGCAACTGACTAGGGTAAAGGTGGGATATATTGAATGATAAAATATGCTCCTAATTAGATTAGAATAAAAATAGAATAAAAAATAAATAGAGGGGTTAGGTGATTAGATTATGAATGAAAGTTACTAAAAACGGATGTATGAGTGACTGACAAATGCATGAACTAATCAGACTAACAAGAGGATCAAATTATGTTAAACAGTTAATATTAGGTATTCAATATTAGACAGTGTGATGATGTGACACTGCGGAAGCTAGTGGTCAGTAAGTTATCCATGCTTGGTCAACATTCAGATTGGTCAAGGGGTGGACTGCATGATTAAGGAATTAAAAAGACCCATAGTTGTTTCTAGTTTTTTGTGGTATTGATAGAAGCGTATTAACAGTTATGAGCAATAGATATAGGTGTTTATTTACTTTTATTTTTACTTCTCTTTTCTAGTGTGTTATGAGCAATTCCTGACTTAGGCTGGGAGCGTTCATTTTGTTTATTCATTTGATTTCCCTTTTTGTTTCTTAGTTAATACGGGGGTGCATAAGCCTCTAGATGATAGGTTAAAAATGAGCTCAGAAGAAAAAAGAAAAAGCTCACAAGTTTGGTTTATTTTTTCATTTATTGGTTTGGCATGATTTTTCTTTGTGTGTTTTGTTTTCTGTTTTCTTTCCTTCTGTATATTTTTTCTTAGGGTACCTGGCAAGCTGGGAGTGATCTCGACACATCAGGACAGGGTAGTATATGTCTGTAAAATGGACTGGGAACAAAGTGAAGGAACATGAGCTAGTTATGGATTTTTGTTCTCCGCCCATTGAATACCCGGTTTTAGGGGCTGGGGGTGTGTCGTGATTGGTGAAAGTGTTGGGAAGCATGATTCTCTGTACATTAATGAAGCTCAATAGGTTTGGTCGCTATTGGCCAAATTAGTCTTGTGTAGGGTGTGAACATGTGCAATTGATAATTGGCTTGTGGTGTGGAAGATGTGTGTTTAAGGCGGACTGTGATTTGTTGCCATACACACAGGATTACTGGGAGAGTGGATGTGTCAGTGCTGACCGTCCGGTCCGGGTGCAGCTGTCCAGAGGACGAAAGTAACGATGTTTGAATGTGTATTCCACATCGAGAGGTGGAGGAGTATACTGTTTTGACAGCATAATATAATGAGAGCCATGTGAATTTTTCAGAATTTTGAAAATGTATGATCTAGAAGCCATGAAATATATAGATAAATGATTTGGAAAAGGAAGTTGTCAAAGCTCAGACCAGTAAAGAGAGTCTGAGGGAGGAAAAGTATGGATTCTCAATCAATTGTTGTGGTAAGAAGTGACCTGCACTGTCCCCCGAAGCGATATATATTCACTGCAGGATACGGATGGGAGGTTGGGGAGCCAGCAGTCATCAGAGTGTGGTACAAGGAATACCAAGGACTCCATCGGTACTGTTGATCCAGGACACTGGCTAGTGTCTACCCAGCGGCTCCATGGGGAGCCACAACACTGCGGGGAACCAGGAGACGCCTACCTCTCGGGCCGGGAGAGTTTCGGCCAACGCAGTGACTGAGTCTTGAGGCTTCAGAGGGAAACGACAGACAACCAACGAGGAGACAGGCGGCTAGGCCTCAGCAACAACTCTGGCTGTCAACAGAAGCAAGGCCTCAACCATTGACCAGGGAGTCAACCAGCGAAAGGGTCGAGCAGCCAGCGACGACCTCCCCACCGCTGTGAAAGCAATAGAAAATACAGCAGGGGGCTCTACCCCCAAATAGAGGTCAACACGAGTCAAGATGTGCTTGGCAGAAGATGGGGGGTGATGAGAAAGGCAATTTGCTTTCTAAATTCCACCTCCCAGAATGGGGAGTTGCACCCAGCAGTCGTGAACTGCACCAGCTCTGAGCAATAAAGAGGAGGCTGGGTCAAATCTAGAAAACATAGACCCCCCTCCTCAATGCTCCAAGTCAGAATTTGACAACTCACAGTTGAAACCAATGGAAATTGATCTTGGTACGAGAACAGGTTGTTAAAGACTGTGCACACGATCACAAAAACTGAAATTGCTAATTTGAATTTTAGGATCTGAGTGTGGCAAACCATATATATTTTATCCTAATATGATTTAAAATGTCTTAAGTATTATCTAGATAGTAGTGTGTAGAGATTGATATCTATGTTTGACATATTAAGGATAGGTAAACTATCCAAGTGGGGAATGTGGTAGATTCTGGGAACAACATAGATCTCAAATGGTAAATAATGTGTTATATTTAGAGAAAACAGCTGCTAAAGTCAAGTCAGCCAAAGATATGGCTGGTGATTAGATTACTCTGCCCTTTTGGTGAATTTGCATACAAAGTGTGGGCAACAGCCTGTATCCTGTGTGATCTGTGGAATCGGTCCTGTGAGAACAGCTGAGTAGACAAGGTTCAAACCAAGACAATAGAGGAACTGTTTACAACAACTGTTTACGCAATCAGCCACCTGGGTGAGACAAGGGGTGGGGGGCAGGAAGCCTTAGCTACACATTCACATACACACACACACACACAGACACACACACACACACACACACACACACATAGACTCACACACACACATTCACATACACACACACACACACACAGACACACACACACACACACACACACACACATAGACACCCACACACACACACACACACACACACACATAGACTCACACACACACATTCACATACACACACACACACACACACACAGACACACACACACACACACACATAGACACCCACACACACACACACACACACAGACACATAGACACACACAGACACACATAGACACACATACATATATATATATACACACACACAGATCAGAGATATGAGCATTTTGTATTGATCTGAACTACAGTTTGCAGAAATTCAATGTCTACAATTAGTTAATGTGTCTGTGCTGTTTTCATTTATGTTCAATTTGATTAATTGATTGTTCTATCCTCTTCATCTATGCTAATCAGTTTTATTCTGGTCTATTCTATTCAGTTCTATTCTGATCTATGGTATAAATTTGTATTCTATTCTATCCAGTTCTAATTTAATCTGTTATTCAGTTATAGTCTATTCAGTTTATAAAATATTGATGTAAGCAAACAGAATGATTAGATTTGGTAGCAATTTATTGAAAGTCAGCAGACTTTGTGGTAAAGAAATATATCTGGGTTTATGTGAAGGGGGTTGGCCTATTAAGCCAAACCCCTATTTTTCAAATGCAAGCTTAGCAGGCCTGGGATTGGAGGAAAGAATTTGGTGATGTCATTCTGATGACATCACAGGATCCTGCAGGTCTTGACTATAAGATCTGGGTGTGATGGGGGGGAAGAGGACTCTGGAAAAACCCAACCGACACGACAAGACCTCTACCATCTCATCCACAAAGCAACGCGGGCAAGAACAAAGGAACTTTTTGGAGGGAAAACGGACTGCTTTGTTATCAGCACAGAACAAAGACTTTCAACAACTTATCAACTATCATTCTCTTTAGTCTGGTTGTATCACTTACGGCACAGTGTTTTTGATCACAACTATAGCATTCTTTTGTCATAACAAATATTGTAATTTGTATACACTCTTAAACTTTGATTAAACAGCTGTTATATAACCTTTTTCCTCCTAATTCCTTCTGCCTGCACCGCTGAAAGAAGAGAAGTGATTCCCAGAGCTTTAAAGCTATTGAAACAACGCAGAGTACTAAAGCAACCCGGTTCTGAACAGAGCAGAACCGAAATAGCTTGGGAAATCCACTTCATGTGTCCAGTCATTTCGACTAGCAAACGTTGTATTTAACGTTAAAGTTACCTCAGGATACCATTGTATTTAGTTGGTTAGCTATGTAGCTAATGTGGATAGCATTTTGTATAGCACCAATGCTAGCTGGCTGGCTACAGCTTTATTTACTAAATTATGGAGGCTTTTTTATCGTCAAGGTAAGAGAGGATTTGTCATGATCAACTGAAGGCGTATGCTATGGAACAATGTGCTTGGGTTTTCAGAAAAAGGCCAGCTATGTGACGCTAATTATTTAGCATCAACGCTGGCTGGCTACAACAATGGCGGATGGTATTCTCTGCAAGACCTATATTATTCTATGACAGCCCCGCCCCCATTCGCTAACCAACCAATCACTGCTACGCAATATCAACGCAACGGTTGTTTAGGTTAGATTTTGGAGACATGTACGCAGATTCCTCGCAACACAGTCTACAAGACCCTAAACAACAACCGTGCTGAAATCGCGCTGATGTTGTGTTGAAGTTGCTTTGAAGTTGCTGTAGCATGTAGAGGCCTTTATAAGGAGCTGACGGGGCGTGTCTGTATGCAAATGCCATGAACGAGAACACGCATTTCAGTTTAGAATGAGTGACGTATTTCATTCATGGGAACTCGGTTGCGAAGATTTTGACGAGTTACGGAGACCGCTTCACTCGTTCAGGAATCCGGAGGAGGATTTACGTAAATCTGTTGGTACAACATTTTTACCAAGATATTTACCAAGGCACTTACGAACACGTTTGAGAATGAGGACCAATATGTTTACAAAAGTAAATGGAATTACGGAAACTACAGTACATTGGGTTAGAACTATTTGGTTATAAAAACAAGCTGAAAAACAATAATAATGAAAACAATCATTCTCTTGTCAGTCAGAGACGTCTGGCTGCAGTAGGAGCTTCCTTACTCTATGAACTACTCTGTTCTGTATCGTATCGCTCTCGCTCGGCATCGCTCTCTGCACTATCTCGCATACGTGCACGCGCACTGAATAAAGACCACAATGTACCTTTAATCCCAATATTTGTCTGACCACACCCCTATCAGCTTACCCATATAAGCAGGGGTGGGGCCACCCACTCTCCTCCTTCTTGCTTTCACCACAAGGAAGAAGTGCCTCGGTAGATCCCCACACTTGACACCATGATGGAAGAAAGGTTTAGGAGCAGCTTTGGGAAACAAGGATACGTTGACATCATATCTTTATTTTCTCTCTCACTATTTTCGAGAAAATACGGCGATATTGTCTTCGTACTGGAGTGTCTGGAAGATGATGATCATTCTAAAAACCCTCCACCGGTTTTCGTATTGGGAGCACGCCGCTGCATGCTTCTCAACTGCAGTTCCTTGCTGTGTTTGTTGGGGTGAAACCTGTCAGGCCACAGCTGAACTGTCGGACATGCCGCTGTTGTGAGAAGCGGTGCGTTCCAGGTTGGGTGAGTAGTGTTTGCTGGCGGGCTCCACTTGTCTGTTAGTGCTATGGGGGCTACTTGACAAAGTTTATGGAAACCGGCCCCAGGCTAGGGTCCTTTGTTTAGCCACCTAGGCGACAGAAGGCCTTGGTCTGAAGACCATTATAGTTTTAACTAGTGGGCCGCGACCATTGACACTGGTGATCCCTGTGTGTTCTGGACGAGTGGATTCTCTCTGTCACCGTGTTAAGGCCCCATCTTTCATATCCAAATGAGAGTATTCCTTCACGAGGGGATATGTGCATGTAATGTGCGATAGCGGCAGATTCATGTTCAAAGTCAGCTACACAGGCCAGTTGGTACTGTGCTGATTCCGTCGGATGTGGTAAAGTCACCGTTGTGAAGCGGTGTTGACATCTTGTTTTCTCTTTTCTCTTAAAAAGTGAGGAGAGGTTCAGAACGGCGGCCTGTCTGGGTGAGTGTTATGTCATTGTTTACATGTTCATAGCTTACGGTTAGCCAGTCAGCTGTTAACTGCTGCGTTAGCCTGCTGGATCGCTGCATGGCCTGCTTAGGGCCTACTATTAGCCAGTCAGCTGTTAGCTGCGGGGCTAGCATGTCGTGGTCGCTAGGTAACGTTAGCTTGCTGATATGGGCCATGGCTGGCGCGGGGTAGCTTAGCTTCTCGCGCGCCGCCGTGAGCTCGCTTCTGATCGCGTGCGTCGTTAGCTGTTGAACGTGCTTTGATTTTAACATGTTTTACACTCTTGACCGCGACGTCATCCTTGACAGGGGATGTTTCGTCGACCCTGCCCTGAGCCTGGACGGCAAGGTTGCATCAACGGGGGACTGTAGTACGGGTTGGGGCGGTGACGCTACCCAGTTCGGACAACACAGGAGCGACTGTGTTCCTACGGTGTCTGTGACTGCACTTCGCTGATCTGCGTTCCGGGTAGGTACGGGGTTGACCAGACCTCATAACACGTCTTCTGGTTTTACTTTGCTAAATGTATTGTGAATAACGGTGTTTTTTCCCAAAACGTGTGTTGTTGCAATGCATTTAGGATACGTTGCGGGTTATGTGTGAGCTGTTTTTTGTCACTGGCAGTTAGCTTCTCCGTGCAAATCGGATCTGGTTGTTGTGTGAGAAACATCATGGTGTTTATATGCTCACAACTAAGGTAACTAACCTATGAAGCTATGCTTGGTGACAAGTGAGTAAAAGAATGTTCTTTCTCAGACTGTAATGACAATGAACAGTGTGTTCACACATTAACAGGTTTTCCTGTTTTAACTGGCCGTATTGAGGGTAAAATAGGAGGATTGTGTTTCCCCCCCGGTTCCCTGGGGACTTTTTCATCCTCCTATCAGACATGTTGTGCATTAATTGTGTCTTTTGTGTGGTAGGGATACGATGTAACTCTTAGCTTGATTGCTGAGGTTGTGCTAAATCTGCTGGAGAAACTTATTTCCTAAAGGGAAATTGGTTTGGTTGCTGTCATGTGTGCTTAGCAAGGCCTGTGGTCGATACTAATCAAGAATGATGTATTCTCTCATTGTGAGAAAAACGGCGTTCCTCTGTTGAGTGTTTTTGCTTTTTTTTTTTTTTTTGTAGGTGATGATGGGTTGTGTGTGTCATGTGACCTACAACTGGGTTGTACTGGCCACAGAAGCACATGTGTATGTTGGACCGGGGTTCTTAGAGCCCTCTCTATTCTGTGTTTTTCCTTAGTAAAAATCAGATAGCAGGTTAGCTACAGCGGCACGGTGGTGTAGTGGTTAACACTGTCGCCTCACAGCAAGAAGGTCCAGGGTTCGAATCCCGCTTGGGGACCAGGTTTCCATGATGCCAGTTACCCAGGTGGGGTATCTCCCAGGCCTTTCTGTGTGGAGTTTGCATGTTCTCCCCGTGCTCGCAAGGGTTTCCCCCCCCGATAAGATAAACCCAATGGAAAAACATGCACAACAACAAGATCGCTAACGCTGTGGCGTCCTTGACGAAGACGGACAGGAGCACTTGGATTGGTCCCCTGGCGCGGCTCACGTGGCGCCTGTCTGCTCCCAGCTGCCCTTGGGGGGGAAGGACGACGGGATGGGTTAATCGCAGATACGCATTGTATGCATGGTTCGCATGTGTGCCAAATGGTGACCTCGGAGCAGGTCCTAAATTATTATTATTATTATTATTATTATAGCTCATGCGCTGTGTGGAGCTGTGAAACGCTTCATAGAGCTGACTATGACTGTCATATTCTCTTTTTGTCGTTACATCGTATCATGGGTGTGGGGTCGTAAAGGGGTGAACTGGTAACCTTTCCTCTCCCCATTGTTCTGTCGGTCAGGGGTACACCCCCTGTCCTTCAAGGTTCCCGTCACGTGGCGGTTCGGCACGTTACGGGGGGGGGGGGGGGGGGGGGGGAGTTCCTGGTCCCACGGCCTGGTATATTGGGCGTGTGCACCGCAGGAATTCCCCCGCCATAGAGTACGTCACCGTGCGCGTCTCTGTTGGTAGGACTTCCGTGTGCTGTTCAGGTCCATGTGATGGATCTGTTTTCAGGGGGGGTGGTCAGGGCTCCTCCTCACCAAGCGCCTATTCAGGCCTTCTGTGAGTTCGGACTCCTTCTTCCATGTGAGGAAGCCTCCATCAGAGTACAGAGCCTTCCTCCTCAGATTGTCAAAGTGAGTGGACCCTCTAGAAGGGTCCTTTTCTATTGTATGTGTATTCGATTCAATTCGTTTATTGAGTGTGTATGGGTTCAGTGCCTCTTCCCCGGAGGCCCTAAAACCAGTTTTTTACATGGCTCAAGGTGCAATATATTCTTTTCAATCTGTACAGCTCGCGTGGGAAGTCTCTCTGGGGATCCCCGTCTCTTTCCTATGGGAGGGTGGTGGGATGTAAAAATGTGAACATTTTTTACCCCGGCTGTGTAGACTGGGATACATACTGTTGATGCTTCCTTCTTTCTATTCCAGAAGTGTTGGAGTTAGGGAGTGTCACACCCCTCTTGTCGTTCCCCTGGGCGCCTTGGGGATTCAATGTCTAATTAGCCTGTTCATTGATGGGGGTGTGTCCCGACGCACGTATAGTGCTAGCTCGCTGTAAACAGGCGATTGACTGGCACGCCTTGGTTGCTTGTGGTTGAAACAGCGTTTTTATAAAGCAACTGAGATGGGGGTTTTTCCTCTTCCGACGACCACATCCCATGACCTGGGTGGGTTGTCGACGGATTCTCGTTCATGTCTGGGGGATGATGACGGGATGGATCTGAACATATGTGGTGGGGTCTCACGCCCTTGGGGTGGGCCACCAGGCGCGGTTCGTCCGAACGTCTGGGTGGCGCCTTCTTTTCATGTTAAGATCAACACGCATATCTGCCCTACTCCTGGAGTAGGCATGTCGGCGTGGTTAGGGCACGGGACTGGTTCTGGTCACGCTGGTCCAGATCAGTTGAACCCGTTGTCCGCCGGGGATGCAGATCTGCTGTTCTGGTACCCTGAGGGACTTGGGCTTTTTTCAGGGGGAAAAATGCCAGGTCGGTCTGGGTGTCACAGGGTTAAGCGCTATGGAGACCCTGGTTGGGTATGTTTTTACTCAGCACTGTCGTCATGGCTTACAGCCATGCCATTCTGTACGCGCTCGATCTCGTCGGATCTCGGCCGCTACACAGGTTGGTCCTGGTTAGTACTTGGTTGGGAGACCGCCGGGGAATACCAGGTACGGTGTGCTTAGGGGCTGGTTCTCCATTATTTTTCGCTCCTCTCTCACGCATGGCGAAGAGGGGCCTGTGGGGGTGGTTTTTTGACCTCCTCTGGTGACCCTGTGCTTCCCGTACCGCCAGGCCCGGTCCGAAGTGATGTTTGCGACCCGTAGGCCTGGGTTAACCCTTTTTGGAAACTGAAACGCTTGTACTGCGGTATAGCCGGTGTATACCCGCAGGTGTGTTTTGGAGTTTTTTCTTGAGGGGTTATAGGAACAACCACCGCATTGGGTAACACCGAGGTGGTTGATTCCCTGGTGTGTTGGAGCAGTGTCAACTCCCGGGTTCACCGTTTGAGGGTGCCCCTGCACGTTCATGACGTCTGCCAATCGTGTCAGCCTTCTCTGCCTCGACCCCTCTGGGTGGGGGTTTTTAAATGGAGGCTTGGTCATGCAACACCGCCAGCTTACGCTCCTTCCGCCGAGGCGGCTGTGTTCAGCTGTCCCCTCTGGCGCCTGTCTCGTCCGCAGTCTCCAGGCTAGGGTTAACAGCCTGTTGCCTGGTTTTTCCCCGGTGCGCTGCCTGCTTCCGTTGGTTAACCTTTTTTGTGTGCTTACGGCCATGCTGACTGCCTGTTCTGCAGGGTCAGTGTGCCAGGCGGTGTACTATTGGGGGGACGGGGCCCGCTCGGCTTACGGCCATACCAACCTGAACACGCCCGATCTCGTCCGATCTCGGAAGCTAAGCAGGTTCTGGCCTGGTTAGTACTTGGATGGGATTCCGCCTGGGAATACCAGGTGCAGTAACTGAGGGGCCTTTGTCCGAATACGCTGGCGATGTGGGGGGCGGGGCACTACGTGCCCACCTGGTGGGGTCTTGATGCTGGCATCATGGACTTCTCCGGGCCCCCATTCTAGGGAGTCCAGTCCTTTTGGTGGGTCTGGGTCTTCCTTCGTGCTCCGCTGCTACGGCCTTGCCACGGGGTTGGGTTTGCCCTTGACCCCGTGATTCTGGGGACAGTAACGAGGTTGTTCCTCCGTTCGTTCCCGGGTGGCATGCGGGTTGTGCGTGTGTGTAGTCGTGGGGTCAAGCCACGGTCTGCTCACCCTGTGCGTTGAGTTGCTTGAGTGCCTCTTCGCACGGTCGGGTCCGTCGCCCTCCCGTGAAGCCCCTAATAGGGGGGGTGCCCGCCATTAGGGTGGGTCGGGGGGGCTCGGCCCTCCCTGTTCTGATGGTTTGTGGGGGGCTGTCAGCGGGGTGTATTTGTCGGCCGTTGGCTCTCGCTCGGCCTCCCTTGTGCAGAGAGCGATGCCGAGCGAGAGCGATACGATACAGAACGTTAGGTTATGACTATAACCAAGTTCTGTTAGTATAGCGACGCTCGGCATCCGACGCCGCTGCAGCCTTTGACCTCGCCTTGTGGCGAAAGCTTGGGAAGGAGGAGAGTGGGTGGCCCCACCCCTGCTTATATGGGTAAGCTGATAGGGGTGTGGTCAGACAAATATTGGGATTAAAGGTACATTGTGGTCTTTATTCAGTGCGCGTGCACGTATGCGAGATAGTGCAGAGAGCGATGCCGAGCGTCGCTATACTAACAGAACTTGGTTATAGTCATAACCTAACGTTAACATTACTAACCACTCTATTGACTATTTTCGTTACTACTCTATTAACCCCATGCTAGCTAGTCACAGTGCTGTGTATTGTTAAGGTCACAGTGCTGCCAAAGCAACAAAAGTGTTAAGATGATAATAATGATAACACACTTTATTTGTATAGCACCTTTCATACAAGAATTGCAGCCCATACATTCACATAATATATCAATTATTTATCTTTCTCTATAAGTCTATCTCTCTATATATATCAATTATTTATCTTTCTCTATAGGTTTCTCTGTCTCTCTCTCCCTTCCTTTCTTCCGCTCTTCTGTATATATAAATATATATAAACTTTCTGTTTCTATAGATTTCCCTCTTTCTCTCTCTCTCTCTCTCTCTTTCTTGCTCTTTTGTATGTATAAATGATTTCTGTTTCTATAGATTTCTTGCTCTCTTTATCCTATTGATTGATTGATTGATTGAAAACTTTATTAACAGATTGCAGAATGGGTACAGTACAGTACAGCTCAATACATACAATTGTTAAGGGAATGCAGACCAGAGAAAGACTTTCGTCTTGTTTACATCAGGGTCCCCCATTTTCAATTCATCATAACATATATGACATACACGACATACAGATAGACAGTACTGCTACATCTATACATTTATGACATACCAGATTTGCAAATACAGTACTGTTTGTGATACAAAAAGAGTCCAGAAAAGAGAGTATATACATCTGACGTAGAAACTGTACATTGGAGGAGGTTGGGTAGGTGGGGTGGGGTTGGGGGGGGGAGGACTGTACATTGGAGGTGGTTGGGTGGGGGGGGGGGGGGGGGTTGGGTAGGAGGGGTGGGTGGGTGGGGGACACTGTACAACTGTACAAGCAAAACTGTACATCGGAATATTGACCAAACCATACTTGGTCATTTACTGTACATTGGAGGGGGTTGGGTTAGGACATTTACAGGGGCCAGTTTTGAATTGCAGTCTCCCGTAGGTGTTCTTTGAGAGTGGTTTTGAAAGTGGGTAGTGATTCACATTCCTTTACAGCTTTGGGTAGGGCGTTCCACATTGATGTGGCATAATTGCGAAACGTGTTTAGTCCCTTGTTTGAGCCAAATCTGGGTTTAACATGATTTGTGGAGCTCCCTCTGGTGTTGTGATCATGGTATTCACTGACCTTTGGGAAGTATTTTGACATGTACATGGGTACCTTGGTCGTGTAGTGTATCTTGTAGACCAGGCCCATTGCAAGTTGCTGTACTCTGTCGTCTACTCTAAGCCATCCTAGGTTGGCTTAGGTTATACAGTATATAAATGATTTATGTTTCTATACATTTCTCTCTCTCTCTCTCTCTCTCTCTCTCTCTATCTCTCTCTCTCTCTCTCTCTCTCAGTGAGTAGAGACTGGTTGATTTTTCAGCAGCCTACTTGTAAATGTTACTTACCATTAAACATTGAGAGGTCTCTTAGAGCAGCATGTCTCCCTCAGGCTCACAGGCTACTGAATCATTCACATAATCTGTTCCCTGCTACAGTAAACACTACCCTGGTGGTAGAACACTGCCACACACACACACACACACACACACACACACACACACACACACACACACACACACACACACACACACACACACACACACACACACACACACACACACACACACACACACACACACACACACACACACACACACACACACACAGTTTAGGGCTGGGCGATATGGCCTAAATATGATATCACGATATTTTCTGACCTTTCGGCGATACACGATACACATCACGATGTTTTTCTTTTTTACCCCAAACAATTCATTATGAGGCTTACCAAGACAGTATTTGAGTTTGCAAGCTAACATTAAAGACAAAATAAAATGCCCATGCATTTAGCATTTTTATATTAGATTTAGATTATTAGATTATATATTGCATATGAGATATTATATGATTTAGATATTAAATATGATGAATTGAAAATGGGGGACCCTGATGTAAACAAGACTAAAGTCTTTATCTGGTCTGCATCCCCTTAACAATTGTATGTATTGAGCTGTACTGTACCCATTCTGCAATATGTTAAAGTTTTAAATCAATCAATCAATAAATAGCATTTTAGCATTTTTATGAAACTACTGTATATATGTATGTCTCTAAATGTTTTGATGAATTGAAAATGGAGGACCCTTATGTAAAAAAGCCGAAAGTCTTTTTCTGGTCTTCATCCTCCTGTACTGTATTGTACCCATTCTGCAACCTTTTAATACAGTTATATTTCGTATTGCATCGCGTCCCGCTCTGAGCCTTACGAGATACTCCTATCTCCTGTGATACCTAATGTATCTCCCACGAACAAAAAACACATGCACCCCACCTGTATGGGGCCCCGCCCCTTATGGTGGCACCGCCCATATAACCATGACCCTGGTCATGAAACACCCTTCCTCTATTTTCGTCCCAGCGTATTGGATGCGTGCACCATACGAGCTAGCGGAATGAAAAGATTAAGGAAGATTAATAATGTTGGAAGCTTACCGGAGGTTGCTGGCCCCTGGCATCTTCGACGCATGTTTTCGGCGACACGACGGGCCTGTGATGTTCCTCGTTTGATGACTGCACATCGAGGTTCAGCTGTACAAGGCTGGCTGTCGGGCCAGCTTGTACTCAGGTAGGCCCTGTGTCTTCAGGCATGGGTATTAGTGTTAGTAATGCTGGTTTGTGTTGTTAACACAACCTTGTTGTGTGTTGGCGCCAGGGGCAAGATGGTTTGGTGAACGTTCTCTGCAGGGAACGGTTTCCAAGCTGTCTTGGGCGTGCTGCTAAAACATCTAAAGCTATGCTAACATGCTATCGCTACTGCCGCATGCTATCACTACTGCTAATTGCTATGCTGTTTTAATGTCTCCGCCGTGAGATGTTGTCACTCTCCCGCCTCTTGCCCGGTTCATCAATGAAGGTCAGTCGGTAGCTGTTGTGGGGTTTTGAGTTCTATTTACCTTTTTCGGGTAAATGGGTTGACAACGGGGTGGGTCGTGGCTAGGTTCTAGCCAGGTATTACCTTGTGTTCCGGCGGGGTTTGTTGAACGGTGTTCCCATCTGGGTTGGCGTCGGGTAGTGGGGCTATGGGTCCAGCCGACATGGTAAACATGTTGCGTGTCTGTGCACAGGCAATTGTTGTCTTGGGTTCCACATTGCCTGGCGTTAGGCTGCAGTAGTATAAGGGCAGGGCCGCTTGGGAGAAATGTGAGGCCCTGTGCGTTTTTAGACGCGAGGCCCCCCATCTCCTGGGGCGGCCCTGTGTAGGGGGCTATTGTTTCATTTTGTCACTCTGCTATGAGAAGGTCTGTCTTGCTACAGCTTTCTCTCCTCTCAAACCATTCATACTGACGGTCAATCGGTATACTGGGGGAGTAGTGCGGGGGGGGGGCTTTGTTTACCTTTTTTGGTAAATGGGCTAAACTAGGGCTGGTGTTCTGTTGTGAATATTTTGAATGAAGACGGGTCTGGTCCGTCTCCCTATAAACTTTGTGTGTATGGGTTTGCTCATTCTACAGTTTTTGTGGTTTAGCTCTTTTATTCATTTAACCTTTTCATGGTCCACACCACAGTGGAGGGTGCTGTTTGCAATCACCACTGGTGCTCCATGTTAACGTCAGTCCTTTGTTTTTGATATATTGAAACAATGCCCCGCCCGGCCGACACCATGGGTCGGCCTGGCGAGTGGCTGGTGGGCTGTTAAGGCTTGTACCGCCACGGTATGGAATTGGCAACGATTAGAACTGTGTTCGAATTAGTGTTTTTTCTATTAAAGAAATGGTGTCTGGTGGAGGGGCCTTGAGGGCCGGCCGACGTCGACACATCGCGCAAGGTTGTTGACGTTATTAGCTTTGACCCAGCCGCAAGCTATAACCGCTCAGGGTTCCCCTCTCCGCAGGGGATTTTGGTCTTCTGCTGGAGCGCGGGCGGTATTGTCCTAGGCCCTACACCGCCTCACACCGCGCAGCCAGAAGAAGAGAGAGCACGGCCTCGTCAGCGGCGATGACGGGGCCCTCGACAGGCGGCCATGTTTCCCCCGCCAGTGGTGCCCTGGTTGGAGAATCGACAGGGTATCGCGAGGCCGACAGTCTTGGCGGCCGAGGGATCGGCCATTTTGGGTGATTTCGGTGTTGGTAAACCACTCCGTCGTCATTTTGCCGCGAGCAGCCCGCTCCCCGCTCAGTCCGCTTTCTGTTACCCTCAGAAGCGGGGCTCTGGGTGTGTTCCTTTGGCTGCGGGCCGCGAACCTTCTTGAAGCGTATGCGGCCCCATTCTTCGCTTCTCATGGAGACAGGGGCTGACACCCAGTTGATGGCTGAGCCTGGGTCTGTCCGTGAGAATGTTGTGCTGTCAAGCGGCTCCCACACCTTGAACTGTGTTGGTTGAGCCTGGTGTTACGTCTGTCAACTTAAGTGTTGTCAGCAGGGGGGCTCGAAACCTTTTGAGGCACACAGTGCAGGCTTCCCCGGCCTCGCCTTCGCCAGGCCAGGTATCATGTTGGTGCTCCCACTCCTGGAATATTGGCAAGTGGTCGCAGCTCACATGGTTTGGGGTGGTAGTGATATCACTGCAGGGCTACGGTGTGTAGGAACCCATGGGGGCCTTACACCTTGCATGTCCGGCTGCAGAACAACTCCTTCAGCATGTTCTGGAGGGGTGTTCAGTGGGGGGGCTTTTTTGATCGGAAGCCCCCCGTATCAGACAGGCCCTTTTCTGTCGGGGTTCCCCCTTGGGTGCGATTGCCTCGTGGGTGGTGTCAGGGTCAGGTGTTCCGACACGGAACGCGCTCCTCGCACGATTCCAGGGTTGTCTTCGCACAGCGGGGGGGACCGGGCCAACTATCTACAGTTCCTGGCGGACCTGCGCCACGTGACGGCGGGTGCGTTGGGAGTGTCGTCACATATGACTACGGCAGTACCATATGTCGAGGTAGATGGAGAGAATGGTGAGGCGGGGACTTGTGTTTACACAACCCCACCCGTTTTCAGGTTTGGTACAGACCCTGTTGTCGGGGTCTCCAGCAGGGACAGCTCTGGTCGACGAGATCCAATCTCTGTGGACGAAGCAAGCCATCGTCGTGGCGTTCTCCTCCCGGTGTTCTCTGCCCGAGAAGTCGGGAGGGAGGGGTGTAAGACCCAGGCTGGACCTGTCCCATGGGAAGGTTCAGCATTTTTTGGATCGTCTCCTACCTGTTGAACACTGTCAGGTGGGGGTCTGGTTCTCCTCCATAGACCTGTAGGATGCGTATGCGCATCCCCGATCTTCCATCCTAGGGCTTACCTACGCT
Organism: Notolepis coatsorum; assembly: GCF_963971535.1. NCBI lineage: Eukaryota > Metazoa > Chordata > Actinopteri > Aulopiformes > Paralepididae > Notolepis > Notolepis coatsorum. Next base: position 78,946,956 of record NC_140176.1, on the reverse strand, counting down.
TCCTTTGCAGGGTTAGCGTATGAGTACCAGAGGCTGCCGTTCGGTTTTCTCTGGCTCCCCGCATCTTCACCAAGTGCGTGGAGGCCGCACTGGGGCCTCTGCGTCATCCGGGGTTACGGAGTGTTCTGCCCTGATGACGTTCTGGTCCTTCGCGGTCAAGGTGGATCGTCAGGTCTCGTACCAGGCAGGTCTCTACCAGCCTGGGGTTGCTGTAGACTGGATGTAGAGTATTCCTCTTCCCAGTCAACGGTTGGAGGGCTATGGGCATCCATCTCAGAGCGTGTTGTCAACACGCTCGGGAGGTTCCGTCCTAGGACGGTTACGGCGCTGTCTCACGTCGCGTTTTCACCGACGCCTCCCTCGCTGGTGATGCGTCGGGCCAACGCAGTAGGGGGCAGCTGGCAAACCATGCTGCCCGGTCTGCGCTACGTTCAATGTGTTGGTGTTGAAAGCGGTCCTTCTGGTCCACAAATGGTGTTGATCAGGACGGACGATACGACGTCAGTGTCGTGTATCGACAGACAGGGAGGAGTACGCTCCCCCTGTCTGCACCAGGCGGCTGGCTATGGGCGTCCTCCATCTGCGCGGCCTAAGGGCTCCCCACATCCCCGGCAGGGAGAATGTGGGTGCAGGTGTACTGTCGCGGGGCGGCCCTCATCCTGACGGGTGAGGATTGCGTCTGGACATGGCCAGGCAGGTCTGGGACCGATGCCGTGCCGCCAGGGATTCTTCCCCATACATCTGTTAGGTCAGTTGTTGGGACGGGTACGTTGAGGGGCGCAGGTTCTTGATCCTGATGGTGTTACCATCTGGAATGCGCATGCTCCCTCCACTGTCGCGCTTACGCGGGCAGATGACGTATGTTCCAAGTGTGGTGTAAGGCGGGGGGCCAGGACTCAGTCTCCTGCCCCCTGGTTGCTGTCCTTAGTTACCTCCAGTCTCTCCTTGATAGACTGTCGGCTTCGACGGTGAGGGTATATGCAGCAGCTATATCCTCCTATCATGAGGGGTTTGAGGGGATGTCTTGTTCAGCCACCCTCTTGTGAAGCGTTTCCTGCTTGGCGCTCGACGCGTTAAGCCGGTGCAACGCTCCTTGGCTCCGACTTGGGATCTTCAATTGGTCCTCGGTCGGTTGTCCTTGGCCCCGTTTGAGCCGCTCGAGCGGGCGCCGTTGGGACAGCTGTCCTTCAGGACCGCGTTCCTTCTGGCTGTCACTTCCGCTAAACGCGTAGGTGAGCTCTGTGCTCTCTCGGTACATCCAGAGTGCCTGTCTTTTCGGACCGATTGCGGTGTCACTCTGCGACCTAATCCTGCTTTCGTGCCTAAGAATATCCGGAGTTCCTTCCGCTCCCGGGATATTGTGGTTCAGGCGTTTCGTCCTCCTCCTCACACTGGTGAGTTAGATGCGGGCCTTCACCTGTCATGTCCAGTCCGTGCTTGGGGATTTACCTCAGCCGTACTCAGGATTTCAGGGTTACCGACCAGCTTTTTGTCTGTTACGGTGGGGCTCGTGCTGGTAAGGCACTGTCGGAGCAGCGCCTGTCCCATTGGTTGTGCGAGGGTGTTACCCTCTGCTACACGCTGGCTGGGCAGGATCCCCCTGGGGGCGTCAGGGCGCACTCCACTCGTGGGGTGGCTGCCTCTGCCGCTCTCCTGGGTGGGGCCTCGGTGGAGGCCATCTGTGCTGCAGCTTCATGGTCCTCCCCGGGCTCCTTTGTAAGGTTTTTCCTCATGGACATGACCGGGGGTTCTGTCTCCCAGGCGGTTCTGGGGTCTGTGGCCTTTCCTGCTTCCCGTCCTTTGGTCGGGTAGCAGGAGTGTATGGGTATGGGCCGCAGTGTGTCGAGTCACACGTGGTTCCGCCTGTACGGTGTGTTCAAGGGGTTCTGGCTCCCTCTTGTTCGCATTCAGGTGGAGTTGACTGCGCCCCCCCCTTCGTTAGGAAGGATGGGGTGACAGGGCTCCCCGCACCCCTTGATGTGGGCTTACGGGTCCTCAGGGGGTACATCTGTCGGGTCTCGCGCCCGCTCTTCCCCATTATCTCGTAAGGCTCAGAGCGGGACGCGATGCAATACGAAATATAACGATAGGTTATGTAGATAACCTAGTTATATTAGTATTGGCTAAGCGTCCCGCTCTGCGCGCCCTGAGTTCCCTCTTGAGGGATCTTTTCCTGGGACGGGTTTTGGCAAGGAAGGGTGTTTCATGACCAGGGTCATGGTTATATGGGCGGTGCCACCATAAGGGGCGGGGCCCCATACAGGTGGGGTGCATGTGTTTTTTGTTCGTGGGAGATACATTAGGTATCACAGGAGATAGGAGTATCTCGTAAGGCTCAGAGCGGGACGCTTAGCCAATACTAATATAACTAGGTTATCTACATAACCTATCGTTTTCATTCATTCATTCTGACGGAAACATAATCATTTTGATTGACAGTCGAGTCTGCCAATGACGTCACACCGCTTGCACCCGCACTGCTGTTCTTAGCACCAATCGGCAAGCGTTATTAGTTTTTGACTTCCTGAATGTCCCGTGTGCTGAACATCAACAAAGCTACTAACGTTAGCTCCCCGCGGCCGTCGAGTAGGAGACCAGTGCTTCACAGGATGACTAAATGAGGCATAATGATTTTACTACAACGAATGTTATAATAAAAGCCTTTCCATACATCTGTCTGATTGAAAACTTTATTAACAGACCGCGGAATGGGCATATCTCAGCACAGGCTGAGATATGAACGAGTAACGTGTGGACAGATTGACGCGACACAATCCTCTTGGGCAAAACATCACGATATCCACGATACGTTGAAAAAGTGTATCGTTAATGAACTGTACCCGATATTTATATAATATCGTCATATCGCCCAGCCCTAACACACACACACACACACACACACACACACACATATACATACACACATTATATATAATTTTCTTTCAACCATCTCAGAAAATTAAATCCAATTATGCCAATTATGTAACCAATTTTAAACAAAGCAGACAGAGTGGCAGACCTGATTCTTGGGTGTTTTATCCCCAGTTCACTCTGCATACATCCTGCTCAGAAGTTTCACATGAACCCCTTCAGTCTCCGCTGAGACCAGGGAGCCCCCATGGCTTGCTTCTTTCTCACATCTGTCAGGCGCAGTTTGACTTAGTGCACTTCTTTTCCCACTGGGACCCCAAACAGCTTATGTCCCTCTCGAGTTCTTTGTTTTATTGGAGCATGGCTTTCTAGCGGCCTCCAGCATGGTGTTCTCTCCCTGCCGCCTCAGGAACGCTTCCTGGTTGGTTGCATTCAGTGCCTCATTCACCAACAAGTTTTCTCTTACGAGTCTGCTGAGGCTCACAGAGCCTTGTGAGTGATGAGTTTCTCCTCCATCTTATTCAGACAAATCTAGTTGTCTAGTAACCTGTGTAACCCGTGTCTGGGCCAGAGAAGACTCTTTACTTGTGTCCAGATTCAGCTGAAGCCTCTCTAGTTCAGACAGGAGCTGGACTTTCTCCTGCTGGGAGTATGAGAGTGAGTGCACAACAGAAGAGTTTGCAACCGGAGATGGATTGTATTGGAGCCTGTTAGTGGATCTGGATGCAGAGGGTAGTAGTGCTGTAGGGGAGAGGATGGTGCCGTACTGTGTTGAGCCTCGGGTCGGTGGACCTGAAATCTACCCCAATTAAGAGGCTCTGCACCTCCTTGGGAAGGAGCGACAGGGATGTCTCTTATTTCTGATGACTTTTACACAATTCTCATGCCAATTCTGCAGTGCATATCAGATGCAATCTCCTAAGCTGAGACAAACTGTCTAATGCTGGAGCTTTTCTGTTTCATACCTTAGTCTTGTAAGTGATAACCAACTGTTCAACCAACAATGTCCTTCCATTCATCCATCCATCCATCCATCCATTCATTCATCCATCCATCCACAGTTATTGATCCATCCATCAATCTTTTCCATCCATCAATCCTTTCCATCCATCCATCCCTCCCTCCCTCCCTCCCTCCATCCATTCACCCACAGAGTTATTGATTAATTCATTTACAGTTTTTCTCAATTGCTTTGGTGCATTTCTCTGATCAGAATTAAAGTTCTCATAACTGTTAGTTCAACCTCCACAACATTTAGTTATTTGTGCACATCATAGTAGCAGTTTCTCATTCCTCCGAACAAATTGCAAATGCTTTTGGACATGCATCAATTGCTTTCATACAATTCTCTGCTGTTTTATAACATTATCATTTGCTTATGTCATGTCAGTCAAAATTAACTGTACTTATGACTGCTGAATAGTCATTCCCTATAAATCTAATAGTCCTACTTTCATTGCTTGAGTCATTACATACAAAAATGTTGAACTAGTTGTCAAAATCTGTCAATTGTGGACCATGTTGTCAATCACTGCCTCACAATGGCTGAGGCTGGTCGAAGGGTGCAGCCAAATGTTGAGAGAACCACTGTAAATTAAATTACTGTATTCAAACATTTCATTGGGAGAGCAGGTGTGTATACTGGACAGTAATTCAGCACTAAACAATCTGCACTGCACTACTGCCATTGTGTCATACATGAAGCTTGCAGTGGGACAAGAACGTGTCACTTTTTACATTTAGACAGCTTTACTGCAGCACAGATTTACTGTATTGTAGTGTAAAGTAGTGTTACAGTAAAGATTTGCCATATTTACAGTATGCTACTGTACTGCAGCATTTTACAAGTGGAAAGCACTGTTATTGTACACTACAGTACTGTAATATGGGTTACTGTAAAGCAGTATATCTCATGTTTGCTGTACATTACTGTAATTTTACTCTGCACCACATAGGATTGCAAGACAACCTTGCAGAGGTGGAAGAGGGCCCCTTTTTACTCCACAACAAGAGGAAGCCATTTGTGGAATGGTGATTGCAAACAATGCCATAAGGTTGAGAGAGATACAAAGTGCTGTTATAGAGGATGACAATATCTTTGGGAATATTTAATCCGTTTCAATTGCTACAATTGACAAAGTGCTCAGGGGAAATTACAGTTTTTCTCAATTGCTTTGGTGCATTTCTCTGATCAGAATTAAAGTTCTCATAACTGTTAGTTCAACCTCCACAACATTTTGTAATTTGTGCACATCATAGTAGCAGTTTCTCATTCCTCCGAACAAATTGCAAATGCTTTTGGACATGCATCAATTGCTTTCATACAATTCTCTGCTGTTTTATAACATTATCATTTGCTTAGGTCATGTCAGTCAAAATGAACTATACTTATGACTGCTGAATAGTCATTCCCTATAAAACGAATAGTCCTCATTTCATTGCTTGAGTCATTACATACAAATATGTTGAACTAGTTGTCAAAATCTGTCAAGCAAATTTTATACATTTCTTTATCATTTTTCCCCTGAATGGAGCTGGATGCCAGGGAATCGCTGCACACATTCATATATGTTGATGAGGCGGGTTTCAATCTGGCAAAAGGTAGAAGGCGTGGAAGGAATCGCATTGGACAGAGAGCAACCACTTATGTCCCATGCAGGCCAACGAGGAGGGAATATTACAATGTGTGCAGCCATCTCAGAAAACGGCGTCCTCACCCATATGCCCCGCATTGGTCCATACAACACACAACATCTGCTGACTTTTTTAGACACTCTTTACAGGGACATAATCCCTGAGAATGAGAGGGGTCTAAATGGCGACGATCTGACCAAGTATACGTTGTTGTATGGGATAATGTGCGTTTCACCACGCAATTCTGGTCACACAGTGGTTTGCAGCACATGAAAGGATGCTGGTGGAATATCTCCCTCCCTACTCCCCATTCCTGAATCCAATAGCCAGACAGACAGGAACGTCTGGATGTGAATGAATGATTTACAGTACTGTGTATGTTGTATGTTCCAATTCAGTTCCAATACATGCAATATTGTTTACAGTTGTGCACAGCTCTACCCAAAGGCCAAAGGGTGTTTCTTATGTTTGTTGTAAATTAGTTTGTATTTTTCTTTTGCACAATGCTGCGAACAAATTAAAATTGCAAAGAGCATATGCAGTAAAAATGTGAAACATACGTGTCTTGTACTCATTTACCTCACTAAATACAGCAATGTGTAACTGTAGATTTCAAATGGCTGTGCAAATAGTGTATAGTGCTGTCTTGAGCATTTTCAGAAAGTGTCACCAAGATCTGACTTTTTTTGCATTGAAAAACACTTACTGTCATAACGAAAACATGGCAAAGCCATTTGACTATCTTGTTCATAAACAATGGTGTCAGGACTTTTCATTTTGATGACAGTGACACTTTCATTGACATGAATACTTGCTTTTGAGGAATGAATTATCCATTTTGAGCAAGTGACACGCTTCTGCAGGTTATCACCTAGGTTTTGCGGTTTGTACTAATTGTTTTGAGAAATGCACTAATAGTTATGAGAACTTTAATTCTGATCAGAGAAATGCACCAAAGCAATTGAGAAAAACTGTAAATGCGCATGAAACAATTGTAGTACAATGTGCCAATTGGAGATCCGGCACCAGTATGCACAGGTAAAACATTTATGTGTTCTATGCATACTCTAATGTTCAGTTCTGTAAACTGGTTACTTTGTGTAGTGCCATGCAGTACACTTACTTGACAGTTCATACTGTACACTATGTTGTCCAAAATGCATTATGTTTATAGTTTTTCTCTCTCTCTCTTCTGAGCTAAAGTGTGTACCAGGGAACTGCTGCACACATTCATATACGTTGATGAGGCGGGTTTCAATCTGGCAAAAGCTAGAAGGCGTGGAAGAAATCACATTGGACAGAGAGCAACCATTGATGTCCCAGACCAACAAGGAGGGAATATTACAATGTGTACAGTGTGTGCAGTAATGTGTAACTGTAGATTTCAAATGGCTGTGCAAATAGTGCATAGTGCTGTCTTGAGCATTTTCAGGTAGTGTCACCAATATCTGACTTTTTTGCATTGGAAAACACTTACAGAGTGATCTGTCATAATGAAAACATGACAACGCCATTTGACTATCTTGTTCATAAACAATGGTGTCAGGACTTTTCATTTTGATGACACTGACACTTTCATTGACATGAATACTTGCTTTTGAAGAAGGAACTATCCATTTTGAGCAAGTGACACGCTTTTGCAGGTTATCAACTGGGTTTTGCAGTTTGTACTAATTGTTTTGAGAAATGCACTAACTGTTGTGCAAATGTAAATAGTGATGTGAGAAATGCACCAAAGCGACTGAGAAAAACTACCATCTATCCATCCATCCATCCAACCCATTGTGTACATCAGATGATTGAGCCAAAAGGCACTTACCATACCAGCACACACGCACACGCACGCATGCACACACACAGACACGCGCGCGCACACGCACGCACGCACGCAAACACACACACACACACACACACACACACACACACACACACACACACACACACACACACACACACACATACACACACACACACACTTTAAACCCTGTTTTCCATCCAGAGGCTCTTCTCTCAGAGAGCACATACAGTTTAACAGGTTCACA
>NC_140176.1:78931909-78934409 GCF_963971535.1 Notolepis coatsorum | reverse complement strand
AGAGACGGACCAACACCTCGACAACACACACGCACTCACACACACAAACACACACACACACAAACACACTCTCTCTCTCTCTCTCTCTCTCTCTCTCTCTCTCTCTCTCTCTCTCTCTCTCTCTACTCTCTCTCTCTCTCTCTCTCTCTCTCTCTCTCTCTCTCTCGCTCTCTCCTCTCACCCAAACACACATTGTCTCTTTTTGTTCTATTTGTGCAACGTGTGCATGCTTGAGCATGCAGGTTGTGTGTATGTATGGGTGCATGACCTTCGTTCTCCCTCCATTTCTCCCTCATTCTTTCTACCTCTCTCTCCTTCTCTCTCTCCCTCTCTGTTATTCTCTCCCTCTCTCTCCCTCTCCTTCTCCATCTCTATCTCTCTCTCTCTCCTTCTCTCTCTTCTTCTCTCCCTCTCTCTCTCTCTCTTCTCTCTCTCCTCTCTCTCTCTCCCTCTCCCCCCCTCTCTCTCTACAAACACAGGGGTGACAGGATGACAGTTAGTAGTGTTAAAGACACCTGGTGTTGTTGGTGCATATGGGGGGGGGGGCTTGGGCCATATGGTCTATGGGAGCTGTGTGTGTGTGTGTGTGTGTGTGTGTGTGTGTGTGTGTGTGTGTGTGTGTGTGTGTGTGTGTGTGTGTGTGTGTGTGTGTGTGTGTGTGTGTGTGTGTGTGTGTGTGTGTGTGTGTGTGTGTGTGTGTGTGTGTGTGTGTGTGTGTGTGTGTGTGTGTGTGTGTGTGTGTGTGTGTGTGTGTGTTGAACTATGCACCATACTAGGCTTTATCCCACTCATACTGTTGATCAGCAGATCCCATGTTTGAATCCTCTCATTAAGATTTCTGAGGCTTAGCTTTGCACACACACACACACACACACACACATGCATGCACCCACACACACACACACACACACACACACACACCCACACACACACACACACACACACACACACACACACACACACACACACACACACAACCATGCATGCACTCACACACACACACCCATGCATGCACTCACACACACACACCCATGCATGCACCCACACACACAGACCACACACAGACACACGCACACACACACACACACATACACACACACATGGGGCTGGATGAAGTAATGCCACATCCTCATATAATGTAACCTATAATAACCTCATATAATGTAACCTATTATAACCTCATATCATATAGCCTATTATAACCTCATATCGTGTAACCTAAAACACACACACACCAAGGTTAAGTTAACTAAAACTAACTAACTTAACTAGACTTGAGAAACTATAACTAACTGAAACTATATTGTGTACTGAATCTAATAAAAACGAAACCATTTTAAACAATAAAAACGAAACTCACTCTGTAACTGAAATTAAACTGAATTGAAAACAAAAAAATAACAAAGAAAGAAAATGTCTAAACTACAATAACCCTGGCACACACACACGCAGGCACATTCAAACAATTGTTTTCACTTAAAATGAACTATTGATATATCAATTTTCACTGGCGAGGGAAGGCAGACTGGTTTGTTTTCACTACATCATACAACACCCATGATTACAAGACAAGCTGTAGCAGATACACAGACATACAGCCATTCATTCACACAATACAAGCTGTAGCAGATACACAGACATACAGCCATTCATTCACACAATACAAGCTGTAGCAGATACACAGACATACAGCCATTCATTCACACAATACAAGCTGTAGCAGATACACAGACATACAGCCATTCATTCACACAAGACAAGCTGTAGCAGATACACAGACATACAGCCATTCATTCACACAAGACAAGCTGTAGCAGATACACAGACATACAGCCATTCATACACACAATACAAGCTGTAGCAGATACACAGACATACAGCCATTCATACACACAATACAAGCTGTAGCAGATACACAGACATACAGCCATTCATACACACAATACAAGCTGTAGCAGATACACAGACATACAGCCATTCATACACACAATACAAGCTTTAGCAGATACACAGACATACAGCCATTCATACACACAATACAAGCTTTAGCAGATACACAGACATACAGCCATTCATACACACAATACAAGCTGTAGCAGATACACAGACATACAGCCATTCATACACACAATACAAGCTTTAGCAGATACACAGACATACAGCCATTCATACACACAATACAAGCTGTAGCAGATACACAGACATACAGCCATTCATACACACAATACAAGCTGTAGCAGATACACAGACATACAGCCATTCATACACACAATACAAGCTTTAGCAGATACACAGACATACAGCCATTCATACACACAATACAAGCTTTAGCAGATACACAGACATACAGCCATTCATACACACAATACAAGCTGTAGGCAGATACACAGACATACAAGCCATTCATACACAAATACAAGCTTAGCAGATACACAGACATACAGCCATTCATACACACCAATACAAAGCTTAGCAGATACACAGACATACAGCCATTCAT
>NC_140176.1:78925480-78930480 GCF_963971535.1 Notolepis coatsorum | reverse complement strand
CTGACCAATGTATGTGCAAGTATAAACCTTGAGATGAGATCTGAGGATAACTTAAAACTTCTTTGCATCAAACTCTCTCCAACTATAGCAACCGCCTAAGACAAAATATCAATGTTGGCCAGCAGGAGCGAAGCCTCACCTTAATCTGACTGGTAAATGTTTGGCTGTTCTACGTGAAAGACTCCAAGTCTGGACCAAGCGGCTGCATTAGGACCTCAGTTAAACCGCACTGCATTGTGGGAATACATCCACATGGTCAATCTCTCTGGGATTTGTGCTCACCAACAAAAACCTGCAATACACACACACACACACACACACACACACACACACACACACACACACACACACACACACACACACACACACACACACACACACACACACACACACACCACACACACACACTCTCTCTGTCTGCATGTGGAACCACACATACAAGGCATGGAAATCAGGTAACATTCTCTATAACTGGGGGATTGTCATTCATACTGTACACACACACACACACACACACACACACACACACACACACACACACACACACACACACACACACACACACACGCATGTATGTGCACATGCATTCACAGGCACACAATCCTTCAGAACTCTTTTTGTATCAACACTGGATGACCTTGTTCTCACACACACACATTTTTCTATTTAATATGTTCTTCTTCACTGGATTCCATGCTGGTTTTTATAGGCAACTGTGAACGCACCAGCTCCTTAAAATGGACTTTGCGCTCTGCTCTTCCTTTTGTTTTGTCTTGTGTTTTGGGGAGACGTACGTACCATGCGTCAGCCGAGACATAATGCCACCGTAGTTTCCCAAATCGGTGGGTCGGGAGCCAAGAAGGAGCTGTGAGACTTTCTGACGTGGGTCTTGGAGACCGTGGTAGAATATGGGTTTTATCTGTCCGGGTCACGTCTTCAAAGACGATGCGAAATGTAGGTCAACGGCTGGGCTCAGTTCTCTTTTTGTTGGATTTGATTCAAAATGTCAACGTCAAATGCCGCTGATTAGCTAAACAAACATTTGTTGACTCCTGCTCATGACAGAATTTTTCTTTTACATAGATTTTTTTATTCACTTCCTGAATTGATTACATAGGAAGGGAATTGAGTCCAGCTCTAGTGTACAAACCACCAGTAAAAAAAACTGCTGACGATCTTTTATGGTCCTCTTTCACTGCTGATGGTGTCCCGTTATATAGTTTCACTGCTGATGGTGTTCTGATATATAGTTTCACTGCTGATGGTGTTCTGATATATAGTTTCACTGCTGATGGTGTTCTGATATATAGTTTCACTGCTGATGGTGTTCTGATATATAGTTTCACTGCTGATGGTGTTCTGATATATAGTTTCACTGCTGATGGTGTTCTGATATATGGTTTCACTGCTGATGGTGTTCTGATATATAGTTTCACTGCTGATGGTGTTCTGATATATAGTTTCACTGCTGATGGTGTTCTGATATATAGTTTCACTGCTGATGGTGTTCTGATATATAGTTTCACTGCTGATGGTGTTCTGATATATAGTTTCACTGCTGATGGTGTTCTGATATATAGTTTCACTGCGGCTGGTGTCCTGATACAGTATATGGTTTCACTGCTGTGATCCATGCATTGTACTGGCCGGTTTGTTCCTTTATGAAAACAGCAGACTTAAAATTTGGAAAATGAATCTATCCCTTGCACACTAATGTGATAAAACTAATATAAACGGTTGCCTATCATTTATACAGGACTTTAAAGGGAAAATCCAACCTAAAATAGAATTCACACATGTTATTTCTATAATATTGTATGGCTCGCTTTTGATTTGTGAAGAGGAACAAGTCTCTCCTTAAGCTGAAAAAACTGAGAGACAAGACTGTAATGATGATGTCACCAAGAGATAAATCATGGAGCTGCACTATAGAAGGTGAATAGTGAAACAACTCCTAGGGCACTATGACAGTAACCATGGTGATTTAACTCCTAGGACACGATAACAGTAACCATGGTGATTTAACTCATAGGACACTATGACAGTAACCATGGTGATTTAACTCCTAGGACACGATAACAGTAACCATGGTGATTTAACTCCTAGGACACGATAACAGTAACCATGGTGATTTAACTCCTAGGACACGATAACAGTAACCATGGTGATTTAACTCCTAGGACACGATAACAGTAACCATGGTGATTTAACTCCTAGGACACGATAACAGTAACCATGGTGATTTAACAGGGCAGTATGACAGTAAGTAACCAATGTGATTCAACTCCTAGGGCATTATGATATTAACCATGGTGATTTAACTCATAGGACACTGACAGTAACCATGGTGATTTAACTCCTACGACACTATGACAGTAACCATGGTGATTTAACTCATAGGACACTATGACAGTAACCAATGTGATTTAACTCATAGGACACTATGAGACAGTAACCATGGTGATTTAACTCATAGGACACTATGACAGTAGCCATGGTGATTTAACTCCTACGACACTATGACAGTAACCATGGTGATTTAACTCATAGGACACTATGACAGTAGCCATGGTGATTTAACTCCTACGACACTATGACAGTAACCATGGTGATTTAACTCATAGGACACTACATTTACATTTACATTTAGTCATTTAGCTGACGCTTTTATCCAAAGCGACTTACAAGTTCTGTACGACAAGCCATCAGGAAGGGCACAACTCTATCAGCTGAGCAACAATGTTCATCAAAGTGTTGAGTGCTACAGTGTAGGTTAGTTTATTAGGACAAGTGCATGACAGTACGGTTAGTTAGGGTTAGATTTTTTTTTTTTATTGTTTTTTTTTTTTAATTCAGATAATGGTTGAAGAAGTGCGTCTTTAGTCGACGGCGAAAGATTGGACGTGATTCGGCTGTCCTAACTGGGGTGGGTAGTTCATTCCACCATTGTGGGGCAAGGACTGAGAATAGGCGACTTCTCTTTGATGACCCTCCCGGAGCTTGGATAGGAGTAGGTCTGAGGCGGCCAGAAGATGCAGAGCGTAGGGGTCTTGAGGGTGTGTAGTTAGAGACCATTGACCGGAGGTAGGCGGGAGCGGTTCCCTTTGCCGCACGGTATGCTAGGTCGAGGGCCTTGAAGCGGATTCGTGCAGCAATGGGGAGCCAGTGCAGGTCCCTAAGAAGTGGGGTGACATGGGCCGACTTCGGTAGGTTTGAGATCAGGCGGGCCGCTGCGTTCTGAATGAGTTGAAGAGGCTTAGTGGCAGTGGCCGGGAGGCCAGCGAGCAGTGCATTGCAGTAGTCGAGGCGGGAGATGACTGTTGATTGGACGAGGACACTATGACAGTAACCATGGTGATTTAACTCCTGGGACACTATGACAGTAGCCATGGTGATTTAACTGGGATATGGATACATTGAAATGTTTAGCCTTAAGCCATACATTTAAATAAACACTACATTTAAATAAACACATTTGGATGTAAAGAGTCAAACAAAACCTCAAGGCCACAACGTTGGTGAATATTACATCACAAATCTGAATATTACATCACAAATCTGAGTCTCAGGGAGACGGTTGTCTGTGTGTTTATAGATACCGTCTTGTCACACAACTGTCCAAGATCATTGGAATAGCACAGTGTGTCAATTCTGTTTGGATTTCCCCCTTTAAGTTTAGCGGTACATTAGCTGATCGTCTACCTGTTTTGGTGTTTTGGACTGGATAACAACAATGTTGTTACCAGGCAACTGAAGAACATTGAACAGATCTCTATTCCCTCTCCTCCTCACTGTGACAGTGGTAAACACACTACTAATCATTTTCAAGGCACATCAGATTAAATGGAATGTTTGTGTAGTTATCGCTCTTCCAGTATGGCTGCCAGTAACCATTGGTAACCACTCTCAAAAGAAAATGCCTAATTTCTGCGCAGGGGAGTAAAGTAGGTAAAACACTGGAAAAGCATACTGTTCTACTGTGACTTGTTTACAAAATCCAGTAATCATTTTTGTTGATATATTGCTGTATATTATCAACACATAGCAACCGTTGTCTCTCCCATTGTCATGTACACAACAAGGGTTGCTACTGTATGTTACAGGCAGCCATGCTGGAAGAAAGATAACTACACAAACATTCCCATGCAAGGCCTCTCTATCGGTCAATTTCTGGGGTCGGTCTGGGTTCTGTCCCTTTTTTGTGAGGACGGGACAGGTCTTCTTGGTCACTCCTGTTACTGGAACGGAGAAAACCCTGCTGTGCACTAGTCTGTGGGCTGTCTGACAAATCACCACTTGTTTTAATGATGAAGAGTGGTTTTGTTCGGTCCTAAAAAGGTCAGCGATTCTGTCAGACACTTTGCTGGATGCTGCTGAGTGCTCCTTTCTTCAAATGTATAGAGTGATGTGTTTTCTCAATAGCTCTGGATCACTTAAAGGGACCTTTTATAAGATGGTATTACCTGTTAAAAGGGAATGCCACCCATTTTAAGTTCACATAATGTTCTTCCTGTGCCTCGGGTCAGTAGTACGCAAACATACATCACTCTCTCTTGAAGCTAGAAATCAGAGAGAACCCTCCGATCTGTGATGTCACTGGGATGTGAAATCTGGAGTTGCTCCATAGACAATGAATGAGGCTCTGACTTTATGAGAACATGAAGTATTATCTCTCTCTTTGATTTCTAGCTTTAGGAGAGAGTGGTGCGTGTTCACAAATACAGACTGAACTGTCCCGGGGCGCAGGGAGAACATACTGACTGAACTGCCCTGGAACATGTGTGAATTCATAAAATGGGTGGCATTCATGTTTAAAGGTGCTGTAAGTGGTTTGTTAAAATAAATTTCCTGATATCCCTTCCCACTTTATCCAATCAAGAGAGAGAACCCTATATATTTTCACTTATTTCAAGAACTCTTGCCAAGCCAAATTTGCTTACTGCACTGGTACTGTAGATTGGTTTACTTGTTTCAAAGTGACACATTTGCTTAAAAACTTA
>NC_140176.1:78870480-78920480 GCF_963971535.1 Notolepis coatsorum | reverse complement strand
AGGGATTTGTGTGTGTGTGTGTGTGCGTGTGTGTGTATGTGTGTGTGTGTGTGTGTGTGTGTGTGTGTGTGTGTGTGTGTGTGTGTGTGTGTGTGTGTGTGTGTGTGTGTGTGTGTGTGTGTGTGTGTGTGTGTGTGTGTGTGTGTGTGTGTGTGTGTGTGTGTGTGTGAGTAGGGTTTTTGTTTTGGTTCAATTCTAAATGTCAAACAGCGCTCAGAGAAGCCTAATATGAAGAGCGACTCTGTGCTCTGTGTGTATGTGTTTGTTTGTGCGTGTGTGTGTGTGTGTGTGTGCGTGTGTGAAGAAGAAGAAGTCTTTATTTGTCATGCAGATTTTAACACACACACATGCAAGCGATCTGTTCTGCATGTTTTTCCATTGGGTTTATCTTATCGGCAGGGGAAACCCTTGCGAGCACGGGAAGAACATGCAAAACTCCACACAGAAAGGCCCGGGAGATACCCCACCTGGGTAACTGGCAACACGGCAACCTGGTCCCCAAGCGGGAATCGAACCCAGGACCTTCTAGCTGTGAGGCGACAGTGTTAACAGTGTTAACAGTGTTAACCACTACACCACCGTGCCGTGGTTACTTGACTGGTAGAAGTGGTAGCACTGGTAGAAGTTCACCAAAATGAGGAGACAGATGGGCTTTCCTCTGTCTCCTCAGGAAGAAGGAGAGCTTTCTTAAGGTGTCAAGGGTCCAAGGGAGCTCCTCAGAGATGTGGACACCCAGGAATTTGATTCTGGGAGACACGCTCAACCTCTGTCCCATTGCTATGGATGGGGCTGTGCGCATGCCTGCTTTGGTCTTTATGAAGTTCACGAGGAGCTCCTTGGTTTTCTTGGTGTTGAGGGCCAGGTTGCTGTTGGCGCACCACGTAGCACCGGGGGGTGGACCTCCTCCCTGTCGGCTGTCTCATCGTTGTTTTTGACGAGGCCCATCATCTGCAAACTCGATAATGGTGTTGGTGCCACGTACAGGAGTGCAGTCGTGGGTGAAGAGGGAGTAGAGGAGGAGGGGGCTCAGCACATAGCCTTGCAGGACGCTGGTGTTCAGGGTGAGATTGTCTATCCTAACAAACTGGGGTCTGTTCGTGGGATCATCCCTATGTTCCCCGGGTCCTATGTTCCCCGGGTCCTATGTTCCCCGATTGATTGATTAATTGATTGAACATTTTATAAATTTGTATTATTTTATTAATTATTAATGTCCGCCTTGTTTCGAACTGGTTAAGCTTAGGCCCTCTTTCGAAGTTGGTTAAGGTTAGAGTTTGGAATCAGGGTTGGTGGTCTAAAATGTTCAATCAATCAATCAATCAATCAATCAATCGGGGAACATAGGACCCGGGGAACATAGACATGCTCCCCTGTTCGTTAGCAAGTCAAGTAACCAGTTGCAGACAGATGGGTTGATGTCGAGGTCCTTGGTTTCCACAAGGTCACCAAGTTTGGAGATGAGTTTGGTGGGGATGATGGTGTTGATGTGATGGATTACGGTTTACGTGGGTTTTATTTTAGTTTATTCTAAGGTGCTTTGGCTTTATTTCGTCTTTCTGTGAGGGACAGCTGTCTATTTCGTCTTTCTGTGAGGCACAGCTGTCTATTTCGTCTTTCTGTGAGGCACAGCTGTCTATTTCGTCTTTCTGTGAGGCACAGCTGTCTATTTCGTCTTTCTGTGAGGGTCGCCTAAATACTTTCCACAACAAATTCGTGTTTCCGCGTCTCTGATTGGCCACGCGCGTTTCTGGTCATGTGACATGTGCGCCAATCGTGGGACCGCAAGTTTTTGGATGGTTAAGCTTAGGCGCTCTTTCGAAGTTGGTTAAGGTTAGAGTTTGTCTTAGAGCATGGCGATAGAACGCCTGCCCTGATTCCAAACTCTAACCTTAACCAACTGCGAAAGAGTCGCCTAAGCTTAACCAGTGATAAACTAGGCGTTAGGTAGTTTGCAGGCTGTAATGGTGCGTTCACGTCAGGTGGGAAGAAGCGGACGAACCAGATGACATCTCGTTGCTACAACTAGGAAGCATTCACGCGTTGAACTCGAGGAAACGCCCACATCCAAGATGGCGATCTTAGCCTACTGTTAGCCTACTGCTACAAGTCGTTAGCAAGTTACTTTAAAATCAACTGTAGACGAACAGCAGCAAGTATAGCTCGTTTTTCATATGAAGAGTACAGCAGTATGATTGTATTATTCTGATTATGTGATCAAAGTGATCATTTAACTTGTATTGCCGACATCGCCGTCAAGCTTGCTGCCATGATGGTTGATACTTCCGCATTTCGGGACGCGAAGTGGGAGATATCGGGGTATATAAAAAACTCCCATATGACCTAGTAGGAATTACCACTAGGAGGCTGACGTGAATGGCTTTTCCCAGTCGGAAGCTGGTTCTTCCGCTTCTTCCCACCTGACGTGAACGCACCATGCGACCCGGAAAGTCGCAGAACTTGCCGTCCCACGATTGGCGCACATGTCACATGACCAGAAACGCGCATGGCCAATCAGAGCGCAAAACTCGAACGCGGAAACACAAATTTGTTGTGGAAAGCATAGACGCGTGAGGGACAGTTGTCAATCACTGGCCTCTGCAGTTAATTGCCATGCGGCACGGCAGGTGTGTGAGCTTGATTGCCACCTGATTGGTGTCAGGTGTGCAGTGCCTTAAAGTAGGTTTGGTTGACTGTGTTTGGATGCTTGTCCATTTCATGTTTTTCCCTCATTAGTAGAGGAGTGTCCCAAGCTCATGCTTCTAGGGTTTTCTCTGTCTCTAGTGCTATTGTTTTTCTTGTTGTTTTCAACTGCTAGGCAGTGGTGGTTATTTTGGGATTTTTACCCAGTTATTTTATACTGGTGTTTTGTGTTTCCTACAGTTTGAATTTTTATTTATTTTATTCTTGTGTTTTCCCCCCACCCTCTCTCATCACTCAGCGATTCCAGTGGTTACCCCTCTGGGGTAACTTTAAGATTCCCCTTTTTGTGTGTGTCTGCGTGTGTGTCCTACGCCCCCCCCCCCACCCCTCCCACCCCTCCCAATCCTGACAGTTGACTGCTGAGCCGAAGTCGAAGAACAACATTCTCACATCATGGGTGTTGCTCTCATCCAGGTGGGAAAGGGCGAAGTCTAGCGCTGAGGAGATGGTGTCCTCCGGGCTCCTGTTGTCACAGTTATAGGCCAGATTTGAGATTGATGATGGTGATAATGATGATGATGATGATGATGATGCTGGTGATGATGAAGATGATGATAAGAAGAATAGGGATGAAGAAGAGGAGAAAGACGTTTGTTGGTTTTCCTATTCTTCCATCTCATCAGGGAGAACCAGGCGCTGCTGTAAGAGCGACCTCATCAACATTCAAGATCGCTTGTGTGTGTGTGTGTGTGTGACTGAGATCAAGTTCAAACGTGCGTGTGTGTGCCCTGGCCCCTGACTAACCTCAAGATCTGAATACATTTATGTGTGTTTGTTTATAAATAAATTAGAATATCGAGGGGGCAGGGGCTGACCTGGAGAAGGTAAAAGAGGGTGTGGCACCCAGGGTGCGCTCTCTTGAGGCATGGGAAGTGGTAGTGATGAGTCACGTGTATACTGCAACCTATGCACCTGTGTTGTAATAAAGACCTGAACTGAGAACTATCAACCTGCCTCGAGAGTCGTGAATAACGTGCTACACCTAGCAGCGTTACAATACTTTTCAGAAGGCCAACATTTCTATATTAAATATAGAAATCTTTTGTCTTATGTAATATTCAAACTTTCTCAGATACTGAATTTTGGGCTGTAAGCCATAATCATCCAAATTCAAACAAACAAAGGCTTGGAATATTTCACTTTGTGTGTAATGAACAGGCATGCGTTGTTCATGGGACGGGGTAGCACGGTGTGCAACCTCACTCGCTATTTGCATATCAATAGCTCCGGTCGTCAGGTCTGTTAAATACGTTCTCAGACACATTCACACCTAACCTTGTTGTGAAGACGTGTTACATTCCATTCGTAGAGGCAATTAGGCACTGTCTTTAGTCTGTGCCCAAGCGAGGGGACATTAAATGCGCTTTCGCGGGAGCGCGCGCGCGCGCGCGTGCACGTGGTGCGTGTCACCCCAGATGATTTCAATAACGCACCACTGGTAATGAATCTATAATCTATGAGAGTTTCGCTTTTTGAATTGAATTACTGAAATAAAATTACTTTTCCACGATATTCTAATTTATTGAGCTGCACGTATGTACATCTCAGGATGGCTAAGGTTGAATTTATAATCTTGAGGTACTGTGTGTGTATGGGTATATATATATGTGTGTGTATGTGTGTGTGTGTGCATGAGTATGGTGGAGCAAACGATCCACGAAGCAAACGCACAGTGCACTCACCGCGTCACTGCTCCGCATACACTACACATTATGCACTCATAACGCCACACATGTCTGTGCATGTAATAAAGTCTATTATACAATGGCATGCAAATTTCTTGATTCTGATTGGCTGAAACAGTGAAGTTGCCGGTTGAATGAATGAATGAAAACTTTATTTAACAGATTGCAGAATGGGTACAATACAGTACGGCTCAATACATACAATTGTTAAGGGGATGCAGACCTGAGAAAGACGTTTGTCTTGTTTCCATCAGGGTCCCCCATTTTCAATTCATATAGACATTTATGACATACATAACATACATGACATTTATGGCATAGGGACATATAGGTATTTAGTACTGATACATTTGTGACATAGGCGGTATTCAAATATACAGTACTGTTACCCCTAGATCCTGACAGAGTATATACATATGATGGGGAGGGGACTGTACATTAGGAGGGGGTGGGTGGGTGGGAGGGGAATATACATACGGCGGGGAGGGAATATATACATGCGGTGGGGAGGAGACTGTCTATTAGAACCCGCCCACAACCGAATAACTTTTTTTCCGAATCACTCTGCCGTTCATTGTTTTTATGAATGAAACCAAGATGGCGGACAATAATCTTTATGAATGGATGTATTGATTTCGTCATAACGACTCATTCAAAAAAGATAAAGTCACCTGGAATATGTTAGTTGTTTACACAATGTTGGATTATGTAATTGGTTTGTCATGACTCATTGTAAAACAAAATATAAATTGCGGGGGGGGGGGGGTTCTGAGGGGAGTGGCCACTGGCTGACAGTGCTCTTTGTCTCGGGTGCCGGTGTTGTGCCGAATTCGGACTCCCTGCCAGAATCCGACTCGCTCTCAGGTGAACGTGCATACACTCTATCAGCCTACCCAGCATGTAATACGTTCTTTGTTAGAACTCAACTCGTTATTATTGGCGCATACACTCTATCATAATGTCTGTCATAAAACGATCAAGTAAATGCGCGTCCACGCAAGGGGGAGTCGGATTCTGGCAGGGAGTCCGAATTCGGCACGGTTGTTATTTCGTATAACACACTCCACGTGACCCCAGAACCTCAATGTAAATAAACCATAATCCCTCTACAAAAGGTTCTGAGAATTCTGTTCCAGCTAAGAGGCAAAATAACGACACAAACTGCACTATAACCGGGAATGTTACCATCAATGTAAATAAACCATAACCACCCTACAAAAACAGTACTGTATTTGTAAATCTGTAAAGTTCAAACAATCAATCAATCAAGCATGACTTCCATTGGATCTACGTTTTCTGTTTTGGGATCTACTTTTTCTGTTTTTGAATAAATCTCCATTATGCTTCAATTACTGTGTGTTTATAATAATAATAATAATAATAATAATAATAATAATAATAATAATAATAATAATAATAATAATAATAATAATAATAATAATAATAATAATAATAATAATAATAATAATAATAATAATAATAATAATAATAATAATAATAATAATAATAATAATAATAATAATAATAATAATAATAATAATAATAATAATAATAATAATAATAATAATAAGGTTGGGTGAATTGGGTCATTGTATAAAAGACATTACATCACTTGAAGTCGTGTGTTATAGGAATTAGATCACGCCTAGGGGGGTCTAATTCCTATAACACACTCCGTTGCGTGATGTAATGCTTAAATACTAGGCATACAGGCAGACGAACAGGCAGGCATTTGTCAGCTGCCAGTGCAGTGCTACTTGCAGCATGCGTGCCTATACACCAAAGAATACATAATTAGATATGTTGTAAGACCAGATTTTATGTTAATAGTAGGCACTTGTGCGTCAGGTGTGTCAGTGCAGTGCGTGTTACTTGCAGTTTGCAGCACATATCACCTACATGCCTACCTTAGAAAAGTGCATTGTGTTTCTACTCTTCAAAACTGTTGGAATAATCTAACACTGCAGACTCACTTTTTTTTTTATCAAACCTGGCATAACTGTGAAGCCTAACAGCTCACAGTCTATTGTTTTCCAATCTATCTCTCTCTCTCTCTCTCTCTCTCTCTCTCTCTCTCTCTCTCTCTCTCTCTCTCTCTCTCTCTCTCTCTCTCTCTCTCTCTCTCTCACTCTCTCTCTCTGCAAATATTGTGGTTTTGTCATGGTCCTGTAGTAGTAGAACACTTGCTTTGTCAGTGCTCTTATAACACCAGAGTTATGTGGAAGAATAGATTCTGAAGTTTGATGTTTTACATTGACCAAAAATGCTATCTGCGATACACTGTATCAAAACTATAGCCTCGCAAGCCAAACAAACGTTGCATGATTTTACAAGTCTGGTCTCCCTCCCTATTCATGGCTTTGTCCGGCCAAAATTGTGTCGGTCTAATCAGCTTTGGATGCAAGAGGCAACAGTGCATCAAAATAATACATTGAAGCAAGCTTACCACCTTAGCTTGGCTGGAAATGAGTTGCTTATATGACAATCTATAAATTAACCTGGCATAAATTAAAGCCTGGTTATCAATACACAGCCGCGTGTTATTTGTCCACACAGTGCGTAAAAGCAACACCATCATTGTCCCAGGGCTGGGCAAATAAAAGTGATTTGAGGTGATCTCTGACCCAGTCATGGGTGATGCCTGGTGATCCTTGTCTCATTACCTATTGTGCAACACCTTTCCAATGGATTGACACGGGATCCTGACAAGATCATTCATGCTCTCTGTCTTCACAGTCTTTTCGGAGTTGAACGGGTATATTTAGACCTTACACTCGAGTCAGAAACGTTTAGGCTTTTCTTATATTTAAGCTCTTATTCTTTTTGCAACAATTGTCTAATATGTACGCACATGT
The DNA here is from genome assembly GCF_963971535.1 of Notolepis coatsorum. Classification (NCBI taxonomy): domain Eukaryota; kingdom Metazoa; phylum Chordata; class Actinopteri; order Aulopiformes; family Paralepididae; genus Notolepis; species Notolepis coatsorum. The sequence continues at coordinate 78,913,240 of NC_140176.1, read as the reverse complement.
GGCTTCCCAAAAGGTTCCCAAGGCATGGAGTCAGACACATACCGAAGCATGGGGTGGTGCGGAGTGGGGTGGGCTGTGCGCCCTGTCCTAATCGGAATGCAAATCCACTCCCAAGCCAATGCTAATTTGGCCCTTGGTGAACTGTCGAACATTGTATGAGAAATTTGAGAATTCCCACCCTGACGCATTATCTATAGTGGCAGTGCCAAGGAGAGTGGTTCAGATATTCCCCAACCAAAAGACTCAGAGCACACTCGGTTGCTTAGAGACTATATATTCAACAGCTGCATTGGAGAACACCATAACCTCTTAAAGGGTGTGAATTTATAAGTGTTCTCTAGTGCCTTTTGGTGGCACTAAGGTGGTGGTAAGTTAAAGGTTGTGGTGTCGCAGCAAAGTGTTTCCCTGCACGCTGCCACGCGTGCATTTCGTTCCCCCATCTGGGCTAAGCCCCGGATCTCCTACAATCCTAAATCCGCCCCTGGTTCAGAGGTTTGATGTCAGATCGTAGGCGCTTGTGGAGTGTTTAGGTCTGCGTCGCTGACACAAATCAAGCGTCATACGTGAGTGCGTTTGTGTGTGACTGCCCGGAGCTCCATTCAAAAGCTGCACCCCATATTTTGCACGATAGCCTCTTTACAGTCGTTCCCATAGCAACTCCACTAGGTCAACCAATGAAAAGAGGGGGCTGGGCAGGAAGGAGGAGAGGGGTGGGAGGCTGACACACAGTGTGTGAGAGACCTGATTGGAGTTAGACTGGTGCAATGAAACACACACTCATATGACACACACGCAAATATAAGCACACAGAAGAAACACGTGCTCCACAAGCTAATGAACTCCATGTCAAAATAACTGCACACACACCTTACACTCAGCCCCATAACATGCTCATTAACCCTGTGTTTCCCAACCTTTGGGGTCGGACCACAGAGTTCCCCCTTCCATCGTGTGAAAACGGGGTCTCGTCAAACTTACTACATGACTGTTATAATATCAGGTCAGTCAGTGGTGGCCGGTGGGTCATTTTACTGGACAACTGGAGGGTCATTCTACTGGTGGGTCATTCTACTGGTGGGTCATTCTACTGGAGGGTCATTCTACTGGTGGCGGGTCATTCTACTGGTGGGTCATTCTACTGGTGGGTCATTCTACTGGAGGGTCATTCGACTGGAGGGTCATTCTACTGGAGGGTCATTCTACTGGTGGGTCATTCTACTGGAGGGTCATTCTACTGGAGGGTCATTCTACTGGTGGGTCATTCTACTGGTGGGTCATTCTACTGGAGGGTCATTCTACTGGAGGGTCATTCTACTGGTGGGTCATTATAATGGTGGGTCATTCTACTGTTGGGTCATTCTACTGGTGGGTCATTATAATGGTGGGTCATTCTACTGTTGGGTCATTCTACTGGTGGGTCATTATAATGGTGGGGCGGCGCAAGCGACAAGGGTCGGACTGGAAGCAAAATCTGGCCCTGGCATTTTATAATAATAATAATAATAATAATAATAATAATAATAATAATAATAATAATAATAATAATAATAATAATAATAATAATAATAATAATAATAATAATAATAATAATAATAATAATAATAATAATAATAATAATAATAATAATAATAATAATAATAATAATAATAATAATAATAATAATAATAATAATAATAACATTTTATGGCTTGACAAGATGAACCGTTGCCATGAATCCACTGGAAAAACTGTGTTTCTGTCTGTCTGTCTATCCGGCGTCTGTCTCCCATCAAGCCTCATCAATCAAATGCATTACACAGACTCACGATATGAGCTTTATCGTTTTATAGAACCTACAGGTATGGTCAAAGGTACGACAAACGCCTTACAGCTTGGAGACACCAACAAACGCACTTACGAGCTGCTTAAAGCAATCAATAACTTATAGGCGGAAGTCAATAACCTATAGGCTGAGCAATAGAGAAGTCAATAACCTATAGGCTGAGCAATATAGAAGTCAATAACCTATAGGCTGAGCAATAGAGAAGTCAATAATGTATAGGCTGAGCAATAGAGAAGTCAATAACCTATAGGCTGAGCAATAGAGAAGTCAATAACGTATAGGCTGAGAAATAAAGAAGTCAATAACCTATAGGCTGAGCAATAGAGAAGTCAATAACTTATAGGCTGAGCAATATAGAAGTCAATAACCTATAGACTGAGCAATAGAGAAGCAACAGGTGCACTTACAGGGTTTCATTAAACAATTCCATCAATAAATTGCCAAGCAATAGAGAAGTCGGCACTCCAACATATTTTGTATTCATCAAGATGTATAGATCACCCCGACAGCAGGCACATTTAGCCCCGAAGAGCCTTCACAAAACACTTCACAAAAATGCATTGGCCTTATTATGTATCATGGCAGATGCAGGCTATGAGAAAATAAGAGTGATTTGCATTACCCACAACATAAATTAATTGCAGACTTAATTAGAAAACAACCACACAAAGAACATTTACAAATTAATGTCTGCTACAAAGTGAATGTAAACAGTTTGCCTGTAAATTGTTTGCAAATTAACATCTCACCCAAATAAATGCTGCAGTGAGTGGGCTACAGTATTTAAGAAACAGATGCCATAGTGTCTTTGAAAAGACAGTGAACAGTCTCTTTTCATACTCCTAGTTGAATATGATTACTTGGAACAGTGTGAACATGACTCAACCAGTTCATAAAGTCTCAGGCAGACTAGCTTGTTGACATTTTCAGATGACAGAACCGACCTCTTCTTCTGCACAGTGTGGCCTGCCAAAGAAAACAGTCACTCGCATGGCACTGTAGACGCAGATGTCTAGAGTTGTGTCTGTGCCTCATCATAAGACTCTGAGCCCATCAGTAGTAGGGCCATCTTTTTCTTTTGTGGCTCTGGTTCCATGTCCTCTCTGGAGGGCTGTGATGCAGCAGGCTCTCTGTCCTTCAGCAGCTCCCTCAGCTGTTGCCACACATCTTCCCTCTCTGCTTTGGTCAGGCACCTGAGGTCCTTCAGGTCTGGGATCTAGAGCTGTTGCTGCCTTTAGCCATGACAGGTTTGTGTTCTCCTTCCATCTGTTGAGGTCCTCTGTGAATGCACCTTTAAAGCGTACTATATTATATAATCATCACGCTGATGGATGGAGACTCAGCACCTGCCGTCTAATCACCACACCACCTACAAGAAGACCAAGATCTCCATGCATCAGCGTCAGATTTTCGTTTATTGACAACCTGGCAAGTGTCTTGGCATTACCTCCAATGCATATGTTTTTTTCGTCGTCGTCATGTTAACCTTACTCGCGTTGTGTTTTCGTGTATCCACCTCGCGTTTTTGTCTCGTGTTTTTCCCGTGTGCTTCCCCTCAGCTTCCCACCGGTCACGGATACCCACCCGCCAGGCTCAAGACACACACACACACCGCACTGGAGTGTGTTGAATGAACGAATGAATGAATGAATGAATGAATGAATGAATGAATGAATGAATGAATGGATGAATGGATGAATGAATGAATGAAAACTTTATTTAACAGATTGCAGAAGGGGTACAATACAGTACGGCTCAATACACACAATTGTTAAGGGGATGCAGACCAGAGAAAGACGTTTGTCTTGTTTACATCAGGGTCCCCCATTTTCAATTCATAGTGAAGTTAACTTTTGCAACGTATTATTAAATGCCCTTCGTGGTTGAACTTGCCTCTGTCTCCCGCGTTGTGCATTTGAGCCTACCTGTCACCGGTTCCTAACAGGTTTTTTGTGTCCATCCGGACACATATGCAATTTGAAATATGAATATAGAATATCAGGCCTATAAATTACCTTATTATGGCCAAGTCATACATATATGGATCGGGCCAAATCTCCTTTTTCCAATGGCAGAGTTCAATCTGGATTTAGTATCACCAGGCGTCATTCACAGGGCAGCAAATACCGTGAATGAAATCTACTCTAAGTACAGTTACTTAAAAACATTTATAATTGTTTTTAATTTATTTTCTTTTTCTTTTACATGAAACAAGACAACACAATACAGTAATAACAACAATAAACAGGACTTGATATACACACACAATACAATTCCTCCTCACTTCACAGATCCTGTCACTACAGAAGTCTAACTTAATAAATAGCCTCACATAACGTACATTCCTGCTACCTTCAAGTCCCAACAAGACCACCCCACCTTCCATAATTAGAAGACAGATGGTTTGGGTTTTATGACATGGCACTGTGACTTTCAAAAGCTAAAACATTCCTTTATATTACTGTAATATGTGACCCGGCACGGTGTCACAATTCCTCAGAAAACCCAGAAATGTATATGAAAAACAGTTACCTCACCTGCTGTGACAGAGACACAGTAATTACCCTCTGTGTAATATGCGCTACACAGGGCATATGCTTGAATGGCAGAACCCTTGCTGCCACTATAATATTGCGAGCACTGACATTGTCTGTTATCTCCCACTCCTTTGCAACTGCAAGAAACTGGTCAGCACATACTTCAGCAGTGATGCCACAGATTACTTGTAAAAATAATCTGATTACTGATTACTCCTTTAAAAAGTAATCTAGTTACTTTACTGATTACTTGATTATCAAAATAACTTAGTTACTTTGAAAGTAACTACAGTAGGTTACGAAGTCGTCGTCGTCCCCCCTGCTGCTGCCACAACATAAGAATGACAACAGTTTTTTTTTCTCTCTCTTTCTCTCAAATCCATTCTGAGACAACGGACTCAGTGCGTACTCCGCAAGTCGCGTAATATACGACACGCGCGTAACATGAATCTCTCTCTCACTCTCACTCTCTCACTCTCTCTCAAGTAGCCAAATTACACTATAAAACGAACTGGATAGTTGATTTAACTTCATGCTGAAGCCATTCTAAAATCAGCTATAAACGTAAACATGTGTGTGTGGCTGTGTGCGTGCGCAAGCACACGTCCCATATCCGGTCTAGCTGTACCCCTGGCTCTCTTATCATCAGCATTATGAGATAGTAACTAAATAGTAACGCACAGCCACTTGGAAAAGTAACTGTAATCAGATTACTGGCTTGTAAAAAGTAAGTAAATTAGATTACTATTTACTGAAAAAGTAATCAGATTAGAGTAACTAGTAACTAGTTACTGGCATCACTGTACTTCAGCAAAATGTCTTTCCTCCGTTTTACCACAAAGCCAACAAGTGCAGTTGCCATTTGTCATCGATCAGGTCAGTGTGCTGTTATGCCGAGGTAGTTGTGGTTGCTTACTGATGTCCAGTGGTCTCCAGTCAGTGCAATAAATGTAGCTTGTGCCAACTGCTCCACTTTCATTGCCTTTTCACTGCCATACAATTCATTAATACTTGCGACAATAGTTTGCCTCGAAGGTGGCTTTTTGCATTCATCTAAAAATGTTTGGACCTTATGGTGTTCTTGTTCTGTTCTTGACTTATTGTTATGTTTTCTTCTTGACTTGTTTAAAGAAGACCTGTACGGCCCATGGGGACATTAACGTGTGTTGTCGGGCCTTATAAATAAATTTGATTTGATTTGATTTGATTTGATTCATATGATGGGTCACCTGAGGTGATCTGGATAACGCCTTGAAGCCCCTGGTCTTCCACAATATTAATGGGTCGGCAGTCTATGGCAATCCATTTAGCGATAGTATCGGTTAGCTTAGTTGTTGTCACCTTGTTGACAGACTTTCGCCAGCTGCACTCTGCACATGTAGTTTGACGGGGAGCATGTCTATGTTCCCCGGGTCCTATGTTCCCCGGGTTCTATGTTCCCCGCTTTGATTGATTGATTGATTGATTGAACATTTTAGACCACCAGCCCTGATTCCAAACTCTAACCTTAACCAGTTCGAAAGAGGGCCTAAGCTTAACCGTTCGAAACAAGGCAGACATTAATAATTAATAAAATATAAAAAATTTATAAAATTTTCAATCTATTAATCAATCAAAGCGGGGAACATAGAACCCGGGGAACATTTCCATTGACACAGGAACATTTCCAAGCGAAATGAAATCGGCAAGAGTTATTCCTCTCCACAAAAAGGGAAACAAATTGGAACCGGGTAACTACAGACCCATTTCCATCCTGGGCGTTCTATCAAAAACCATTGAGAGGCTAGTATATGAGCAAATAGACAGGTATTTCTCCACTAATAACATCATGTACAAATACCAATCTGGTTTCAGGAGGTCCCACTCCACAGACACCTGCCTGCTGTTCCTCACAGATTACATCCGGAAAGAGGTAGATGAGGGAAAGTTCTGTGGAATGGTAATGTTAGACCTCCAGAAGGCATTTGATTCAGTGGATCACAACATCCTGTTAATGAAGCTTAGGGCCTATAGGCTTTAATGAGGCAGCTCATAAATTGATTGGTTCCTACCTAACAGGGAGACAACAGGTGGTAGATATAAACGGAGTACTCTCCAGTCCTCGGACAGTAGAGTGCGGGGTCCCGCAAGGGAGTGTTTTGGGACCGCTCCTCTTTCTCCTGTATATAAATGACCTGAAAGCAGCTTGCTCATGTGACCTTTTTTTATACGCAGATGACTCCGCCCTACTAGTGTCTCACAAAGACAAACAAGTGGTTGAGCAGACATTGAGTGCAGAACTAGAGAAGGTTAGCGACTGGCTAGGCCACAACAAGCTGTCCCTCCACGTGGGGAAGACTGAGTCCATTTTATTCGGGTCAAAGGTCAGGCTCAGAAAATCGCCAGGTTTTAACATTAGAATAGGAGATACTGTTCTCACAGACAAAACATCTGTGAAATATCTCGGTTGCGTCCTGGAAAACAGCTTATCAGGGGAAAGCATGGCTCACCAAGCACTTACAAAGATAAATAACAGGACTAGATACCTAGCCAGAATCAGCGATGAAGATTCTTGCTGGAGCTCTCATACAGTGTCACTATGACTATGCGTGTGGCTCCTGGTACAACAGTGCCCCCAAAAGTCAGAAAATAAAACTACAGACATCACAAAACAAGCTAATCAGGGTAATACTAAGGGTACCTGTTCGAACCCACCTTGACCCATCTCACTTTGAGATCATGAGATGGCTTAAGGTGGAAGACAGAGTAAACCAGATAGGGATGTGCCTAGTTCACAGAATAGTGCACGGGGTAGTGCCAGTGTACTTTAACAACTACTTCAACCGAATCAGAGACACCCATGCATACCAAACTAGGCGCAGCTCAACTGACTTTGTGCCAGTCAGATTCAGGAGCTGTATGGGGAAGGAGTCTTTTCTGTATTCAGCAGCTGTCTATTGGAATAGTCTGCCCAGTGAACTGAAAATCATAGACAATGCCGTTAGATTCAAGTCCAGCCTGAAGACATGGCTCAAAAGGGACTATACTTGACCTAGACACTTAGGTTAAGGCCCCCTTGCATGTTGTATGAGTCTGTATGTATATAAATGTTAAATGGTATATGGGATGTGTTGTGATGTCACGTTTTGTATGATGCATGTTTTAAGCATCACACTCCCCCACCCCCCTACAAGGACCACAATGGAAATAAGCTCTGAGCTTTTTTGTGTTCATCCTTGGCAGTATATCCCGACTGTGCTCTTCTGTCACATATTTTTATATTGTCAAATAAAGTCATTCATTCATTCATTCAACATAGGACCTGGGGAACATAGGGATGATCCCGTTTGACGAACACGGCTTGATCCTACCTCAGTGCTAGCATCTTTGCTAACATCGGCAATATGTGCTTTGCCCGAAGATGGTACTTGACACTTCAGATTCAGATTCAGATTCAGATGACTTTATTCACCATATTGCAGTGCAAATGGAACGTGATTCGATGTTTACAGTGCATGCTTTTTTCATAATTAGAACAATAGGTAAATAAATAATTATAAGTAAAGTGCAAGACAGGACAGAACAGTGAGACAACAATAAGACAGTAAAGTGCAGTGGTTGGGGACATGGATACAGTCCAGCACAAAGTTCAAGTCCAGAAGTCCAGCCCTAGCAGCTCGCCATAGAGGGGGGGGGGGGGGGACGACGACACCTGACTCATTTACCAGGCGAGCTGCTGAGGGGAAGAAACTCAGTCTATGGCGGGACTTTAGTGTCTTGGGCAGCCGTAGCCGCCTGCCGTGGGGGAGCATGTTAAAGATGTTGCTTGTGACCCGGGTGGGCGGGGTCTGCCATGATCTTCCTCGCCCTCCGCAAGGCCCTGGAGGAATGTAGGGACTCGAGGGAGGGAAGGGGGCAGCCGATCACCCTCTCTGCCGAGCGTATCACCCGCTGCAGCTTGGCCTTGTCCCTGACCGTGGCTGCAGGGAACCAGATGATGATGGAGAGGGTGAGGATGGACTGGATGATGGCGGTGTAAAACTGGACCATCATGGTCCTCGGCAGCCTGAACTTCCTCAGCAGAGGACATCCTCTTCCGGGCCTTTTTGTTGAGAGCGATGGAATTCAGCTCCCATTTTAGGTCCCGGGAGAGTGTCATGCCGAGGAAGCGGCAGGACTCCACAGAGGCCACCGGGGTGCCTCCCAGAATGATCTTCTGATCATCTGATCATGATCTTCACTTGTTGTGCTTCAGTGGAAAGACAGTTCATCACCACAATATGTGCACTGTAGCGCCGAAGAATAGGAGTCAGAGGCAGGGTGTCGAAAGACAACGCTAAACATTTATTCAAGATACAAGCTCAACTCCAACACTCGCTACTTTACTCGCTAGCTAACAGGAACTGTTTTGCAAACAGGAAAGTAACTAACTAATATTGTCCGTGCGGAACCCTTATCCCCAACACATAGTTCCGTGGGTGAATTATGTTGATCCACCACAGCACACAACTTTGGTTTTATCTACATTTCCACCTGGAAGCTTTTTAAAGGTACATTTGCAGCACAGCACACCTGCGTATGTCTTCTGTGCGCTCCTCGTGCGTTTTGGTAAACATCTGTGCTGGAACTAAAGGAACTAAGTTGGGGTCAAACTGTCATAATGATACATTTATGTAAAAGTAACACGTTAAGGTTTCCAGATTAATCACTGGCGTTAGTGTGTTAACGTTCACAGCACTACTTCTTGTCTGACTCTGGAGAAGATGGTAAGCGCATTTCCCATAATGTTAGCGTGTTCCTATAAGATAAGGAGGACACGTGTTTGCTTCTATGAGCATCACAGCTGACCTTTAACACACATTGTCTCACATCACCATTCACACGTACAGTGTACTGTATTGTACCAGTGCCTCACGGGACCCTGACACCTCCCCGATGTCTCTTCTCTCTCTTCACCTTCATCCATCCCTCCATTTTACACTATTTTTAATCCTTAGTCGTATCTGATTTATAATTTTAGGTAGTGTCATTGAGTCTGAGAAAGATGCTTTAAAATATATTTATGTATTATTATATCGCTCTCAATTATTGTTTTCCGCTTCCTCATCTTTTTCACGTCTCTCTCCATCTCTCTCTTGAATGACGTCACAGTAGCTCTCGCAGTGCAGTTGTGTTTCTACTTCTTGTTAATAATGTATCGACATCTTTGACTCTGTGTATACAGTAATATGTGCTTACCTAGCACTTAGAGGACACCAGGCCCGGCCCGCCTATACGGGGGGGGGGGGGGGGGGGGGAGATCAGTGATAGACCTACAGTATTGTTTGTCCTAAATATAAGTGATGATGACATTTACTAATTAAAACAAAAACATTGCAAATCAGAGTTGTTGCTTTGATTTAGCCCATTAATTAATGAAAATAATGTCTTTTTATGTAGAACGGTCCTCTGGTGAGGGTTACGGTTAGATAGATAGTGTCTCTCAGTTTGCTTGTATGTGTTTATGTAGGAGAGAAAGAGGGCCCATTCACTTTCTCAGGGGCCCGGCTGTTTTTGTTCAAGATGGAAGCAGAGATGTGGTCTATAAACCAGACCACAGGGGCTCAGGAGGTAGAGCAGTCGTCTGGTAATCCAGAGGTTCCCGGTTCAATTCCTACTCCTCCCAGGCAGCGTGTCGAAGTGTCCTTGAGCAAGACACTTAACCCCTACTTGCTCCCGATGAGCAGGTTGGCACCTTGCATGGTCGCCTCCGCCGTCGGTGTGTGAATGTGTGAGTGAATGGGTAAAAAAATATTTGGGGGACAAATTGTAAAGCGCTTTGGATAAAAGCGCTATATAAATGCAGCCATTTACCACAGAGACTGTTTATTCAATGAAGATGTTCATTAAGTAAAGACTTTCGTGAGGTATGCATTCAAACTTTTCTTTCTTTATTTCCCCTCTGAAGAGTACACAGGGAGTACTTATGGTGATTTAAATACAGAGTACTTTTCTCTTCAACCAGCTTCTTTATTCTATTCAACCTAAACCATTGCAAATGGTTCCGTCCCCAACGTCAGAGAGCGTCTTAAATCACATCCTCCCGTTTCATTTTGTGATGTAATTTTTTACATAACGATCGTTATCATTCTCAGTTATTATAGAGAAGCAATACACATGTAATACCAGCCAGAGCACTCGCTGAGACCGGGGTGTATCATATCGTATGTGCTCTCTCCAATTTACTAGGTCAACCCCGCTGAAGAATGCATAAGGAGGCTGGCATGTGTGTCTTTGTGTGTGTGTGTTAGGGAGCACATGGCTTGGGGTGGCAGGGGGAGTGCGTTAGAGGGTAATAGGGTGATGAGGTCATCCCAGTGCATCTTCCGCTCCACTGGCCTGTCGGGGTTTATTTCTCTGAGCCCCCAACCCCTCCCCCACACCTCATCAGCCTCTAAAGGCAAATAACGCATAGACTTTAAGGTCATGTCAGAGATGTATAGAGAGAGAACGTCTGTTTGAGTCAGATGGTCTCGTTGTATAATGTGTGTAGGGGAAATTGAATGTTCTCATATCCGCCACCTAGAGGATTTGATTTATTCTATAATGAGGTTACTGACCCCTATCACTCTTTCCACTAAGTGGCAGTAATGTGGAAAGATTCTATGCTCCAACCACCGCTGAATCTCATATGAGGCAGAAGCAGTGTCGTCTCCTGGGTAGAGAACAGTCTAGATGCCATAGTTGGGACTATATTTGATTATTATTTCTAGGTGGTGGGAGTGGTTAAGTTAAGGGATAGGTTTATATGCTACTTTTTGGGGTGGAATTCTGCTGAATTACAGCTTTGCAGTTAGGTACGTTTTTATAGAAATGTCCTTCTGGGCTGTGCGAACTAGACACTTACATGCAGGTGCTGTAAGTTGTATTTTATTGTTAACACTTTGATTGCCTAAGGCTAAATTCATGATATACCATCCGTTGCCAGCTCTATTTAACATGGAGAAGTTCCCCTTCTTTGCAGGGCTATAACTTTTTAAATTCTATTGCTAGATTGCCATTATTAGGGCCCATTCAAGGTCCTATATGTATTGTTCATGGTGTAGCAACGTTAAACTTTTTCATTCACATATTCATACTAAAATATGGTCTAAGGTATAAGTATGTTTTCATCTCTTTCTGCAGCTTTCTCCAGAACGTGATTTATAGCCCCAAATGCATTATATTGATGATGAAATACAGTTTGATAGCAATCGGCGCGATATAAAAAATTCCAACTGAACGTACTTCTGGAAGTTACTACACGTCATCTGATGTTGACCGGATGGGCGAGGGGGCGTTTATAATTCCGTGGGCAGCGTTATACCATTCATCTAATGTGGGTCATATGTTCATCAGATCAGTTAGTATCGAACACGGTAATATTACACGCTAAAACTCACCCCAGTCTCCTCGGGCCGTTGGGCGATCAGCGTGGGGTAGACAGTTTTCCATTATGGGATGTCGAAATACCCGGTCCATTTCCAGGTTGTATAATAGTATATACGTCCAAATAACGTTGTTTATTGAGTTAGGGCGAGCAATCTATTATCCAGTGTTTCAAGATGGAGTCGCGGGAGCTATAGAGAGTGGCCGGAAGTAATATGGGTGATCACCACTTCATCCACATGACTTCCTGTTTGGCGCTTCTGCCGATCGGCCACCAGATGGCTCTCTTGAACCGCTAGAGGATTGAGAGGAGCTCAGAACTGTGTGTGAAGGCTGCAGAGGGGAAATATGATTTCGATCACAGATTTTTGAAATATTGATATTAAAGACGAGTTAGGGCGTCCTCTGCAACTTGAGCATGGCTAGGAAAGACGCCTAAACACGTTTTCGGCACTTAAAGTGTTAAAGTGCTCTACATGTCAATAGCTCTGCATTCCGACAGCCATCACTGATATAGTGTGTTTTGTCAGTAACATGGGTCTCCCAGTCCCTCCGCTCTGCGGTAAACAGAAAATAAATGTTCTGGTATCCCATTCCAACTTTATCCAATCAGGAGAGAGAACTCCACACTGGAAAAAGAAATACAATACAAAAAATTTTTAAGCAATTATATGTTTTTAAACAAGTAAAATAATCTGCCGAGGCAGCTAGCAAGTCTGGTTTGAAATAAGTAAAAATATCTAGGCTCTCTCCAGATCAAGTCAAGTCAAGAGTTTTATTTGTCACGGCATACAAGCATACAGTGAAATGTGGGTGGTCATGCCCGCAGCGATTGTGCAATAATACAAGTAATAAGAATAAGACATAACAGGTATAATGTACATAAAGTTTACAAAAAGCATGGTAAAGACATGCTAAGGTCCTGCGATAGTGCAATACAGTGTTAGCTACGGATGAGGCACTGGATCTTATGTACACTACCATAGACGCCTGGCCATAAGAGCATTCGGAGCATCTGCTCTCCCACTATTGAACTTGGGGGAGCAAAGGTATGCTCTTGCTCCACCACTTTTTGATCATATGAAAAATATGATATATCCCCCCCAATATATAAATCTAACCATAACTACGTAATTTCAATCAAATTAATAATACGCAATGACACTTAATAGCGAGTTTTTAAGTTTCCAAAGATTCTGTCCCCCCCTGCCCTCCACATTTGAATGGTTTGATCCACTGCATACCACGGTCCCTCCCCCAGCAGTCAGTAGCGCGCATGTTGCTGCAGCCAGTACAGGCTGTGAGTGCGTGTGTGTGTCACAGGCGACAGAGTCTCTTATCGGTGGCAGGATTTTCCAGTAAGTTATGTTAGACATGTCTTTACTATTGAGTGGTAGAACTTCTACCACGCAATACAATAAAAGTGTTTCACGTCCCGAAATGCCATCTGGTCATACCGTAAATCCTCTAATAATAATAATAATAAATAATAACAACGTTTCCCCCTGGTTGGCGTTAGCTTTAGTGCTAGCCGCTAGCTAACGTTGTCATAATATTATCTAGATATGTGGTGTCAGCTGGATGACATGACTTTGTTTGCAAAATACGTTCGCTATCTATATGGCAGACGAGCAGGGCCGGATTAACAACGGCCGCGGCCCGTGGGCCTCTAGTGACGAGGGGCCTCAAAAAAAAATTACTTTTTTTTTTTTTTTTTTTTTGAGATCGATGTCATGACTGTGCATTGCAGACTCAGGGAGGAGGCAGAGAAGGACAGAAAGAGACACAAGAGTTACAGGTAATGGAAATATATCTTTTTTCTCTTTCTTATTAAAAACTTGGCCTATTTGAAAGGAGATTGATTTAATAAAAATAAATGAGCGAAAAATCAATATACAGTATATATATATATATTAATATATTATTATTATAGTAATTGGCTATCATACTGCAATATAAACTGAGTTTTATAGTGAAAAGAGCAGCTTTATTGGTCAATATTGAAGGCTCTATATTGCAGGAAATTGCACATACAGGTTCATTAAATTAAAAAAAAATCTGCCGTGGAGGGGGTCGTGCCTAACCCCCTCCAAACCACCCCTTGCCTGTCCCAAAAAAATTAATAATAATAATAATTACAATTAAAAAAAAAATTTAAAAAAATAATAATAATTGCACCCCCACTTTCAACTATAACTAGGCGGCCATGTACACTACTATACTATAGTTATACTATATATCCTTATGCTATCTTGAGATAGCATATAGCAGATTGGATGAAGTGGGAGACTGAACAAACACTATATATAAATGATGGCCGTCAGAATGTAGAGCTATTCAACACTAATTTGAACAAAGAAATACCACTTACAGCATTCAATCTCTGCGTGGACAACATTGCTTTCAGTGGGACCAGAAGAATTCACCCCATGATATCCTGCCACTCTAATAAGAGTGCTTTTAGGGAATTCCAGGAAGTGTGACCCAGAAGCAGTCCAATGGGGTTTTACCATAGAGACGTTTTTAAATGTTAGCTTGAAATGCAAACCATTTGAATCCCAAGGTAGTTAAAGAAACTTGAAACTTGAAACTAGTTGCATTAATTTAGCAGGCTGTCATTTAAAATGACCATGGTTGGGTATTTTGTACTGCGATTCCAAATGAGTTCATTTTGAAAGTATTTTTAACATCCAAAATCCCAGCACAAAACACAACCCATGTCATTTTAAATGGTGGCCTGCTAGATGAGTACAAACCAACTTGGAATTCAAAAGGTTTGTATTTCAAGCTAAAGTATTTTTGAAAATGTGTATACTGTGTATGTGTCATACTCGCAATATTTGATGCAATATTATGAGTGACATCTTTGATGACATTTCCTCGATGTTACCCTCCTTGATATTCACCAATGCAGTTGATACAAAGTGTGGCCTCAGTCTCTCATATGTCACCACTGCTGGTGTGGAATGAGTAACCGGTGATGTCACTGGATTAAGCAATATTTTGAATTTAGCCAATCAACTGTCAACAGCGCAAACCGAATGGCACATCAAATTGTGAATGTAAGATTATAAGATGTTTTTTTGTGTTTTCTTTTTCATAAACATAGAACATGTGTGTTGATAATACATTGACATATTCTAAATCTAATTTTGATTATAGTTAATAATTGCCTATTTACTTTGTCCATTGTAAGGGCAGATGGGCATGGTAGTGGACTAGCGAACTCCTGCATATTGGCTCCATCTAGTGGCTACTGAGAACACTACAGACAGCTCCAACCTGAAGCCACCTATCATTGGCACTTCTCAGAGACAATAGATCCGCTTGCTCACTATATTTGCATGTACACAAATATCACATTAATATTTAGGAATATTCAGGTAATTAATTCTACAGTACATCATGTAAAACGACTTAAAATTGCACCCTAGACTAGTGTTTAAACTCATAATTCAAGCTCGTCTATGGATAGCCATGGGTAAAGCCACAAATCTGTGTCACCCAGAGACCTACTCTCTGCCTCCTCTGGGTAACTGAGACCCACTTCAGACCCGGGGGGGGGGGGGTTGGACATCACCCCAAGCAGGCTATTGTCCTCCTGGCCCCGTCCACCACAGTCAGGTCAGCTGAAACACGCTCAATCTTTTACCGTAGACTGAAAACACAAGGATTCAAAATGTACCTCATGTAATCACATTAAGAAAAAGGTTGTCGTCTTAATTACTCTTATTGTCTACACTTGTCCAGGTGAAAAGCACTGGAGTTTGGCTGTTAAGATGATCAATATGACATATCGATTGTTGAGCGTATCCCTTTGCTGGCTTTGTTGTACACAATTATGGCTTTGGATGAAAGTGTCATAGTTTAGCTAAATGACTGAATGTAAATGTCATAAACTATGCATACAAACTACTTTTTTCCTGCACAATGAATGTTTACATTTTTCAGTTCTTGGTTATGTTCTTTTTTTATTTTGCAATTCAACAAACAATTCACAAGACATACATCTGAAACAAAATAAAATAAAAGAAACAAAATAAAATCATCATAATCAAATCAAAGGTATATACCATGTACATATGTGTCTTCACACTTTTAACTCAAAACTGTGATCGTTACCAAAAGCTAGTTTTACGTCCGGTAAACTACGAACTTCCCCCATCTATCCTCCCATACTTCCTCTCTCTCTACCGGACTGGATTTAAAAAAATGTAAATACAAAAAATACAAATAAAAGATCTGTCTCTTTGTCACTGTGCTCAAGTTTCTCAGGTTGAGTTCTTCCTCGTGGCTCATCTTCATCTCACGTGAGTGGACAAGGCAAACCATCCTCCTCCTCTCAGCTTGTCCACCTGGAGCAAAGACAAAGGACTTATTTATAAAAAAAAATAAAAATGTTTAATGGGACATTGATAGGGCTGACCCCGATTAGTCGAATAGTCGACTAATCGATTGAAATGAGCCGTAGTCGACTGCCAACCTCTTAGTTGAATGCAAACAATTATATAGTATATATATATATTTTTTATCATTCTTTCCAAAAGCAAAGAGGTCTAGAAGCATGGCTAACGCTAATAGCGCACGTACCAGCGGGGCTAACTGCCTAAGAAAACGGGCACAGTGGCACTGAAAGAGGATTTCACCCGTCTAATGAACACACTGACTAGACAAATATCAAGATGTGGACCAATTGCATGCTTTTCAGGAAGCCTTCAGTCAACTCTCTGACATTAAGCACCCCCTACATCCCAAATGGAATAATCCAAAAAAATTATAATAATAATAAATGTAAAAAAAAATATTACATTTTTTTTTTTTGATAGTCGACTAAGATAGTTTGGCCAATCAAAGTCAACTATACAAATCCTTAGTCTGGGACAAGCCTAGACATTGATAATAAGTGTGTGTGTGTGTGTCTGTCCTTGTTTTCCTACCGTTATGGGGAGCAAATGTCCCCACAAGTGATGAAAACTGTATTTTTGTTGTTGTTGTTGTGGGGACATTGGCCAGATCCCACAGGGTAAAGCAGCTATTTTAAGGTTATGAGGGTTAGAGTTAGGTTAAGGTAAGGTTTAGGATTAAGCAGGTAGTTCTTAAGGTTAAGATTAGGGTAAGGGGTTAAGGAATGAATGTAAGTCTATGGACCGTCCCCACAACACATCGACTATGTGTGTGTGTTTTTTTTACCTGTGTCTGGCTATCCCCGTTTTCTCCATCAAGACTTAATAAAGAGGCGTCAATACCAGCATACCTGCCACACAAGAAACACCACAAAACACTCAATCCACTTGAGTAAATTAATTGCCTACTGCCCCCACCCGTTGTATAGTTTCACTTTCACTTCTAGAGTAGATTTTACTTCACGCGACGCAGAGAAAGACTAGAGAAGAGATGCCATGTTACACAACAATGAGAGGATTTATCAATATTTTGGATTTAAACACCGTAGCAGCTCGACTGGAGAGGAGCTCAAAGGACCAGTCCAGATCAGCGAAAGTACTTTTTTTTTTAGGCGAACAAGAAAACAATGAACATTTTCAGCCTATTGTATATGCTGTGTTACAAACATACTGTATCATTCATGGTTGGTTTTGTTTCAGTGACACCTGTAGGTAAGGGGAGGAGAGGAGGGGAGAAACAACCGAGTGCAGAGTGCACATTCATTTGTTGTCGGCTTGTTCATGCCTTTACAAGCTTCAACGTTTTATTCATCATCTAAATGTGGCAATCCAAGCTTGATATGCAACGTTAAATTAATGACCTTCTGTGTTAAGACTCTTAGTAAGCCAGTGTAAAGTAAAGATATTGAGCATACATTTGTAAAATGTGCAACCCTAGTTTCACCTAGTGTCGTATGAGACGTATTCGTCGTATGGCTGGATGTACCCGACAGTGACATCCATACCGTCGCGGGACGGATACGCATACCGTTACACCCCTACTTATAACTAATATCTCAGGGCGGAATCCACAAAGGGTTTGCGCAGCTTTTTCCGACGCAAAGCCAGTGCAAATAGCGCTGAAACACAGTTTGCTATCCACAGGAGGCTCAACGGATGAAATGAGGTGGTAACTGCGTTCCGTCAGCATTGCGTCCGGTGCAATTAGCGCATATTTAAATGAGGTAATATGGGCGGAACATGTCCCCTTTCTATGCAAATGAGTCTCATCCAAAAATGCTCCCAATCCACAAAGCCCGGCGCAAATTGCACCGAGCAGTTAATTCTACGCACCTACCGTCTTCACAGACATCGTGGTAACTAAGCGCAAACTAAAGCCCTAAGCGCTATAGGGGCATCATGCCAGCTTCACTGCCAGCGTCACAGGTGATCATGGCAGCAGTAATTGTTGCCAGACGCAGGCATCATAATGCCAGGCGTGCCCGTGAAAGAATATTTCAAAGGAGAATATCACCTTTTTTATTTAATTGAGACCGAACTCATCCAGAGACACAGGTTGCTAGCTCAAGCAATCCTTTATCTACTGGATGAAATCAAGGAGCCAGCCACCCAGAGATCCCATGGAATCGTATTTATTATTTAAAGGGGAACTATTTTACTATTTCTTTCACTATTTGGGCACTTTTACACAATTCCTGTGAGTCTATGGAACACCTCTGTAATATATATATTTTTTTTATTCATTGTTTTGTATTTCTAATCAAGTCCTCAAAAACAGCATTTTTCTACCTCAAGATCTCGAGCTGTTTTGAGCCTGGGCTCCTAAACCACTGTGTGGCCTGCGCCGCCTCTTGAACATTAACATGCAGCGGTGACTATGTGACATCACATATAGGCACATTTTCAAACGACTCAGTTCAGTGAGGGTGAATATTGTGAGAGGAGAATTGGAAGAATGCGCCAATATGAGAATTTTGAGACATAGATCATATTAATATAAGTTCACATAGCTAGGAAACAATGCTAAACACTCAAAAAGGCCATTTATAAGATAGTTCCCCTTTAAATATTGTTATTTAACGTTGTCTGCATTATGGATTGATTGATTTTGAAATGAGATTTAGATTTTGCATCATGCTGCAACTTTTATTTGTGTTATGCATTGCTCTTGCTGCTTGTTTGATTATGTCTTCATTATATAAAGCACTTTGAACTGCAATCCTTGTATGAAAGGTGCTATATAAATAAAGATTATTATTATTATGATTGACTGCACTCACGTTCCAATTGTAGCACCAAGCGAAAACTATTGTACCACCACACACTCATATGCTCCAGAATAAACTTTTAATTCATAACGTTTCGTCGGGTCCATGAGGAGCTGGAAACACGGCCAATGAAAAGTGTATTCTGGAGTATATGATAATACAGGTTCTATTATCCTAACTAAACATTAAATACAACTTGCTCACTCAAAATATTAGTTAATTGTAAAATATCTTCACTGGCAGTGCCTAAATTCGGTATAAAGATTCTGCACTATGGACAGATTTGCTCAAAATATTTATATAGACGGTATAATCCGTCTGTAATGTCATCATCACCAAGACAAGTTCCGTACACTCACCCTCTCCCGCCTCCAGTGGCCTGTGATGAGAGGTCCTCTTCAGGCAGTAACATGGACTCCTCTGGGGTCCTTCCTCCCCCTGACAACAACATGATGAAACGCTTCTTCAGGATATTATAAAACATCAAACTACGCTATAATTTCTTAAAGTGACATTTCACTTTCGTAGACCATAGTTTTCAGTGGTATCTCTCTCTATCTGTACACACTGTAAAAGTATTGGGAATTATTGGGCTTATTAGTGTTTAATAGTTAATGCCAGCAAACTGTGAAAGTTTAAAAAAAAATTAAGTAGAGACTTAAGACCATTAGTTTTACTGAACAGTATAGACTTAATACCATTAGTTTGGGTTCACTTGGGGTAAAATTAAATGATGTATAATTTTTTCACCACAGTTCTTCTAACATCCTTCTATGTACCAAAAATGCAGCAAATCAAGTCACGTTGCTTTGATTTCTAACATAGTATACACATGGTTCTTGGTATTGTGTCTTAGAGATCAAACTAAATGAGCCAGACATGGTTGTCCCACTGTACCTGTAGTGTTTGGGCTGAAGGCAGAGGGAGGTATAGAGGAGGCAGAGGGGCTGAAGACAGAGGAAGGTGTGGGGGAGACGGAGGGGCTGAAGACAGAGGGAGGTAAGGGGGAGACGGAGGGGCTGAAGGCAGAGGGAGGTATGGGGGAGGTTGACACCCTGGATGAAGCGCTCTGTTTTTGCTGCTCTATGAGCTCCAGCAGTCTGCTCCTGGCCGCCGCACTCTGCTTGTTCAGCTCTACGAGGCGCTGCTCCACACTGCTCACACTGCGGGCATCGGGCGCTACAGGCTGAGGGAGAAGAAGAAAGAGACAGAGGCATGTCCTGAAAGATGTGTCGTTTATCACAGAAATATTAGTGCTGTCAATCGATTAAAATATTTAACTCGATTAATCGCATGATTGTCCATAGTTAACTCACGATTAATTGCAAATTAATCGCATTTTTTGTATTATTTTTGTTCTACCTTAAACAGCTCTTTTTCAAGTTCCAAGTTTTAAACTATTATCAACATGCGAGTCAACAAATGCTTGCTTTATGCAGCCATTTAACACAAAAGGATGACCCTCATGCATTGCAAATTTGCATCAAATTCAAAACAGAGTGATGCACAAAATAACTTAAAAGAAAATAATAATTTAAAACAATGAATAAAGTGCGCATGAAATAATACGGGAAAGAAAACGTTAGGAACTTGTTACATTCACCCACACAAGGGATGAGTAATCGCCACCCCCCCCCCCTCTCTCTCACACAGACTCTCCCAGCTCTCTTTCTCTCTTGCCCCTTCCTCATCTCTCTCACCCCCCTCTCTCTCTCTCTATATATCTCTCACACACACAGACACACCACACACACACTTCAGAAACAAACATAGTATCAATGAGAGCATCAATAATACACCTGAGTGAAGTCTAGTAAAAAAAAAAATTTAAAAATGTAAATAAGTAAAAAAGAAAATAATTTTCTTAAAAGTGAATCGTGAGTTAAAAAAAATAGTGGCGTTAATACCGCATTAACTTTGACAGCCTTAAAAAATATACATTTTCATCTCTATTTTTGGTCATGGTTTTAACTTTTTAAAGAATAACTTTATACCATTTTATAAAAGATGAAAATAGTCTAACTCTTTGGATGCCACGGACTTGAGCATCTTTTGTTCCTACCACTCCAACGTGTTATACTGTGGTGAATATAATAAGTATAGTTTTAGAGTGATCCTGTCTAATCCCAGAAAACGACGATATGCAGCAATACGTGAATTTCACTAAAAGCGTTGGCGTTTCTCGCCTGGACACGCTACTATTTCCAAATCAAATGTATATAATAGGTATTATGTTTCATCATGAGTGCATGAAAGGGGGGGGGGGGGGGGGGGGTCGTTTTTTGATGCTTTGATCGTCACCAACGGTATACGTTGTGGAGTAACGTTACACACACACACGTTGTGATTGATGTTAAATCATGGGTGGATCAAAGCAGAATTGATATAATTTAGTCCTTACCTTCACTAGGAGGTACCCCAAAAAGAATATTCCAATTGTCTGATCGCGAGTCCCAGTATTGGTGTCCATCGTGTCGCCAATATAATCCACGACAACAGATGCATCGGGGGCATTTGACGCTTCTCAATGCGATCGGGATAACCGCTCGACTCGCATGACAAAGAAAACTGCGCCCGGAGACATTTGAACATTACACAGGCAAAGATATAAGGTTTCAAAGGGTGCTCAATACTGCCACCTGGGAGGATGTGGCCGGTATTGCACTTTGGCGATCTCAGGATGATTCCCCACGTTAACCCAGAGTCTGTGTGCCTGTAATGAATAGAAATATCGAATAAAAGAAATAACGATGAAAACCCGACTATACTCGGGTCTGGCGCTGAACGGTTGGCGAGATAACCCGACTATCCTCGGGTCTGGCGCTGATTGAGTTAAAGTTCAGATAAAAGATAATTTGTTGCCATATCAACCACATTGTAATTGTGCCTAATAACAACAGGACAAGATATTGTTAATCGATATCAGTGGCATCTCACCTGTTGTATAAGCGGTTCTCTGGTGGGGGTCACACAAACCCCTCTCTCTGATTGGTCCTGCTGGGACCCCCTCCCTGCACTATTGGACCCCGACAACCCACTCTCTCTCCCTGATTGGTCCTGCTGGGACTTCCTCCCATTGCTATTGGACCCTGACATCCCGCCCTCTCTCCCTGATTGGTCCTGCTGGGGCTTCCTCCCATTGCTATTGGACCCTGACATCCCGCCCTCTCTCCCTGATTGGTCCTGCTGGGGCTTCCTCCCATTGCTATTGGACCCTGACATCCCGCCCTCTCTCCCTAATTGGTCCTGCTGGGGCTTCCTCCCATTGCTATTGGACCCTGACATCCCACTCTCTCTCCCTGATTGGTCCTGCTTCGCCCCCCTCCCTGCTCTACTAGAAGCTGAACTCCTCCTCTCGCCGACACTGTGGGGCGTGGCTGTGCAGCTACTCGATGAAGACCCGCTCCTCCCTGCACTGCTATTGGGCGATCTCCTGCCACCTGACCCAAGATCCCCAGCCTGGTTCAGCTGGGCCCGGATCAGGTCATTCTGGCGGGCCAGCTGGGTGATCTGGGTCAGCATGGCCTCCTGGGAAAACTGGGAGGTGAGGGGATTGGGGAGGAAGGCCTGGGAGGAGGTGGAGGGGAGATTGAGGAGAGGCAGGCTGGGGGCTGAGCTGAAGGAGAGCCTGGTATCAGGAGCAGGAGCCTCCTGGTGGACAGAAACAGGAACAACCACTGGAGAAAGAGAGAGAAGTATTACAGGCCGATAGTGTCAATCAGTGAGTCAATCTCGATTCATAGCAGCAGGTGAAATCTGCAGAAATTCACAGTATAATAAGTTACTATATAGCCAGAATATGGTATATATTTATTTTATATATATATATTAGTGCGGTCAATCGATTAAAATATTTTATCTGATTAATCGCATGATTGTCCATAGTTAACTCACGATTAATCGCAAATAAATTTCTTTCCTTTTCTAAATCTACCTTAAACGGATATTTTTCAAGTTTTAATACTTTTATCAACATGAGTCAACAAATGCTTGCTTCATGCAGCCATTGAACACAAAAGGATGACCCTCATGCATTGCAAATTTGCATCAAATTCAAAACAGAGTGATGCACAAAATAACTTAAAATAAATAATAAATAAAGAAAATAATAATTTTAAACAATTAATAAAGTGTGCATCCTTCCTCATCTCTCTCACCCCCCCCCCTCGCTCTCTCCATCTCACACACACACTTTTTTTTGTATCAACTTTTTCTCCCATTTTCTATTTTTCTCCCATCCCAATTTTCGTATCATCCAATTCAACCCTCCCCTGTCTTTGAACGCTGTTTCTTGCCTCCCACAAGCCGGCTGCAATGTGGACTAAGTCATACATAGCACGAGTCCCCTCCGATACTCGAGGTAACAGCAGTCGCATCTTTTCCACCTGCGTGGCTCGATCTTTCAGCGTCAGGGGTCTGGGCTTTGGAGGGGCCCCGCCCCCGTCGCTTCCTGATTCTACTGTGCAGGCGCACCAACCGACCTGTAGGAGTCGCTGTCCACAACGCCCGATCCCCACCCATCAGTTTTCCTCCCCCTAATACTGCCAATGTGTATTAGTGCGGACGACCAGCTAAACTGAAAAAAAAAAACACACACACACACTTTGAGTCAGAAACAAACATAGTATCAATAATACACCTGAGTGCAATTTTTTATTTAATTTTTTTTACTAAAACACTAATCGTGCGTTAAAAAAAGAGTGGTGTTAATTAACAGAATTAATGATGTTAATGACGCCTTAACTTTGACAGCCTTAACACTTTCAATGGCCAAAACGTCATAACACGTTTATTATCGTTTTATTAGCGATCTGAATTCATATTTCATCAACCGAGTCTCCCGTTGGTATGCAGCCCCTGTAGGAGCTCAGATGTGAAAAAACCGCCCCTATCGTCTCCCAGATGGTAATGCACCCTTTTGGAATTAACTATGTTCTATTTTTATCTTACTTTTATTCTGTATTTAATTTTATTCGTTTTACTAATAACTATTTTATTTTTATTTTTTAACTATGTTCTAACCCTGTAGTGTAGCACTTTGGGATCCCAGTGAACAAAAAGTGCATTACAAATCCAATCTATTATTATTATTATTATTATTATTATTATTATTATTATTTGGAATGGACTCAATGAAAATGGATGAGAAAAGAAAAATCCGGAATCCACATTTTACTTCTCAGGCATGTAACCCGAGCCGATCGGATTAATTGTGGAGCCTCAGAACAGCGTGGAATACATATGTACAGTATGTAGCGTTGGATCAATAAAAGCAATCGATTTTTGGAATGGCGATCAGGAATTGGAATGATCTTTTTGGAGAACATTGATCTGAGGTAAGGAATCTATTTTACAAGTCTTGGGATAATCAGAGTTGTATTAGCTGAGACCTCAGCGTGCGCCCTATGTGTGTGTGTGTGTGTGTGTGTGTGTGTGTGTGTGTGTGTGGGCGATCGCTTTGAGGAAATCAGAGAATCGATTTTTCAGATCGCCTATATAGCGCGCATACGTATATACATATACTATCGATAATCTACCGTTTATTTGAAAACGATTCATAAATAGGCCGAAAAATTACAACGTTTTTGTGTATTCTAGAATATTCCAGTAAAGGGCGATTATCATGGAATATTTATATTCTCCTTGAAAACGAGGGCTTTTCAAAATGCTATAAAATGAAAATGAACCGATAAAAAAACAATCCGCTTCGACAATGTTGACTGGAAAACGAGTCATTGATAAGCGACGGGCAGATTAGACACATAGGCATAATTTAAAACATAGATTAGGCGTTATTAACGCTAACTGTTGTGAAGGGCCAGATTAAACCGAATATATATATTTATTTATATATATATATTTAATTGTATTTGTATATTCTCTAATATTCCTTGATATCCCTTGTATATTCCTTGTACAATATGCATTGAATATCCATTCTAGCCTACTGAACATCCCATAATAGTCTCCATTCTACTATTGGTCGAGACCTTGGTGCCAGGCTGCCATACCCCCCAGACCCAGTTCAAACGTACCGCTCAACATGTACGAACAAGTCCTAGTTCCGCGTAGGAATCTGGCTACCGCACCACTAATGGGACTATTTGTTCATAGTGCGTATATATACTGCGCTACTAAAGTAGGACTTCCTTTTCAGTCCAGTTTCTTACCCTCCAATAGAGTCACAGACGTAAAGCCTCCCCGCGACGCCACGTGTGGGAGTAAGGCCAAGTTCGGCTTACCATCGGTATTGAGACATCGTGTATATTAATATTTGAATAGTCATATTTGGCACTATATCGTCGAGTTGGACGTAGTCTATTAAGCTAATAGTCTGTTAATATATAGTGCTTCGTACGGTGAGAATACTACCGTAGTCAGTACCCCATCGTTTCGGGCAGAGAACTGGCTGCTTATCCAGGGTGGTTGACCCCACGTGAAGCTGCACCCGAGGAGCCCCAGAGCCGACGAGCGAGTGGACCTGTATACCGGATTATTCTACCGACGACAGCCCGCCTTCCCAGGCACGGATTATGCTTTGTATACGTTGATTATTCCATGGATAAAGACCCCCGACACTGCCGTGTGTTGGAACCCCCCCCCCTGGAGAGGACGCAAGGTGAGGAGACGCTCTGCAAGACGAGGTCGCTTCACGTCTCTCCCCCGTGGACCGGAGAGAGCCGGCTCACAGAGAGTCCACCTGCTTTCATCTGCGGTCCAAGGATCGCCGGCGCATTGAACGGCACTACAGTGGGTTCACCTGGGATACCCTTGGCCGGATGAGGCAGCCGGATTCTACCCCCCCCCCCTTCCTACTCCTGTCGGCTTACAAGCGACCGGATTAACCCCCCCTAGTGTATCCAGCCTATAATCATTGAAGTATCATTGCTGTTATTCCTTAACTATTCCAGGTCGTATATGTACCACCTGCGCCTTCAGAGATTGGACATTCTCTATTGATATACCGACGAATACTCTTGCCATAAAAGTGCATACTAATTTCCATTCATAAATGTGATTGATTTGATTAAGTGCTTGCTCTACACACCATCGCTGTGTAGAAATAAAGACCTATTTCTAATTCGTACATTTGTGTTGGATCCGTTTCATCTACGTGACAGTGTTCATCATAATATATTTATGCCGTGTACTGGGTGGCCGAATATTAAGTACAAAGGTAGTGGTAGTAAGTATCATATCTAGTAATACAGTCAGGGAATTGTACCCCTCAGTTACAATTGGTCCTTCGAGCCGGATGGTAATTAGTGTAATATTAATATAGTGTTATTAATATTGAAATGGCCTATGATGAACACTCCACAAAACGATCCTCCTAACCAACGCCCGCAGCGCGAACGACGGCTCCCTCAGTACTTAGAGGCTTACGCTGTCAGTCAACAACCTAGTCTTCTACTAACAGTAAACGCGGTAAAACTAGAAAGTAAAAGTATGTCTAACCCCAACGCCCAGACTACCCCGACCATAGAGGCCCCTACGGGTTCTAATGTAACTGACCAAGTTCACGGTGGGGACCAGTGGGAACCAGACATGACTTCACACCCCGCCAGTACTGAAGAAGTAGTCCCCGATGAGTCCCGGGAGGAATACAACGCTACCGAGAGAGAACTCGGCACGGAAGAAGACGGGGAGAGCACCGTGGAGATAGAGCTCCAAGGCTCCGCAAGGAGTACCCCGAGGGAAGGCTCCCCTATACAACCGCCTTCTCCCAGCGAGGCAGAGAGGACCCTACAGCAGGCCTTCCTCATCAGCCTGAACGCCGCTGCTGAACGCGACCGACTGCAGATCCAGCAGCGGAGCGAAGAAGAGCATATACGTCTAGAAATAAGACGCATTCAGAGGGAAGAGAATGTGGCCCGAGACCGAGCAGACAGCCAGCGAGCAGCTGCTGGTGCTCTACGGGACGCAGAGCGCGACAGACAGCAAGCGCAACTAATAGAACAGCTGATCAGACGGACAACACCCTCTCCCTCCGCCAGAGGCTCCAGGAACTCGTCTAGACACACCTCCAGGGCGGCATCCCCTAGCCGAGTAAACAACCCTGAACTTGACCAACAGACGAGGTCTATACCCCCCACAGACCACCCCCCCCCACCGGTCCAAGCGAGACCTAGCAACCGGGAAGGAGCAGCATATCCTGTGGAGAGGCTAAACCAGAGACTACAAGCACTGGATGACCTAACTGAAGACGAAGAGGAAGAGGAGGAGAACCACGCCCGACGACAGCACAGTACTCTACCGGACCAGGAGGTCCGGTACAGCCCAGGCTATACTCCCGCGGAGCTGCGCTACAGACCCCCGACTCTATACCCGGGTGAGCACGACGCACGACCCGCACCGAGGAACAGCACCTGGACAAGCGGGCCATGGTACACTGCCGGTACCAGCCCATACCAAGGAGCGGGAGGAGACTCGCCTAGGAGGCCTCTCCCCCAACGCTCGCCGATGTATCCACAGTCAGCGTCATACATTGGCACGCCTATGGTACCCGACTTCACCCAAGAGAACCGGGCCCAGTATACAGAACTCCGCATGTGTCTGGAGACCATGTTGGTGGATGTATTGGATGAACGCCACAAATACGCCATCCTACTGAAGCACTTAAAGGTACCCCGCGCACATAATATAGCGCTCGCCTACGCGACTTCCACCACCCCATACACAGCAGCGCTGGTAGCATTGGACCAGAGGTATGGGCGCATATGGGATTACGTGATCCAGGAGATCCGACACATCGACCGCTTACCCCCAGCAATAGACAATCGAGCACTGGACGACCTGTCCATCAGAGTGCAGTCCCTGGTAGGGATGTTGGGAGCGCAGAGAGAGAAGGGGAGGCATGAACTTTACGCCAACTCAAATGTGGAAAGGATCTTGGAGAAGCTGCCGCCCGCTCGACAGGAGCGTTTTAGGCGGCAGAGAGACCACCGAGACCCGAATGGCCCCGAACCGAACCTCCTCGATCTAGCAGACTTCCTGGCGAGAGAAGTCAGCAGCCTACGGCTAGATACATTCGGACGGAGCACCCCTGGCTCCAGAGAAGGAACCAGACGACTAAATGATGGAAGAAGATCGGTGACTGTGATGCACCAATCGGAGTCAGTACCGAGCAGCAGGAGCCACAGTACCCCCTCCAGAACGGAGAAGTGGAAGATAGTGTGCCCCTACTGTGAGAAAGAACACTGGCTAGCGCAATGTGACTCCTTCCCCAAGCTGAACGCGGAGGAAGCAAGTCAATGGATAAAGTCCAACAAGCGCTGTTTTCGCTGTGCGCGCTCACACATGGCAGCCGAATGCCGCTTAAAGAAAAGGTGCACCAAGTGCGATGGAGCCCATCTGGACATACTTCACGACAGTAACAGACGGCGCCCTTCACCCGCACCATCCAGCAGCAAAGCGAGCGTCATGTACATCGATCCCGCCAGCAGCAGTGGAGCCCGAGTACTCCTAAAAGTAGTGCGTGTGACACTAAGCTACCAGAATAAAGTCCTGGACACTTACGCCGTCCTCGATGACGGGTCCGAGAAGACCCTTCTGCTCGCCTCCGCTGCGGCCCAGCTAGGGCTGCGGGGAAGCGAAACCCAAATGACAATTCGGACAATAAGACGAGATTTGAAGACGATAAAGGGCGAGAATGTCTCATTCTCTATCGCAGCAAGCGGCCAGCCTGAGCGACGGTACCAGATTACAGACGCTTTCACCAGCCAAGAAATAGGACTGTCGCGGTTAGGGATGGGAATCGAAAACCGGTTCCTAATTGGCCGATGCCTGGAACCGTGTGGCTCCTGTGACTTTCGATTCCCTTATCGCTGCCTACAGTTGCGCAATAACGTTACGTTAGCATGTAGCCATGGCAGACTATTTGATTCCTTAAGGGCTCGATATTGCCTGGGTTTTGGTATTATGCTCCCGAAATGCTCCCGCTGTTTGGCTACTTCTATGTGCAGTGAAAACTACTTGAATGCTTTAGAACAGTCATTGATTTAGTTTAGGGTGAGCTAAAATGAGCCGCGGAGCTATCGCTAGCTAACGTGAGCTAACGCTATTTAATCAAGCTCACAAAGAGAGATAAACAGCTGACAGCGGATAGTACAGGTACAAATACAATAAAACAGCGGGTGGGGACTGTTGTGTAAACCTTGTACTCTTTAGTTCACATATAATAAGAGCCGGATTGTTTGTTTACTAAGTCTCTACTAGTCTACTCTGAGTCCGTCAGACAGGAAGTACCATGGTGCAACATACAAATGTGTCCGTGTAGCAACACAAGCCAATACTTTAAAGGACAGGGGCCCGGGGAGGGAGCTCTCTCTCTGTGTGTGTGTGTGTGTGTGTGTGTGTGTGTGTGTGTGTGTGTGTGTGTGTGTGTGTGTGTGTGTGTGTGTGTGTGTGTGTGTGTGTGTGTGTGTGTGTGTGTGTGTGTGTGTGTGTGTGTGTGTGTGTGTGTGTGTGTGAGAGAGAGTGTGTGAGTGAGAGACAGAAGTCAGAGGAATAACAACCTGTTATTCAATAGATTAAATTCGTTTAAGAATAAAAAAATAAATACATTTTAAGAGAATCTCAAATACATTATTTTATTTAAGTGTAGGCTATAGTTAATGTTTTATTTTTTACAGTGTTTGTATTTTTCTGACATGGGGGCTCAACAATAAATGACAATCAGAAATGTCAAGTTGCATGTTGTTATTCTAACCAGCTTAGACCCCGACGCTCTGCATCTTCTGGCCGCCTCAGACCTACTCCTATCCGAGCTCCGGGAGGGTCATCAAAGAGAAGTCGCCTATTCTCAGTCCTTGCCCCACAATGGTGGAATGAACTACCCACCCCAGTTAGGACAGCCGAATCACGTCCAATCTTTCGCCGTCGACTAAAGACGCACTTCTTCAACCATTATCTGAATAAAAAAAATATATATCTAACCCTAACTAACCGTACTGTCATGCACTTGTCCTAATAAACTAACCTACACTGTAGCACTCAACACTTTGATGAACATTGTTGCTCAGCTGATAGAGTTGTGCCCTTCCTGATGGCTTGTCGTACAGAACTTGTAAGTCGCTTTGGATAAAAGCGTCAGCTAAATGACTAAATGTAGTTCTGTTGCATTTCCAATTTATTTATTTAAATTATAAATTGATCAGGTATCGATAAGGGAATCGATAAAGAATCGAATCGATAAGCAGAATCGATAATGGAATCGTATCGATAAAATCCTATCAATTCCCATCCCTAGTCGCGGTACACATACCCCGTCGCCAAGCTGATGGAGAAATATGCACATCTGCGCAAGTTACCGATCCCGCTCATAGACAATGCTATGCCGACCCTGTTGATAGGCTCCGACCATGCAGACCTCATTGTCCCGATAGACCGGGTTCATACCGGACCCCGAGGCTGTCCTGCAGCAGTCGAGACCCGTTTGGGATGGACTCTCCAAGGCCCGCTCGCCAAATCTCTCAACCGAAGTACAGCCACTAGATGTCTCCACTCCCGAGTCACAGAGGGAGAAACCGCACTCCTGCAACACGTAGAGCGGCTATGGACCTTGGAACAAATGCCCTTTAAGAACGGAAAGAAAGACATTCGCTCTAAAGATGACATTTACGCCATTCACCTCCTCGAGACAGGGACCAAGAGAGTCCCGGTCAACGGCGTGTTGAGATACGCCACGCCACTCCTGCGGCGAGAAGGAATGCCTACTTTCCACGCCAAGACAGACGCCACAGAACGGTACCTGCTGAACACGGAGCGGCGCTTAGCCAAGAACCCCGCCCAAGAGAGTGTATACCGCGCTGAGATTGAGAAGCTCATCACAGCGGGACACGTCACAAAGATGGACATTAAAGAGGCTGACCAGACCACTGAATCGTGGTACGTGCCTCACCACAAGGTCCATCACAACGGTAAAGACCGCATAGTATTTAACTGCAGCTACCAGATCGGATCCCAAAATCTGAATAAAGAGTTACTGCCCGGTCCCACACTCGGCCCCTCCCTACTCGGCGTTCTACTCCGCTTCCGCCAGGAAAAGGTGGCCATCAGCGGGGACATTAAAGGAATGTTCCTGCAGGTGAGATTAGTAGAGGAGGACAAGCCCCTGTTACGGTTCCTATGGAGAGAGAAGCCAGGAGATGAGCACCCAGCCATCTACCAATGGGAAGTCCTCCCCTTCGGAACGACGTGCAGCCCCTGCTGTGCTACATTTGCACTACAGAAACATGTAGCAGAGGACCCAGCAGCGGACGAAGAGGTCCGACACAGCGTAAAGAACAGCTTCTACGTAGACAACTGTCTACAAAGCCTTTCAACCCAGGAAGAAGCCGAGGCTCTCCTGATTAAACTCCGCGCCTCATTGATCAAAGGCGGCTTTGATCTCAGGCAGTGGGCCAGCAGCGATCCGCAAGTACTGCGCAGCCTCTCCTCCGAGGACAAGGCAGCCAGCAGCGAGACCTGGATGGCTACAATCCCGGGAGAAGCCCAGGAGATGACCCTGGGATTGGTGTGGCGATTCAAAACAGATTCGCTTCACTACAGACACAAGCCCCTGACTACGGAGCAGGGAAGGCCGGCGGCGGCGCCGACCACCAGACGGAGTGTGTACACAACACTCGCCCGACAATATGACCCGCTAGGATGTATTCTACCGTACACCACCATGGCAAAAATGATTGTACGAGCATTGTGGGACAAGGACCAGGGCTGGGACGACCCCATTCCCGCACACCTTGCATCCACCTGGAGAGAGTGGGAGATGGAGCTCCACTCACTCCCAGGCGTTAATATGCGCCGAAGCTACTTCCCACCCACGGTGAGGCCAGAGACATGTAAAATGGACTTACACGTCTTCAGTGACGCCTCAGAGGTCGCATACGGATCAGTAGCCTACTTGCGGGCCCAAGAAAGGGGGGGAGAGATCTACACAGCATTTGTCCTCGCCCGCTCGAGAATAGCCCCACGCAAGCAACAATCTATCCCACGTCTAGAGCTCTGCGCAGCCCTAGCCGGAGCGCACCTAGCCACGCTCATCCAACGTGAGCTCACCATACCGGTGTCTAGAACAATCCTGTGGTCAGATTCCACGACAGTACTCGCCTGGATCAAATCGGACTCATGCAAGTACAAAGTCTTCGTGGGAGTCAGAGTCACCGAGATTCAAGACTTAACCGAAGAGTTAACCGGAGAAACAGAGTGGCGCTACGTTGATACAAAACAGAACCCAGCTGACGTCATCACCCGGGGGATGCCCCTAGATGACCTCACCCGTCGCAACGTCTACAGTGACGGCCCAGCATTCCTAAAGCTCCCGGAAGGAGAGTGGCCCACGCCTATCCCGAGGGAAGCCAGTCAGGAGGAGGCTGAGAATAAGAAGCCTGTGTTCTGTGGATTGAGCACTGTTATCTCCGCAGACCCCAACACACTCCTGATGGGGCGGCTAGATCCCGCGTTACCCCAGACAATGTACCGGCCTGAAGAAGCGAACGGCCGACGAATGTGGAGGTACAGCCAAGTATTAGCCGACAAGTTTTGGAGCAGTTTCCTACTGCACTACCTACCGTCTCTACAGACCCGCCAGAAGTGGGTAAAGGAGAGAGACAATTTGACAGAAGGAACAGTCGTCATGATTATTGATCAATCACTGCCCAGAGCTATGTGGCCGGCCGGCCGCGTAAGCAAAGTGATCACCGGTGCCGACGGCAAGGTCCGAGCAGCTGAAGTGCTTGTCCAGGGTCGCACTTACACCCGTCCCGTGGCGAGGCTCATAGAACTGCCCCGACTCCCAGACACAATCGATGATGACCATGACCCTATAACCCTATGACTTTGTGAAGTTGACTGACCCCTACAGCAAACCCTTATGTGTAAATAGACAACGCGATTAATCTGTCTCTGCTTAACTGATTAGGTCTGGGACTAATCAGGGGGTGGCTGTTGTGAAGGGCCAGATTAAACCGAATATATATATTTATTTATATATATATATTTAATTGTATTTGTATATTCTCTAATATTCCTTGATATCCCTTGTATATTCCTTGTACAATATGCATTGAATATCCATTCTAGCCTACTGAACATCCCATAATAGTCTCCATTCTACTATTGGTCGAGACCTTGGTGCCAGGCTGCCATACCCCCCAGACCCAGTTCAAACGTACCGCTCAACAT
Source organism: Notolepis coatsorum (assembly GCF_963971535.1). Lineage (NCBI taxonomy): Eukaryota > Metazoa > Chordata > Actinopteri > Aulopiformes > Paralepididae > Notolepis > Notolepis coatsorum. The sequence continues at coordinate 78,880,140 of NC_140176.1, read as the reverse complement.
GTACGAACAAGTCCTAGTTCCGCGTAGGAATCTGGCTACCGCACCACTAATGGGACTATTTGTTCATAGTGCGTATATATACTGCGCTACTAAAGTAGGACTTCCTTTTCAGTCCAGTTTCTTACCCTCCAATAGAGTCACAGACGTAAAGCCTCCCCGCGACGCCACGTGTGGGAGTAAGGCCAAGTTCGGCTTACCATCGGTATTGAGACATCGTGTATATTAATATTTGAATAGTCATATTTGGCACTATATCGTCGAGTTGGACGTAGTCTATTAAGCTAATAGTCTGTTAATATATAGTGCTTCGTACGGTGAGAATACTACCGTAGTCAGTACCCCATCGTTTCGGGCAGAGAACTGGCTGCTTATCCAGGGTGGTTGACCCCACGTGAAGCTGCACCCGAGGAGCCCCAGAGCCGACGAGCGAGTGGACCTGTATACCGGATTATTCTACCGACGACAGCCCGCCTTCCCAGGCACGGATTATGCTTTGTATACGTTGATTATTCCATGGATAAAGACCCCCGACACTGCCGTGTGTTGGAACCCCCCCCCCTGGAGAGGACGCAAGGTGAGGAGACGCTCTGCAAGACGAGGTCGCTTCACGTCTCTCCCCCGTGGACCGGAGGGAGCCGGCTCACAGAGAGTCCACCTGCTTTCATCTGCGGTCCAAGGATCGCCGGCGCATTGAACGGCACTACAGTGGGTTCACCTGGGATACCCTTGGCCGGATGAGGCAGCCGGATTCTACCCCCCCCCCCCCCCTTCCTACTCCTGTCGGCTTACAAGCGACCGGATTAACCCCCCCTAGTGTATCCAGCCTATAATCATTGAAGTATCATTGCTGTTATTCCTTAACTATTCCAGGTCGTATATGTACCACCTGCGCCTTCAGAGATTGGACATTCTCTATTGATATACCGACGAATACTCTTGCCATAAAAGTGCATACTAATTTCCATTCATAAATGTGATTGATTTGATTAAGTGCTTGCTCTACACACCATCGCTGTGTAGAAATAAAGACCTATTTCTAATTCGTACATTTGTGTTGGATCCGTTTCATCTACGTGACAGTGTTCATCATAATATATTTATGCCGTGTACTGGGTGGCCGAATATTAAGTACAAAGGTAGTGGTAGTAAGTATCATATCTAGTAATACAGTCAGGGAATTGTACCCCTCAGTTACACTAACATTGAAGTGGATGGTGGGCATTCAAGCGGTAAATCAAGATTAAGCTTGGGCTCTGAAAGTGTTAATATATATAATATATGATAACTTATTATAGTGAATTTCTCCATTCCTCTCACTGAAATCCAACCCACGAATCAGACCAAAAGAAAAGTGCAATAACAAGCAGGGTTCTTTCGCCCAGAGGTCGCAGTTATTACAATACAGATTCTACCTTTAAGCAACCAAAAGCACATACATAGCAGTGACTCTTTATCGAGTCTTTATTTCACAGTTGGATGGCTGTGAAGGGAATCAGGAGCAGCAGAAAAGGATATGAAGACAATAGACACATGTTGTGTACCTGAGCGGTGTTGTCTGTTGTCTCTCTGTCTGGGGGGAGAGAGCAACACAGCATAGTAAACAGGGGCTTGCGGTGGTCCAGGGTCTCTCTCAGCATAGTGGACAGGGGCTTGCGGTGGTCCTGGGTCTCTCTCAGCATAGTGGACAGTAGCTTGTGCTGGTCCAGGGTCTCTCTCAGCATAGTGGACAGGGGCTTGCGGTGGTCTGGGGTCTCTCTCAGCATAGTGGACAGTAGCTTGTGCTGGTCCAGGGTCTCTCTCAGCATAGTGGACAGGGGCTTGCGGTGGCCCGGGGTCTCTCTCAGCATAGTGGACAGTAGCTTGCGGTGGTCCGCGGTCTCTCTCAGCATAGTGGACAGTAGCTTGTGGTGGTCTGGGGTCTCTCTCAGCATAGTGGACAGGGGCTTGCGGTGGTCCAGGGTCTCTCTCAGCATAGTGGACAGGGGCTTGCGGTGGTCCAGGGTCTCTCTCAGCATAGTGGACAGTAGCTTGCAGTGGTCCGGGGTCTCTCTCAGCATAGTAAACAGGGGCTTGCGGTGGTCCGCGGTCTCTCTCAGCATAGTGGGGTCCACCCTCACAGACTGTACATGACACACACACACAACAGTTATACCCCATTATAAACAGTGATGCAGTGGTAAAATATAAGGTTGTGAACTCCAATCGATACCCGACTACCCGTGAACCTGTATTTCTGAAGTCAGGGCCTTGAGGTGTGACAGTGGCTCAGGAGGAAGAGCGGTTGTCTGGTAATCGGAAAGGTTCCTGGTTTGATTCCCACTCCTCCCGGGTAGCGTGTCGAAGTTAGCGTCATTCACTGGAAGTAGGTGTGCCAGTGTAGCCTAGTTCCCAACAGTCACGAAATACACTCCAAAACGTTCCTGTAAACCGACTTGACTACTGTAATGCACTCCTCACCGGCCTTCCAAAAAAAACCACAGGACGACTCCAACTCATTCAAAACTCGGCAGCTAGGCTACTAACTAGAACCAAGAGGAGAGACCACATCAGTCCAGTATTAGCTAACCTACACTGGCTCCCGGTAACATTTAGAATTGATTTCAAGGTCCTCCTCCTTATATACAAAGCACTAAATGGAACAGGACCAAGCTACATTGCAAATTCTCTAGTCAACTATGTGCCTCCTAGAACATTGCGATCATCTACTACTGGTCTATTGAAGGTTCCAAGCCACAGTCTAAGGAAAATCGGGGATGCAGCCTTTGTAAACTATGCACCAAAGTTATGGAACACACTACCTATGGACATTAGGGAAGCTAGATCTCTTAATATTTTAAAAAATAAGCTAAAAACGTACCTCGTCTTCACCATAGCATTCTAATACACTCCGCTGTTGATTGTACTGTAGCACTATTTTACTCTGTCCATTCCATTGTATTGCACTGCACTGTTGCATAATTGTACTATCTATTCTATTGTACTATTCTATTGCACTGTATTATTTTACTCTATTACTTTTTATTACAGGTTCAAAACTGTCGGGTATAAAACAAGAGACTGTCAGGCTTTAAAACTGTGTAGGACCCAGGCCTAGAACTGCACCCTGAGAGAGGGAACTGCGCCCTGAGAGGGAGGTTTGCCCTGGGTGGGAGGTTCGAAGGGTCTTTTTTCTTTTGTGAAGCACTTTGAGCTGCAGTTTCTGTATGAAAGGTGCTATACAAATAAAGTTTATCATTAAACATGTTGTGACCTGTGTATTTACCACATGAAAAAAAAAATTGGAGTGTATTTCGTGACTGTTGGGAACTAGGCTACAGTGGCACACCTACTTCCAGTGAATGACGCTAAGCTAGGCTAACGGTGCGGCTGTTCCCTAAGCCTAATGCAAGAAAAGGGTATGTATCTGCTTGTCTAACTCCAGGGTAGATGGCAAATAAGCTAATTTCCCAAGATGTTGGGGTGTTTCTTTAACCCCTAATTGCTCCTAATGAGCAGGTTGGCACCTTGCATGGTCGCCTCTGCCGTCGATGTGTGAATGTGTGAGTGAATGGGTGAATGTGAGGAACTAAATTGTAACACGCTGCTATATAAACGCACCATTTACCTTGTGTTCCCAGCAGTCCCAGTCCTCCCAGCGCCAGCACCACTGTGTCCAGCCTCTGTTCCAGCTCCCCGGTACGCTGCTGGAGCCCCGCCTGGGAGGAGCAGAAACAACCACACCGTCTGAACTAAACCCTTCAAAACAGGGCAATGTGATGACATGGTGTGGTCATGGTACGATGGTAGGAAAATGATGTTTATCAGGTGATTATCATTAAATAACAACAATGAGCTGTGGCATTACGTCATTTGAGTACCATGAATAGAGGGATTAAATGTCTAGTGAGCGTGCTCGTACTAAATATCTATAATCGTGTTCAGGTAAACAGGTATTTGTTGGGCTGTTTTGGCACCGTGAGTAGCAGTGTACAGGCATTCTGGGGTGCAGAGCCCCTGGCTGTGATCACATCAGACACCTTTTTGAACGCGCCGGCGCCTTTTTCCTTTGTTCTCAATGGTTGTCGCAATAGGGAGGTGTAGTGGTTACGTCATTGCAGTTTCCCGCGCGGTCCACCCCTCTTGAAATTGCCATGTATTTCCAATGGACCCATTTCTAAATCGTCTCGTTTAAACAAATAAAGCATGAACATTGGCATGGTGTACCTTTCTGTGTGTATTCATCCACAATCTATAGCTCAACATGAGAAAATTCGCAATTAATCGTAAAGGTAGCAAAATAACAACGTTTATGTTTTCGTTCACTGAGGAACTACACTTCTCTCTGGCGCTGCTGACGGCGACAGCACTGAACGACAGGCTGGTAAGTGTAGTTCTTTTTTATAACTACCTTTATTTCAACCAAAAATGCTTAAACAATAATGTTAGTGATAGAAGGGAACTCATTTTGTGCAAAAAATGGAAAGCTTGCCAATGTTCATGAGGCAGAATTATTACAATAGCCGATAATCCATTTTCCTAATGATAAATCCCTATACGGGTGGACCGCGCGGGAAACTAAAGTGACGTCATCAGACTAAACCTCCCTATAGGCGTGCGTCTCCCCCAAACTACGCGCCCCGTGTTTTTGAAGCAACGCTTTTTCGGGCGCTCACAGTTGAAAGGGTTTAGACTTTAGCCGCGGAGCGCACAGACATCAATGTCGCCTTGACGTTGCAATGCACACACAGTGAGATAGTAGTGATGGGAGCGTGTACTTATTCCCAGTCTGACCTGCAGGGCGGCGCACTCCTCCCTCAGGGCCAGGGTCTCGGCGGTGAGGGCGTCGATCAGCCCCCGCTGCTCTCTCATCTCCTGCTCCAGCCGCGTCCTCTCCTCGGCCTCCCTCTGTGCCTCCCCCCCCCGCTGACACAGAGAGTGAGTTAAGTTGAATATTATGTCAGAAAGTGGGACCGGAGGAATGCTGCACGTGGGCCAGTGGAAGAAATACTGAAATACAAAACCGTCGCCATAAATCAAAACTGTCCACAGATCGACTTCCAGTTTGCTGATGGATTAATTAGATGCACGTTGACAAACTGCTCTCCCTGTATATTTCCCTGAAAAACTCGAAAACTCAATACATTTTACAACAAAAAGTGCAGGTGGATGGGAAAAGAAGCCCATGGGGCCAGAGAGAAGATATCATGTCAACATCTCAAGAGAAAAGTGTTTCCACGGTAAAAGCGAACAGCCCTGCAGCCAGAGGAACCCCGGAACAAGCATAATATATATAGAACACATAATGCAGCACAATGAGAGAGCGGACCTCAGAGGGGACAACGACCAACGACTGTCTGAGACAGGAAATTAATAGGGCTGTCTTAAATACTTCGAAGCTTCGTTCGATGGGCATGGGATTCGAATATGAAAATAAAATTCGATTACTATTTTTTTTTAAATACAAATAAAAAAAAGATGTGAATTCTTTTTTTTTTGTTGCAAAATCAACTCTGCCTCTCTTTGTTAACTACAACAAGCAATGCTGTTTGTTATTTAAGATGAGGTCGGACTCGGCACTGACAGATTTGTGTTCATTGTGCTGCTTTTATAAAGCCTCAAATGACGGCTTACAATATTTCATGAAAGCAAAGTGTTTCGTTTGTCTAAGATTTAAAAAGGTTTAAACTTTACACCACTGACCAAGTTGAACAAAGTGCTGTACAAGTCCCACAACAATTAAAAAAAAATTTAAATATATATATTTTTTTTTATATTTTCTTTTTATTTCGAAGCTTCGAATTAAAATCGAATCTCTGCCCTGAAGCTTCGAATTCCATAAAAAAATCAAAGGTCAGCCCTAGAAATGAATCATATGAGACAATAAATCAATAGCAAACTTGACAACTTAGTGACGGAAATGCAAGGTCTATCTGACCGAGTTGAAGAAGCGTGAGTGGAACAGGTGGAGTGGTGGGCGGCGGAGGTGAATGAAGCGCTCTGCACCTGAACTGGAGCAGCGAAGAGACATGCTGCAGAAAAACACGGACCTAGAGTCCCGGAGTAGGAGAAACATTTGCATATGTGGAGTGCGAGGAAGGAGACTCGGTACCAGAGTTAGTTGAGAAACTCCTTAAAAGCGAGCTGCCGGACTTCCGGCTTAACGAACTATGGAGTGGAGTGACATGCAGATTTAAGAGCTCCAGTATAATTGCCTAATTATATACTCTAAAAGGCACTTTTCAAACAAAACGTTTTGGTTATATTGAATATAATACGATTTAATGATGTTTACAAAGGGATGGGGACTATTCCAGTCTGAACATTCTTTGTAGCCGTTTGTCCGCTACACATATGGTATGATGTAGGTCTGACTCTATATACTATTTATATCATTCTACTCCCAACTCAACACCTCTGAGGCATCTAAAGACACCTCTGTAATTTATTTTCAGGCCAAGTTACGCCAGAATTTCCTCAGAGGACTGTCATGACTTAGATCAATCGCTATGCCTATAGGTGAGGTTACAGCAGCTATTCAAAAGATGCAAAGTGGGAAATCTAATCTCCAGGCCCAGATGGATACCCTGTAGAATTCTTTAAGAAATCTTCGAAGCAATTAGTAGGCACACTGACCTGTCTGAGTAGACAGGCCAGGCGACCCAGGGTGGACACCAGGGCTACAGAGAAGCCAGTGAGGCCCTGGGTGTTGTGTAGCTCTGCTCCCCGACTGAGAGACTCTCCGGGACCCATGGAGTCCAGCTCAGCCTCCACTTGGCCCAGCATGCTCTGCAGCAGACCCAGACCAGACTGGTTCCCACTCAGAGAGCTGAGAGAAGCGCTGTCCAGCCCTGCACTCCCAGAGACGTAATCTACACCAGCCCTGCCGGAGGAAACACTATTCCTGCCTGGAAACAAAGACAAAAATGAAGTTCAAAAGTTAAAAACTGTATTTGTATATTAACACAAACAGAAACAGAAATTTTCTTCAACACAAACACAGAATTATCAAAGTGCAATAAAAAGGAGGTAACGGTGCATCATACAATGCAGATATAAATGAGAATAAGAAGTGCTGGGTCATTGCCAGGTTATTACCAGCTCAGAATGCAGAGGTGAAGATTTATTAAATGCTCAGTTAGCACAGGACAAATTAATCTGCATCAAAAGCCAAAAAATTATAATGTCAAGCTTAACTCATTCACGGCCAACCACGACTATAGTCGGGTTATCTCGCCATGCGTTGAGCGCCAGAACCCAAGTATAGTCGGGTTTTCGATCGTTTATCGTTTTTTCTTTTATTTGATTTTTTTTTATTCATTACAGTCTCACAGACCTTGGTGTATCATTGGGACTCATTCTGAGACGCAATGCCGGCCAAATCCTGCTAGGTGGCCCACCCTTTGAAACCTTATTTCACACTGTGTGTTACATTATATATGGTCCGGGCAGAGGATTTAGACCAAGCCAAGTGAATCGCTTCATCCAAGCACTTTGAAATGTGTTCAGCACACTGCATGCATATTTTGTGCTAGTTCATGTCAGGGACCCGATGGACATCAATACTGGAAATCGCTATCAGACAATTGACATCAATGAATATGACATCAAGCATACTTTGATCCAACAATGATTTCACATCGATCGCAACGATCAACGTATGTAGTATTTAAAAATAAATGCCGTTGCTGACGATCAGAGCATCAAAAAACGACCCCCCCCCCCCCTTTGATGCATTCATGATGAAACATAATACCCATTATATACCTTTGATTTGGAAATAGTAACGTGTCCAGGCGAGCAACGCGAACGCCTTTAGCAAAATTCACATAGCGCTCCATAACGCAGCTTCCAGGAATTATCCAGGATCACTCTGAAACTATACAATATTCACCACGTATACATGAAAACATGTATTGTCTCCATAGCTATAATATAGAATATAGATATAGCCCTGCAAACATTGTGACGCACAGTGAAAATCCCTATCTTTTAAAGCGTGGCCCATTGCCTACAAGGATGGATAAAACGGCTGGCGCTGAAAGTGTTAAAAGCTCTTTCTCAAGCAGAATCAAGAAACACAAACAGATGCACACAATGCTAACAAACAAATTAAATAAATAGATAAAATATAACCCTAAAATCTGTCTCTATTTCAATGTATGCCTCTTCCTGGTCCCACCTGATTGGTTGAGAGGCTGGTCACAGTTCAGAACCCGAGTGGACAGGCTTTTAGGCTCCTCCTCCTGGCTCTGTCTGGCCCGCAGACGCTGGACCTTCACTGTGGCGTTGAGAGCTGCAAGCACAGCAAGGGTGTATGTGTGTAAAGAGCTAAACAAAATAACTGAATACCAAAGAGAGTTAACACAAAAAACATTGGACCTCATTCATGAACGCACTTACAAAAAAGTTACAAAACTCAAAGTTCTCGGGCCAATTATGGCATTCACAAACGGTTTCTTATCTGGGATTCGTTCTTAGCCAAGAACAGGATTTAAGAACACGGAAAAGCAGTCGTAGATAGGCCAGATTGGTGTGCGCCCGTGTTCTTAAGGGCTTCATTTGTGAGGAATCATTGGTGATTGCGTTCACATTGATTCTACAGACATCCTCGGATTTAAATAATATGAGCGACATTGTTCATTTGGGGGAGTGCAGCTGAGAACACATTTTCACGCGTTCAGGAATCCGGTGGGGATCTTTCTCAAGTTTGTTCTTACAAAGTTCTAAAGAAGATATTTACAAAGACACTTACGAAAATGTTAGTGAATGAGGTCCATTCTTTCTAATCTATAGATATGCTGCGGCTTCATATTTCGAAGATGTAAATTGAGTTATGTTTTGCTTTGTTTCTTTTTTATTCATTTAATTTCTTGAGATCAATGATTTGTTTTGATTTTATATTGTTTGTATTTATTTGCATGTTCGAAATAAAGATTTCAAATCAAATAAAAAATATGCTGCGGCCTCAACTCTAAATCCTTGGTTCCTCAATAATGATGGATACAACACTCGTCACTGTGTCCTTTATGAGAAGGTTGGTTTGCCCTCTCTAATGGAGAGGCACAACAAACACTGGTATTTGTTTATTTTTAACACAATGGCGCCCGATTACGGATATATACGTGTTTCGAATCCATGCTTAACCCTTTTTCCGCCAATAACGCCATACGACGGGTTTCAAGTTCATGCGAATTCTGCCAGTAACGGCGTACGACGTGTTTCAAGTTCATATTTCATATTTTCGCCATGGTATTCATATTTCACTCACGGAGTCATGGCTGATGCTGTAGGACTCAGCACAACTCTGCAACGCTTCAATACTGCCACCTGGTGGCTGATCGGCGAGTTGCCAAACCGGAAATGCCCGTTGCAGCTCGGTCCGTCCCCTAATTCCGTCCGGCCACTCGTTTATCGTCCCGGGACTCAAGACACACACCGACGCACCGTGGATATAGATCGTTGCCATAACTCAATAATCCACATGATTTGGGCATATATTAGTATTATACAAACCGGAACTGGATCGCCTCGATCCACATCACATAACTGGGATCTGTTTGCTCCACTCTCATCGCCCAACGCTACGAGGAAGCTGCCGTGAGTTTCAGCGTTTTTGTTTATCATTTTCGATACAAACTGCTCTGATCTATATATCACCCATACTACATAAATCATTTAAAG